>NW_026596166.1:17780132-17972570 GCF_907164565.1 Psammomys obesus | reverse complement strand
AAAAAAAAAAAAAAAAAAAAAAAAAAAAAGCCTATATTCCACAAAATTTAAAAACTTAAATGAAATGGACAATTTTCTTGGTAGATTCCATCTTCCAACATTAAGTCAAGATCAGGTAGAAAGAATGAACATCCCTATATTCCCCAATGAAATTGAAGCAGTCATTCACAGTCTCCCCTCCAAAAAAAACCCTGGGCCAGACGGTTTCAGCGCGGAATTCTACCAGACCTTCAAAGAAGTGCTCACACCAATTCTTCTCAAACTATTCCACAAAATAGAAACAGAAGGTACATTACCAAACTCATTCTATGAAGCAACAGTCACCCTGATACCTAAACCACACAAAGACCCAACAAAAAAAGAGAACTTCAGACCTATCTCTCTTACAAACATTGATGCAAAAATACTCAATAAAATACTTGCAAACCGAATCCAAGAACACATCAAAGATATCATCCAACATGACCAAATAGGCTTCATCCCAGGCATGCAAGTGTGGTTCAACATACTGAAATCCATCAATGTAATCCACCACATAAACAAACTGAAGGAGAAAAACCACATGATCATCTCCTTAGATGCCGAAAAAGCATTTGACAAAGTCCAACACCCATTCATGTTTAAAGTCTTACAGAGATCAGGAATAAAAGGCACATATATAAACATAGTAAGGGCAATATACAGAAAGCATATAGCCAACATCAAACTCAATGGAGAGAAACTTAAATCAATCCCACTGAAATCAGGAACAAGACAAGGCTGCCCACTCTCTCCCTACCTCTTCAACATAGTACTTGAAGTCCTAGCCAGAGCACTAAGACAACTAAAGGAGATCAAGGGGATACAAATTGGAAAGGAAGAGGTCAAAGTGTCACTATTCGCAGATGATATGATAGTATATATGAACGACCCATAAATTCAACCAGAGAACTCCTCCAGCTGATAAACACCTTCAGCAAAGTGGCAGGATACAAAATCAACTCAAAAAAATCAGAAGCCCTCCTGTATACCAAACACAAAAGGGCCGAGAAAGAAATTAGAGAAACAACACCCTTCACAATAGCAACTAATAACATAAAGTACCTTGGGTTGACACTAACCAAGCAATTGAAAGACCTGTTTGAGAAAAACTTCAAGTCTCTGAAGAAAGAAATTGAAGAAGATCTCAGAACATGAAAATATCTCCCATGCTCATGGATTGGTAGGATTAACATTGTGAAAATGGCCATCCTGCCAAAAGCAATCTACAGATTCAATGCAATTCCCATCACAATACCAACTCAATTCTTTACAGACCTTGAAAAAAAGATTCTCAGCTTCATATGGAGAAACAAAAAACCCAGAATCTCCAAAATTACCCTGTACAACAATAGATCACCTGGAGGTATCTCCATCCCTGATCTCAAGTTGTACTACAGAGCAATAGTCATAAAAACTGCATGGTATTGGCATAAAAACAGAAAGGAGGATCAGTGGAATTGCATAGAAGACACAGAAATAAACCCACAAACCTATGAATGCTCAATTTTTTTTTTACAAAGAAGCCAAAACCATTCAATGGAAAAAAGACAGCATTTTCAACAATTGGTTCTGGTCCAACTGGATGTCCACATGCAGTAAAATGAAAATATATCTATATTTATCACCCTGAACAAAAGTAAAATCCAAGTGGATCAAAGACCTCAACATAAAACCAGATACTCTAAATCTGTTAGAAGAAAAAGTGGGGAACAGCCTAGAACTCATTGGCACAGGAGACAACTTCCTGAACAGAACACCAACAGCACAGGCTCTAAGAGCAACAATCAATAAATGGGACCTCATGAAACTGAAAAGCTTCTGTAAAGAAAAGGACACTGTCATCAAAACAAAACGATTGCCTACAGATTGAGAAAAAATCTTCACTAACCATTTATCTGACAGAAGACTAATACTGAGTGTAAACAAAGAACTAAAGAAGCTGAAAAGCAGCAAACCAAGTAATCCAATTAAAAAATGGGGAACAGAGCTAAACAGAGAATTCTCAACAGGGGAATCTCGAATGTTAGAGAAACACTTAAAGAAATGCTCATCCTCATTAGCCATCAGGGAAATGCAAATCAAAACGACCCTGAGATATCACCTTACACCCATCAGAATGGCCAAGATGAAAAACTCAAGGGACAACACGTGCTGGAGAGGTTGTGGTGAAAGGGGAACCCTCCTCCAATGCTGGTGGGAATGTAAACTGGTACAACCACTCTGGAAATCTATCAGGTGCTTGCTAAGACAATTAGGAATAGTGCTTCCTCAAGACCCAACCATACCACTGCTAGGTATATACCCAAAGTTTGCTCAAGTACACAAAAGGGATATTTGCTCAACGGTGTTTATAGCAGCTTTATTTGTAATAGCCAGAACCTGGAAACAACCCAGATGTCCATCAACGAAGGAATGGGTACAGAAATTGTGGTATTTTTACACAATGGAATACTACTCAGCAATCAAAAAGGAGGAAATCATGAAATTTGCAGGCAAATGGTGGGATCTAGAAAAGATCATCCTGAGTGAAATATCTCAAGGAGGAAGACAAACATGGTATATATTCACTTATATAGACCTATAAGATATGATAAACATAATGAAATCTGTACACCTAAAAAACATAATCACGAGAGCAGACATGGGGTAAGATGATCAATCCTCGTTTAGAAAAACAGATGGGATGTGCATTGAACGTATGACAGGAGTCTACTGAGCACATTTGAAAGACTCTAACTAGCAGTGTTTTCAAAGCAAAGACTCAAGACCAAACCTTTGACAGACTACAGGGACTATAAGAAAGACTATAAGAAAGGAGTTAGTCTGATGAGGAAAGGATAGGAGCTCCACAAGGACCAAATATATCTGGGCACAGGGTCTTTTCTGAGACTGACATGCAACCAAGGACCATATATGTATGCAACCCAGAACCTCTGCTCAGATGTAGCCTGTGGTAGCTCAGTAACCAATTGGTTTCCCATAGTGAGGGGAACAAGGACTATTTCTAACAGGAACTCAATGACTGGCTCTTTGGCCTCCCTATCCCCCAAGGGAGGAGCAGTCCTGTTAGGCCAAAGAGGAGAGCTTTGCAGCCAGTCCTGAAGATACCTGATAAAACAGGATCACATGTATGGGGAGGAGGTCCCCCATATCAATGTACTTGGAAAGGGGCACGGGGGAGATGAGGGAGGGAGGGAGGGAGGGACTGGGAGGGAATGAGGGATCGGGACACGACTGGGATACAGAGTTAATAAAATGTAACTGATAAGAAAAAAAATAAAATTCAAAAAAAAAATACTAAAAGCTGCAAGGGAAAAAGGCCAAGTAACATATAATGGCAAACCTATTAGAATCACCCCGGACGTTTCAACAGAGACTATGAAAGCCAGAAAGGCCTGGACGGATATCATGCAGACCCTAAGAGAACACACAGATGTCAGCCCAGGCTACTATACCCTGCAAAACTCTCGGTCCTCATAGACGGAGAAAACATGATAATCAATGACAAAAAAAAATTTCAACAATACCTACATACAAATCCAGCATTATAGAAGACACTGGAAGGGAAAATACAACCCAAAAAAATTAGCTTCTTTCAAGAAAACATAGGAAATAATTAACCTTACTACAGTAAAACAAAAAGCAACCAAGCACACAAACTTATGACCACAGCAAACATCAAAATCAAAGGATCTAACAGCCACTGGTCATTAATCTCTCTCAACATCAATGGACTCAACTCTCCAATAAAAAGACACAGATTAAAAGAATGGATACGTAAACAAAACCCAGCAATCTGTTACATACAAGAAACACACCTAAGGCACAAAGATATACATTACCTGAGGGCAAAAGGTTGGAAGACGGCTTTCCAAGCAAATGGACCCAAGAAGCAAGCAGGATTAGCCATTCTAATAGCTGATAAAATAGACTTTCAACCAAAATTAATAAAAAGAGTTGGGGAAGGACACTTCATACTCATCACAGGAAAATTCCACCAGGAAGACATCACAAACCTGATCAACTATGCCCCGAATACAAGAGCACCCACATTTTTTAAAGAAACATTGATAAAATTTAAACCACATATAGATCCCCACACATTAATAGTGGGAGACTTCAACACCCCACTCTCAACAAAGGACAGGTCAACAAAACAGAAATTAAACAAAAAACAATATCTCTCACAGATGTCATGAATCAAATGGAAGTAAAAGACATTTACAGAACTTTACACCCAAACACAAAAGAATTCACCTTCTTCTCAGCACCTCATGGAATCTTCTACAAAATAGACGATATAGTTGGTCACAAAGAAAGCCTCAACAGATACAAGAAATTAAAATAATCCCTTGTATCTTGTCTGATCAACATGGAATAAAGCTGGATCTCAACAATAACAGAAATAGCAAAAAGCCTACACACACATGGAAACTGAACAACTTGTTACTAAATGACTGCTGGGTCAGCGAAGAAATAAAGAAAGAAATTAAAGTGTTTCTAGAAATCAATGAAAATGAAGACATAACATACCCTAACTTGTGGGACACAATGAAAGCAGTGCTAAGAGGAAAGTTCATAGCACTAAGTGCCTTCAAGAAGAAATTCGAGACAGCTCATTCAATCAAATTAATGGCTCACTAAAAACCCTAGAAATAGAAGAAGCAGACACACCAAGAAGGAGTAGACAGCTGGAAATAATCAAACTCAGGGCTGAAATCAATCAATTAGAAACAAATAAAACTATTCAAAGAATTAATGAAACCAAGAGCTGGTTCCTCCAGAAAATGAACAAGATTGACAAGCCCTTAGCCAAGCTAACTAAAAGGCAGAGAGACACCACCCAAATCAACAAAATCAGAAATGAAAAGAAGGACCTAACTACAGACACTGAGGAGATACAAACAATCTTTAGGACTTACTTCAAAATTCTATATGCCACAAAATTTGAAAATCTAAATGAAATGGACAATTTTCTTGATCAATTTGACTTACCAAAGCTGAATCAGGACCAGGTAAATCAATTAAACAGTCCTATATGCCCCAAAGAAATGGAAACAGTCATCAAAAGTCTCCCATTCAAAAAAAGCCCAGGACCAGATGGCTTCAGCACAGAATTCTACCAGACATTCAAAGAAGAGCTAATACCAATTCTCTTCAAACTATTCCACAAAATAGAAACAGAAGGAACATTATCAAACTCATTCTATGAAGCCACAGTCACCTGGGTATCTAAACCTCACAAAGACTCAACAAAGAAAGAAAATTTCAGGCCAATCTCCCTTATGTACATTGATGCAAAATTACTTAACAAAATACTTGCAAACTGAATCCAAGAACACATCAAAGATATTATCCACTATGACCAGGGAGGCTTCATCCCAGGTATGCAGGAATGGTTCAATATGCGGAAATCCATCAATGTGATCCACCATATTAACAAACTGAAAGAAAAAAAAACCACATGATAATCTCCCTAGATGCTGAAAAAGCATTTGACAAAATCCAACATCCATTCATGTTTAAAGTATTGGAGATATGAGGCATACAAGGCACATATTTAAATATAGTAAAGGCAATATACAGCAAGCCAATAGCCAACATCAAACTGAACAGAGAGAAACTTAAAGCAGTCCCACTGAAATCAGGGATAAGACAAGGCTGCCCACTCTCTCCATATCTCTTCAGCATAGTGCTGGAAGTCCTTGCTAGAGCAATAAGACAGTTGAAGCAGATCAAGGGGTTACAGATTTAAAAGGAAGAAGTCAAATTATCACTATTTCCAGATGATATGATAGTATACATGAGTGACCCTAAAAACTCTATGAGGGAACTCCTACAGCTGATAAACACCTTCAGCAAAGTGGCCAGATACAAAATTAATTAAAAAAAATCAGTAGCACTCCTGTATACAAAAGATAAAAGGGCTGAGAATGATATTAGGGAAACAACACCTTTCACAATAGCCACAAATGACATAAAGTACCTTGGTGTAACCCTAACCAAGCAAGTCAAAGACTTCTATGAGAAAAAATTTCAAGTCTCTATAGAAAGAATTAGAAGAAGTTATGAGAAAATGGAAAGATCTCCCATGCTCATGGCTTGGCAGGAAAACATACTTAAAATGGCCATCTTACCAAAAGCAATCTACAGATTTAATGCAATTCCCATCAAATTGTCAACACAATTCTTTACAGACCAGGAAAGAAAAATTCTCAACTTTGTATGGAATAACAAGAAACCCAGAATTGTTAAAACAATCCTCTACAATAAAAGATCTTCTGGAGGTATCTCCATCCCTGATCTCAATCTGTGCTATAGAGCAACAGTTATAAAAACTGCATGGTACTGGCATAGAAACAGAATGGTGGATCAATGGAACCGAACAGAAGACCCAGAAAAAAACCCACACACTTATGGACACCTGATTTTTTACAAATATTCCAAAACCATACAATGGATAAAAGATAGCATATTCAACAAATGGTGCTGGTCCAACTGGATGTCTACATGTAGAAAAATGAAAATAGATCCATACTTATCACCCTGCAGAAAACTGAAGTCCAAGTGGATCAAAGACCTCAACATAAAACCAGACACATTAAATCAGGTAGAAATAAAGTGGGGAATACCTTAGAACTCATTGGTACAGGAGAAAACTTCCTGAACAGAACACCAACAGCACAGGCTCTAAGAGCAACAATCAATAAATGGGACCTCATGAAACTGAAAAGCTTCTGTAAAGCAAAGGACACAGTCATCAAAACAAAGCGACTGCCTACAGATTGGGAAAGATTCTTCACCAACCCTTTATCTGACAGAGGACTCATATCCATTATATATAAAGAACTAAAGAAGCTGAAAAGCAGCAAACCAAGCAATCCACTTAAAAAATGGGGAACAGAGCTAAACAAAAAACTCTCTGTAGAGGAATATGGAATGGCATAGAGGCATTTAAAGAAAAGCGCAACCTCATTAGCCATTAGCGAATGAAAATCAAAACATCCCTGAGATTTTACCTTACACCAATGAGAATGACCAAGATCAAAATCTCAAGTGACAACACATGCTGAAGAGTTTGTGGAAAAAGGGGAACCCTTCTCCACTGCTGATGGGAATGTAAACTTGTACAACCACTCTGGAAATCAATCTGGCGCTTTCTCAGACAACTAGGAATAGTGCTTCCTCAAGATCCCGCCATACCACTCCTAGGCATATATCCAAAAGAGGCTCAAGTACACAAAAAGCACATTTGCTCAACCATGTTTGTAGCAGCTCTATTTGTAATAGCCAGAAGCTTGAAATAGCCCTGATGACCCTCAACTGAAGAATGGATGCAGAAATTATGTTACGTCTATACAATGGAGTATTACTCAGCAATGAAAAATAAGGAAATCATGAAATTTGCAGGTAAATGGTGGGACCTGGAAAGGATCATCCTGAGTGAATTGTTCCAGAAGCAGAAAGACACACACGGTATATACTCACTCATATAAACATACAACATAGAATAAACCCACTAAAATCTGTACATCTAAACAAACTAAGCAAAAGAGAGGACCCTAGCTCAAATGCTCAATCCCCATCCTGAAAGGCAAAGATGATGGACATCAGAAGAAAAAGAAAACAGGAAACAACCTAGGAACCTGCTACAGAGGGCTTCTGAAAGCCAGAAGAAGAAAACAGGAAACAACCTAGGAACCTGCCACAGAGGGCCTCTGAAAGCCTCTGCCCTGCAGACTATAAAAGCAGATGCTGAGCCTGATGGCCAACTGATGGGCAGAGTGAATGGAATTTTATGTAAGAAGTGGGAAATAGTAAGAGCTGGAGGGGACGGGTACTCCACAAGCAGAGCCACAGAACAAGAAAATTTGAACACAGAGAACTTCGCAGAGACTCATACTCCAACCAAGGACTATTCATAGATATAACCTAGAACCCCTGCACAGATGTAGCCCATGGCAGTTCAGTTTACAAGTAGATTACATAATAATGGGAAGAGGGACTGCCTCTGACATAATCTGATTGGCCTGCTCCCCCTGAGGGGGGAACAGCCTTACCAGGCCACAGAAGATAACAATGCAGCCACTCCTGATGAGAACTGATAGTCTAAAATCAGAAAGAAGGAGAGGAAGACCTCCCCTATCAGTGGACTTGGGGGAGGGGCATGCATGCAGAAAGGGGTGGGAGGGTGGGATTGGGAGGGGAGGAGGGAGGGGCTTATGGGGAGGTACAAAATGAATAAATTGTAATTAATAATAATGAAAAAATATTAAAAAACACAAAACAGACACTGAGGAAATCCAGTCATTAAGTCTTACTACAAAAACTTATATACCACTAAATTTGAAAATCTAAATGGAATGTAAAATTTTCTTTATCAATTCTACTTACCAAAGCTGAATCAAGACCAGGGAAATAAGTTATGTAGTCCTATATTCCCTAAGGTAATAGAAGCTGTCATTAAGACTCCCACCAAAAAAAAAAAATATATATATATATATATATATATATATATATATATATTCAGGGCCAGAGGGTTTCAGTGCACAATTCTACCAGACTTTCAAAGAAGAGCTAACACCAATACTCTTCAAACTATTTCACAAAATAGAAATAGGAGAAACATTATCAAACTCAATCTCTGAATCCACAGTAACCTAGATACCTAAATGTCACAAAAACCCAGCAAAAGAGAGAACCCTGTTATGACCAATTTCCCTTATGAACATTGATGCAAAAAAATACTCAACATACTACTCAAAAACTGAATGCAAGAACACCTCAAAGATATCATCCATTATAACCAAGGAGGCTTTATCCTAGGCATGCAGGGGTGGTTAAATATACAGAAATCTATCAATGTAATCCACCAGATAAGCAAATTGAAAGGAAAAGAAAGTCACATGATAATCACCTTAGATGCTGAAAAAAAAACATGTGATAAAAATCAACACTCTTTCATGCTTAAAGCCTTGGAGAAATCAGTGATACAAGGTACATACCTAAACCTAGGAAAGGCAATATACAGAAATCCTACAACCAACATCAAACTAAATGGAGAGAAATTTAATACATCCCAGTAAAATCATTAACAAGGAAAAACTGCCAACTCTCTCCACATCTCTTCAACATAGTACTTGAAGTCCTTGCTAGAGCAATAAGATGATTAAAGGAGATCAAGTGGATGCAAATCAAAAAAGAAGTTGATGTATCATTTTCTGCAGATGATATGATAGTATACATGAGTGACACCAAAAATTCTAGAAGGGAAATCCTACAATTGGTAACCACCCTCACCAAAGTTGTGGGAAACAAAATTAACTAAAAAAAAATCAGTAGGGCCCCCATATACAAAAGACAAATGGGCTGATAAAGAACTCAGACAATTAGGAATAGCGCTTCCTCAAGATCCAGCTATACCACTCCTAAGCATATATTCAAAATATGCTCAAGTACACAAGGGTGTTTGATCAGCCATGTTCATAGCAAATTTACTCGTAATAGCTGGAACTTGGAAACAACCCAGGTGTCCCACATGGAGGAATAGATACAGAAATTGGGGTACATTTACACAATGGAATACTAACCAGCAATTAAAACCAAGGAAGTCATGAAATTTGCAAGCAAATAGTGAGATCTAGAAAAGGTCATCCTGATTGAGGTATCCCAGAAACAGAAAAACACACATGGTATATACTCACTTCTAAAAGGATATTAGACATATAACATAGGATAAAAATCTGTACACCTAGGGAAGCTAAGCAAGAAGGAGGACCCTGGGTAAGATGATTAGTCTTCACTCAGAAACACAAAAAGGATGGACATTAGATGAAGGAGAAAACAGGAAACAGGACAGGAGCCTAACACAGTGGGATTCTGAAAGACTCTATCCAGCAGTGAATCAAAGCAGATGCTGAGATTCAAAACGAAGCTTTGGGAATAGTTCAGGGAATCTTATGAAATAAGGGAGAGATAGTAAGACCTGGAGAGGATAGGAGTTCCACAAAGAGAGCAACAGAACCAAAAAGTCTGGGCACAGAGGTCTTTTTTGAGACTGATGCTCCAACCAAGGAACAGTCATGGATATAACCTAAATAACCTAGAACCCCTGCTCATATGTAGCCCATGGCAGATCGATATCCAATTGGTTCATCAATAATGGGAACAGGGACTGACTCTGACATGAACTCAGTGGCTGGCTCTTTGAACTCCACTCTACCTCCGAGGGAGGAACAGCCTTGCCAGGACACAGAGGACAATGCAGCCAGTCTTGATTATACTTGATAAGCTAGGGTCAGATGGAAGGGGAGGAAGACCTGCCCTATCAGTGGACTTAGACAGGGGCATGGGAGGAGATAAGGAAGGGAAGGTGGGCATGGGAGGGAGTGAAAGAGAGGGCTCCAGTTGGGATGCAAAATGAATAAACTGTAATTAATATTAAAAACCCAAAAATTTAATTTAAAGAAAGAATGAACAAGAAAAAATAGAAATTAGGAAAACAACACCCTTCACAATGGCTACAAAAAATGTAAAGTATCTTTTTATAACTAACCCAGAAAATGAAACACTTACATGAAGAAAACTTCAAGTCTTTGAAGAAAGAAATAGAAAAGATATCAGAAGATGGAAAAGATTTGCATATTTAAAAAAATATTTCATGGTTATTTCATGATAGAAAAACATTGTCCAATTGATTTTGAATGTGAGGAGAATTTGTGAACATTACACATTTTTTTGCTTTTCTCCTAGTTATAGAATATTGAAAAATATGGCACATACTTAAAACATAGTAAAGGCAATATACAGCAAGCCAACAGCCAACATCAAACTCAATGGAGAGAAACTTAAATCAATCCCACTGAAATCAGGGACAAGAGAAGGCTGCCCACTCTCTCCATATCTCTTCAATATAGTACTTGAAGTCCTAGCCAGAGCCATAAGACAACTAAAGGAGATCCAGGGGATACAAATTGGAAAGGAAGAGGTTAAAGTGTCACTATTCACAGATGATATGATAGTATACATGAGTGACCCCAAAAATTCAACCAGAGAACTCCTCCAGCTGATAAACACCTTCAGCAAAGGAGCAGGATACAAAATCAACTCAAAAAAATCAGAAGCCCTCCTTTACACAAAAGACAAAAGAGCTGAGAAAGAAATTAGGAAAACAACACCCTTCACAATAGCCACTAATAACATAAAGTACCTTGGGGTGACATTAACCAAACAAGTGAAAGACCTGTTTGAGAAAAACTTCAAGTCTCTGAAGAAAGAAATTGAAGATCTCAGAACATGGAAAGATCTCCCATGCTCATGGATTGGTAGGATTAACATGTGAAAATGGCCATCCTGCCAAAAGCAATCTACAAATTCAATGCAATTCCCATCAAAATACCAACTCAATTCTTTACAGACCTTGAAAAAAAAGATTCTCAGCTTCATATGGAGAAACAAAAAACCCAGAATCTCCAAAACAACCCTGTACAACAGCAGATCATCTGGAGGTATCTCCATCACCGATCTCAAGCTGTAGTACAGAGCAATAGTAAGAAAAATATGATTCTTATTTACAACCACAAAATAATATGACTTACAGATTTACATGTTCAAAATACAGTGTCTGACAAAAGGTAAATAAGTCATGACTTGTATAAACAATTGAAAACTCCCCTGAAAGATTTTAACAATGGTGTGGGAAGTTGTCTGCCTTCTGTAGACATGTTGCTGTAGCCACATATCTTTAATTAACTGTAAATTTCAGCTTGGGGTATTGTCTTAACAAAGAAATACAATAAGTGTTCAATACATTTTATTTCATCCAGGAGTCATCCTTACTTTCATAAGGAAGTCCACCTTCCTGTAGTGTCACATGACTCTGTTTTTTCAGGATTTTCAATTTTATTCCTCTTCTCTTTAAGATTTTATTTGAGGCTTACCTTGCTAAAATTTAACTCTTCTTTTTATAACTAGTACATAATTATGGTAGACAATACTTGGTTCCAAATAGATAACTTATTTCAAGTATTTTTAAGTATTTTGACCATGTCAAAATACTTAAATATACAATATAACACATTCAGTCCCTTTCCTCTGTTTAGTCACTTTTAAAGATTTATTTATTTATTACAATTTGTTCACTTTGTATCCCATCTGTTGTCCCTGTCCTTATCCCCTCCCAATCTTACCCTCTCTCTACTCCTCCAATGCCCCTCCTCCAGTCCACTGATAGGGAAGGCCCTCTTCCCCTTCCATCTAATCCTAGCCTACCAGGTATCATTTGGACTAGCTGCAGTCTTCCTCTGTGACCTGGTAAGGCTGCACCCACCCAGGGGAATGAGAGCCAGCCACTGAGGTCAATCAGAGATAGCCCTTACTCCCCTTACTAAGGAACCTAGTTGAAGACTTAGCTGTCATGGGCTACATTTGTGCAAGGGGTCTAGGTTATCTCCATACATGGACCTTAGTTGGAGTATCTGTCTCTGTAAAGACCCCTGGGCCCATAGTTTTTGGTACTTCTGATCTCTTTGCGAAGTTCCTGTTCCCTCCAGCTATTTTTATATCCTCCTTCTTTTGTAAGATTTCCTGCACTCAGCCCAAAGTTTGGCTATGAGTCTCAGCATCTTCTTCAATACCCTTCTGGGTAGAGTCTTTCAGAAACCCTCTGTGGTAGGCTCCTGTACTTTTCCCTGTTTTCTCCTTCTTCTGATGTCTATCCTGTTTGCCTTTCTGTGTGAGGATTGATCATCTTATCCAGGATCCTCTTTCTTGTTTAGCTCCTTTAGGTGTAGAGATTTTAATATCTTTATCCTACATCTAATATCCACTTATAAGTGAATATAAACCATTTGTGTATTTCTGCTTCTGGGTTACCTCCCCCAGAATTAGGTTTCTAGTTTACACCATTTGCCTGCAAATTTTATGATTTCCTCGTTTTTAATTGCTGAGCAGTATTCCTTTGCATATATGTACCACAATTTCTGTATCTATTCCCTATTGACGGACTTCTGGGTTATTACCACTACATATAAAGAACTCAAAAATATAAACACCAACAAATCAAGTAATCCAATTAAAATGGGGTACAAAGCTAAACAGAGTGTTCTCAATAGAGGAATATCAAATGGCTGAGTAACACTTAAAGAAATGTTTAATGCTCTTAGTCATCAAGGAAATTCAAATCAAACCAACCCTGTTATTTCACATTACACCCATTGGAATGGTTAAAATAAAAAACAGACGTGACAACACATCCTGAAGATGATGTGGAGAAAAGGGAACCCTCCTCCATTGCTGATGGAAATGTAAACTTGTACAGCCAACTTTGGAAATCAATCTGGAGCTTTCTCCAAAATGTTGAATACTATCTCAAGAGCCAGCAAAAATCTCCTAAGCATACAATTTGCTCAACCATGTTCATAGCTGCTTTATTTGTAATAGCCAGAATCTGACAATCCTTTCAGTCACTTTTACCTTTACTGTCTCTATCCTGCTAGTTATGTTATTCTCCTAATCTCACCAACTTTTATCATAAGCCTTTCATATCACAAAAATATACATAGTCTAATGCAACAGCTACTGTTTCTAGGACTAATACATAAGAGAAATTGTGGCATTTAATATTTTTTGCATCTGATTTATCTCCCGTAATAAGAAAGTCTTTGATTACCAGGAGAACAATTTATTCTGGCTGCATAAAACTCTATTACCAAACATCATATTTTCTTTAAGACTTAATCTTTTGAAGAACTTTAGATTGAGTCCATAGTGACCACAGATATAACCAACATAGATATAGAATTCTCTCTGTGATATGCTGCATTAGAACTCTCCAGGCATTTACCGAGTCATAGCATAGCTGGAATATATGTTGATTCTGTCTTTTGGCTCATGAGTTAACTTCATGCTGATTTCCACAGTAGCTGCAAAAGTTCATACCCGTATTAGTAATGTTAATGGATTTCTTTTTATCTCACCATTATTGTCCTCATCAACATGTCCTGGTGTTTGATTATTGAATCAAAACTATCCTAGTTGGGTGAGACAGTATTTCAGTGTAGTCTTAATTCACATTTCTCCCATGGCTAAGTATATTGTACATTGTTTCCTATGTTTGATAGATCTTTGTAGTTCGTTTTTGAAAGCTCTCTTTATTGAATAGCTTATTCATTGGATTCTATTTTAAAACTATAATTTTTGTCATTTATATATTTCTGTTAATCTATAACAGAAGAATAGATAGCAACATTTTCCTCTCATTCTATAATGTTCTTTTTTTTTCACTCTGGCAATTGTTTCCTTTGTTGTTCAGAAGTTTTTGAAATCCTTGTAATACCATGTTTCAAGTCTTGGTATTATTTGTTGAGCTATTGTCATCCTTTCAGAATGTCTTCCTGTATGTATATTTAAATTGCTTTCTAGACCTTATACTAATCATTTCAGATATGTATGTCTTATATTAATATTTTGATACACTTTAAAGTTTTAAAAATATGTATCCTCTAGTATATCTCTAGCTTATGGATTATTTTCTCTATTTATATGTCAACTGATATGCCACATCAGAGTGAAAATATGTTTAAAACTATCAAATACCTAAAATGTGGCAAAGTTAAAAGTTGTATTTTTTAATTAAATTTTTATTTTTTATATTAATTACAGCTTATTTAATTTGTATCCTAGGTGTAGCAGCTTTCCTCATTCCCTCCCAATCCTACCCTTCCTCCATCATCTCCTCCCTGCCCCTAAGTCCACTGATAGATGGACTTCAATAAGTCCAACTGAACTTAGCTTATCAGGTCTCATCAAGACTGGATGCAATGCCCTCCCTGTGGCCACACTTACTCCGGGAAGTGTGTGTGTGTTGGGGGGGGGGGTCAAGGAGCCAGCCACTAAGTTCATGTCAGAGACAGTCCCTATTCCCCTTACTGGGGAACACAAGTGGATACTGAGGTGCCATGGGCTACATACAAGCAGGCGTTCTAGGCTATATCCATGTATGGTCCTTGGTTGGAGAGTCAGTCTCATAAAAGACCCCTGTGCCCAGATATATTTGTTTTTTGTGGAGCTCCTGTCCTCTCCAGGTCTTAGTAACTCCCCCTTCTTTCATATGATTACCTGCACTAGCCCAAGGTTTGGTTATGAGTCTCAGCATCTGCTTTGATACTCTGCTAGGTAGAGTCTTTCAGAGACCCTCTGTGGTAGGCTCCTGTCCTGTTTCTTGTTTTTTACCTACTTCCAATGTCCATCCCATTTGTCTTTCTAAGTGGAGATTGATCATCTTAGCCCGGGTCCTTTTTCTTGTTTAGCTTCTTTAGGTTTGCAGATTTTAGTATGTTTATCTTATATTATTTGTCTAATATCCACTTATAAGTGAGTATAAACCACTTGTGTATTTCTGCTTTTGGGATACCTCACTCAGGATGATATTTTCTAGATCCCACCATTTACCTGCAAATTTCATCATTTCCTTGTTTTTAATTGCTGAGTAGTATTCCATTGTGTAAATATACCACAATTTTTGTATCCACTTTTCCGTTGATGGACATCTGGGTTGTTTCCAGGTTCTGCTTATTATGAATAAACCTGCTATGAACATGGTTGAACAAATGTCCTTGTTGTGTACTTGAGCATATTTTGGATATATGCTTAGGAGTGGTATAGCTGGATTTTGAGGAAGCACTATTCCTAATTGTCTGAGAAAGCACCAGATTGATTTTCAAAGTGGTTGTGAAAAGTTGTATTTTCATTTTAATTTTTATTAATTACAATTTATTCACTTTGCACCCCCCTGTAGCTCCCTCCCTCCTCCCCTTCCTACCCTGCTGTCCGTCTCCCTTCTCCACCCATGCCCCTCTCCCAGTCCACTGATAGGAGAGGTCTTCCTCCCTTTCCTTCTGATCCTAGTCTATCAGTTCTTATCAGGAGTGGCTGCATTATCTTCCATTGTGTCCTGGTAAGGCTCCTCCCCCTCAGGGGGAGGTGATCAAAGAGCAGGCCAATCAGTTCATTTCAGATACAGTACCTGTTCCCATTACTATGGAACCTACTTGAACACTGAGCTACCATGGGCAACATGTGGGTAGGGGTTCTAGGTTATCTCCATGAATGTTTCTTAGTCGGAGTATCAGTCTCAGAAAAGACCCCTGTGCCCAGGTTTTTTGCTTCTGTTGCTCTACTTGTGGTGCTCCTATCATCTCCAGGTCTTACTATTTCCCACTTCTTTCATAAGATTCTCTGCACTCTGCCCAAATAGCTTTTATACCCTGCAGGGTAGAGCCTTTCAGAGGCCCTCTGTAGCAGGCTCCTGTCCTGTTCCCTGTTTTCTCCTTCTTCTGATGACCATTCTCTTTGCCTTTATCATATCATCTCTGATTCTTTCAACGGGGTTTTCTTTTGGACACCTTTTACAATGTCTGTTTAAAATGAAGTTTCTTGTGACAAAATTAATTTTCTTTATCCTTACAATTAAAACAACCTCTTACTTGTATGTAAATATAAACACATTTTAATAATTTTAGTCTAATTTGTCTATAAAATTTTCATTTTATCCAGGTTTAAACTAACATGTTCCCAATCATGAACTTTATTTTATCCATAGATCAACTTCTAGTGTCATAAAAATGTCACTAAACCCTCAAAAGTCTGTCTGTTTCCTCTGCCTGGGCCGTCACATTTGCTTTTCTTCTTTAAACACATTTGTGATCTTCAGTGTGTTTTCTTTTTTCTTTTTTTGTTTTTTTTTTTTCCACTGATAGGGGAGGTCCTCCTCACCTTCCCTCTGACACTAGCCTATCAGTTCTCATCAGGATTGGGTGCATTGCCTTCCTCTGTGGGCAAGCAAGACTGCTCCCCCCAAGGTGAGCCAGCCATTGGGGCATGGAAGGAGATGAGAGAGTGAGGGTCGGTTTGGGAGGGGACGAGGGAAAAAAAAATTAAAATTGTGGTTTTTTTTCTTCTCTCATGCATTAAATCCTGACCACAGTTTTCTCTCCCTTCATTCCCAAATGTCCTTCCTCTCACATCCCCTCTCTTCCAGATCTGCTCTTCCTCCATTTCCCTTTAAATAAAAGAGTAGCCTTACCAGGCCACAGAAGAGGACAATGCAGCCACTTTGGATGAGAACTGATAGACTAAGATCAGAAAGAAGGAAAGGAGAACTTCCCCTACCAGTGGACTTGGGGAGGGGCATGCATGCAGAAAGGGGAGAGAAGGTGGGACCAGGAGGAGAGGAGGGAGGGGCTTATGGGGGGATACAAAATGAATAAAGTGTAATTAATAAAAAAATTTAAAAAAGTTAAAAAAAAAACCTATAAAAAAAAAAAGAGCAGGCCTCCCAGATATATCCACAGAACATGGTCTAACAAGTTACAGTAAGACTAAGCACAAAACCCTGAATTAAACCTAGGTGAGGCCACGCTGGAGGAGGAAAAGAGTTTCAAACACAGGCAAAAGAGTCAGAGACTCCCCACTCTCACAGGAGTTAGGAGTTAGGAGTTCAACAAGAACCTCAAGCTATAAAACCATAACATATCTGCAGAGGACCTAGCTCTGACCCATACAGGGTCCATGTTTTTCACATCTGTCTCTATGAACTCCTATGAGACTTGCTTAATTGAGTCTGTGGATAATGTTTTATAGGTGTCCTCTAACCCTCTGAATCATCAAATCCTTCCCACCCATCTTCTGTGGGGTTCCCATAGCTCTGTCTAGTTGTTTGGCTGTGTGTCTTTATGTCTGTTCCCATCAGTTGCTGGATGGTGCCTCTTTTATGACAATTGGGCCAGGCAACGAATTATGAGTATAGATGAACATCATTAGGATTCATTTCATTGACTTTTTTGTTTTGTTGATTGGTGTTTTGTTTTATTTGTCAGTTTGTTTGTTCTATCTAGAGTCTCTGGTCTCAGCAACCTGTGGTTCCTGGCCATTAATGCACTGTCATGTATGGGCTCCCTTTCTTGGTGTAGATCTCAAGTTAGATCAGTCATTTTTTGGCCACTCCCACAAGTTCTGTGTCACCATTATACCTGCAGACCTTGAAGGCAGGTCGAAGGTTTTGTGTCTGGGTTGATTTCCCTGTGACCCTGCTCGTAGCCTTGCCTGGTTATAGAAGATGACCAGTTCTGGCTTTGTATCACCAATATGAGACTTCACTAGGGTCACTGTTACAGATTCCAGGGGGTTTTCATTGCACTCGTTTTCTATTACTAACTTCCCCCACCCCCAATTCCAGTTATTTCTCCCAGTATCTCTTCCCAACCCTCCCACCTGGACCCTCCTGTACTCACCCCCACCTGCCCCTAAGTCCACCAACAAAATCTATTCTATTTCTCCTGCACAGGAAGATCCATGTTTCTCCCTTGTGCTCTCCTTATTACTTAGCCATTCTGGGTCAGTGGATTGCTGCATATTTATTCTTTATTTAACAGCTAATATCAACTTATAAATAAGTTCACACCACGTTTGTCTTTCTGGGTCTGGGTTACCTCACTCAGTATGACTTTTTTCTAGTTTCAATCATGTACCTTTAAATTTCATGATGCCATTGTTTTTCACAGATGCGTACTACTCTACTGAATCAATATATCACATTTTCTATATCCATTTGTAAGTTTGGTAACAACTAGTTTGTTTTCAGTTTTTGCCTATTATAAATAAAGCTGTAATAAACATGGTTGAGCAAGTATATTTGGCAATATGCCCAAGATGGTATAGCTTTGTCTTGAGTTAGATTGATTTCCAATTTTCTGAATAACTTCCACATTGATTTCCATAGTGGCCATAAAACTTTGTACTTCCACTGCATTGGAGAACTTTTCCCCTTGCTCCAGATCCTCACCAGCATGAGCTGTCACTGTGTTATTGATTGAATAAGATGGAATCACAAAGTAGTTTTGATTTACATTTCCATGAAGGCTATGGATGGTGAACATTTCTTTAAGTGTTTCTTAGTCCTGTGAGATTCTTTTGTTAGGAATTGTTTAGGTCTGTATCATATTTTTAATTGGATTATTTGATTTGTTGCTGCCTAGGTTTTTTTTTTTCACATTCTTTATATATTTTGTATATCAGCCCTCTGTCAGATGTAGAATTGATAAAAATCTTTTTCTATTTTGTAGGCTGCCATTTTGTTCTATTGACTATGTCCTTTGTCTTACAAAAGATTTTTAGTTTCATGTGGTCTTACTGATTATAGTTCTTAGTGCCTGTGCTATTGGTATTCTGTTTACTAAATTTAGTCTCCTGTGTCAATGTGTTCAAGGATATTAAGCATTCTTTCTTCTATTCTTGACATTGTATCTGGTTTTGTGTTGAGGTCTTTAACCCATTTGAGATTGAGTTTTGTAAGTGGTGATAGATATGGATCTATTTGCATTCTTTAACATGGTGATATTGAGTTAGGCCAGCACCATCTACTGAAGATGCTTTTTTTTTTTCCTTCTGTGTATTTCTGGTTTCTTTATTAAAACCAGGTGTCCATAGGTGTGTGGATTTACATCTGGGTCACCAGTTTGTTTCTATTGATGAACCTGTCTGGTTTGTTGCCAATCCTATGTTTGTTTGTTTTTTTTGTTGTTTGTTTTTGTTTTTTGTTTTGTTTTGTTTTGTTTTTAAATTACAATAGGTCTGTAATAAAGCTTGAAGTCAGAAATAGTGACTCCAGTTGTTCTTTATTATACAGGAGGATTGTTTTAGTTATCCTGGGATTTTTATTTTTGTACATGAATTTGGGTTTTGTTCTTTCAAGGTCTGTAAAGAATTACGTTCAAATTTTTGATGGGGGTTGCAGTGAATCTGTGGATTGCATTTGGTCATTACCAAACCAAGGCATGAACATGAAAGATCCTTATATCTTCTCCACATTCTTTCTATAAAGACTTTCAGTTTTATTTGTTTGTTTGCTTATCAAATAAGCCTTTCACTTGCTTGGTTAATATTTGCTCTAGATATTTAAGACTATTGTGAAGGACAGTGTTTCTCTGATTTGCTTTTCAGTCCATTTGTAATTTGTGTATAGAAGGGGAAGGACAGCTTATTTTGTTTATTTTCTGAGTTAATCTTGTATCCAGCCACCTCACTAAGATGTTTATCGTCTATAGGAGTTCCCTGAGAGAATTTTGGATTCACTTATGTGTACTGACATATCACCTACAAATAATGACTTTCAATTTTTACTTTCCAATTTGTATCCCCTTGATCTTCTTGGGTTGTCTTATTTCTTCAGTTAGAACTTTAATTACTATATTGGATGGTTATGGATTGAGTAGACAGTCTTGTTTTGTTCCTGATTAGGGGAATTGCTTTGAGTTTCTCTTCATTTAATTTGAGGTTGGCTATTGGCTTGTTGTAAATTTCCATTATCATGTTTAGGCATGTCCATTTTGTCCCTAAACTCTCCAGTATTTTTATCATGAAAGGGTGTTGAATTTTCTCAGAGGATTTTCTGTATCTAATGGGATAATCATTATTTTGTTTCCTTTCAGGTTATTTATATGGTAGATTAAGTTGACTGATTTTAGTATGTTGAACCATCCCTGCATCTCTGCCATGAAGCCTACTTGATCATGATGGATTATAGTTCTAAAGTGTTCTTAGATTGTATTTGAAAATATTTTATTGAATTTCTTTCTGATGTAATGAGGGAAACTGGTATATAATTCTCTTTCTTTTTCATTCTTGAACCTTTGTTAGATATGAATATCGGGGATAATGGCATCATAAAATAAATTGGGCAGTGTTCCTTCTGTCTTTATTTTGGGAAATTATTTGAGAAGGATTTGTCATTAGCTCTTTTTTGAAAGCCTAGTAGGATTCTGTGCCAAACTCATCTGACCTTGGCTTTTTTTAATCCAATAACTTATTTTTATAGGACATATATAATTGCATATTTTAAAAATCAGCTAGAAATATCCAGTGACTACATCTTTTTCTGTTAGTCTGTGGATCAAACATCTATATGGAAGGCGGCATTTAGCAACTCTCTTTCCCGTCTATCAGCTCTTAAATTGTACCTCTCTCCCCGCAATGAGCCTTCAAGGAGGTGATATAAAATATCCTACATAATAATCTCTCTTCATCTTTTAATTAGTTTATATAAGGGTTTGTTTATCATGTTGATTTTTACGAAAGAACAACTCTTTTTTTCATTGATTGTTTCTATTGTTCTATGAGTTTCTATTTTGTTGATTAAAGTCTTTAGTTTGATTACTGCCCACCACCAATTCCTATTGGGTTAGCTTGCTTCTCTTGATCTAGAGCTTAAGCATCTGCTGTTAAATTGCTATTATGAGATCCCTCCAATTTCTTTATGGAAGCACGTAGTGCTGTGAACTTTCCCATTAGCATTGCTTCCATTGTGTCTCATAAATTTTGGTATGTTTTTTCTTTTATTCATTTTCATAGAATTGTAGAAAGTCCTTTTACTTATTTTTATTGTATATATATGTATATGTATATATATATAATTTTTCATACAACATGTTTTGATTATGTTTACTCTTTTTCCAATTCCCCCAGAATCTTCCCAACGCCATACTCATCCATCTTTACTTTTATTTTTCTGTTTCAAATATAAGCATCACATAAAACAGACTAAAGATAAAGAAGAAATTACATTTTCCTAATTTTCTAGTTGAGAAATTGCCCACAGCTTTAACTCTCAAGTTCCATTTTTCAAGAGTATAGCCAGTGGCAGTGGTCTCAAACAGACACTTCACAAGTGGCTGGTATCAGTCTACTGTGCACAAGAATAAGCTGAAATTACAGCCCAGAAGGCAAAGACAGCAACAAAACAGGCTAGGCTACAGCACACACAGTGGTAGGCTCTGATATTTTCCATCAGGATTACAGAGGCACACTTTCAAATGATACATTTTAAAAGAACTGATGTATTTATATTTTGTGCTTTGATGTTTTGTCCACCCACTATGTGAATGCAGTGCCAACAAAGGCCTGAAAAAGACATCTGATCTCCTGGAACTTGAGTGACAAATAGTTGTTAGCTTCCTTGTACATGCGGGAATTAAACCCTGGTCTTCTGAAAGAGCAGCCAGTGCTTTCAACAGCGAGGCCGTCTCACTAGCCCAGTGTTTCTTATTTTAGTAAAGTTAACTGAGAACTGAGCAGTGAGAATCTAGAAGAGTACTTATGGCATCTCCGGAGATTTTTCCATAAAGAAAGTATATGTGTCAGATCTTCTCAGTCTTATAATGACTTAACAATAAGGAAGGCTTCATAATTGGTTTGGGTTGAGGTATTTTGTTCTTTAAGGTATTTTTGTTTGCAGGCAAATCTATACCGTGTAACATGGGCTGCCATTGAAATTCAGATCTTTATGTCTCTGGTTTAAAACTGCTGAGACTGCAAATGTATGCCACCATGTGTCTTACAAACCACTTCTTGTCCCTGATCAGAGTCATAGCAGGTAGGTGATCAGTAACTTGAAAATATCATTAAAAAATGGTATTTTGTGACTTGAAAATCGACTTTCCTTGCAAACCACCAGTGTGGCAAGATTGAACCTCTGATAGTACATTTTCTAAGGAGTAAAATTCCACAGTCTTTGTGAAACAATATGCTAAGTCCTTGACATCTGTCAAATATTTAATAAAATATAAGTAATGTATGTTAATAGTGGATACATATTAAAAACTCTCATCTACTGGGAACACATAGCCCATAGAGATAAATAAAATATTGCTTTCCATGTGAATGAATATCTGTTGTTAAACTAAGTTACTAAACTCCGTGAAAGATTTTTCTCCTACTAACCAATGCTTTCAAATGCACAAGTGACCCTATGCTATTCCCTGACATTGGCTATAAGACAGCTTGAGATTCACATTAAAGATTACCTGTTGTCCACATTACAACACTTCAGAGCCCATCTCTCCAGCACCATGAACCTCTTAGTCTTCAGGCCACATGGAATGTGCAGTAGTTAACTTTTCATTATCGCTAGTATGTACACCAAAAAGTTTAGTCAATTTTGTTGAGGGTTGGTCTGCTGCTATGCATTCTGATGCTAATTACTGCCTCCCTAAGATCTAGTTGTTGCTAAGAAGAGCACATTCTCATGTACATTCTCCTTGTTGTGTAAACCTTGCCTAGAAATTATTCTTTTTTTGACCAATAAAAAATGTATACCTGGGTAGGACTGAAGGAAGGTAGACATGGCTTTGAAAACAAAAGGAGAAACAGACTAGTACTTGGTCTTCCGTGGGGTCCTTCTTGTTTTTTACTTTAAGTTTGTAGATTTTAGTAAGTTTATCCTATATTATATGACTAATATCCTCTTATAAGTGAGTATATACCATGTGTGTCTTTCTACTTCTGGGTTATCTCTCTCAGTGTGATCTACAGAATTCTCAACAGAGGAATATCGAATGGTGGAGAAACAATTAAAGAAATGTTCAATGTCATTAGTCATCAGGGGAATTCAAGTCAAAAAAACTTCAAGATTCCATGTCATACCCATCAGAATGGCTAAGATCAAAAACTCAAGTTACAATACATGGTAAAAAGGATGTGGAGCAAAAGGAGCACTCCTCCATTGTTGGTGGGAATTTAAATTTGTACAACCACTTTGGAAATCTATCTGGAACTTTCTCAGAAAATTAGGAATTTTGCTACCTCAAGATCAGCCAATACCACTCCTGGGCATATATCTGAAAGATGTTCAATCACACAAAAAGGACATTTGCTCAACTACATTCATAGCAGCTTTATTCATAATAGCCAGAATCTGGAAACAACCCAGATGTCCCTCAGTTGAGGAATGAATACAGAAATTGTGGTACAGTTACAAAATATAATAATAATCAGCTATTAAAAACAAGAAAATTGTGAAATTTACAGGCAAATGGATGTACCTGATTTTTAATTGGTTTATTTAGTTTGTTGGTGTCTACTTTCTTAAGCTCTTTATATGTTTTGCATATTAGCCCTCTGTGGAATATAGGGTTGATGAAGATCTTTTCCCATGTAAACTTTGTTGTATTGACAGTGTCCTTTGCCTTACAGAAATTTTTCAGTTTCATGTGGTCCCGTTTATTAATTGTTGATCTTAGAGATTGAGCTGTTGGTGTTCTTTTCAGGAAGTCATCTCCTGTACCAAAGAGTTCAAGGCAATCTGCTCCCCTCTCTTCTATTAAATTTAGTGTATCTGGAAATCTTTGATTCACTTGGACTTCAGTTTCGTCCAATTTTTATTACTATTGCTCTGTAAGACAGCTTGAAATCAGGGATGGTAATGCCTCCAGAAGTACCTAGCTGTGGGGAATATAGAATAGAGCCTAAAGTGTCTACCTCCTCTAACCAAGCAGGACTTCCAGTGGAAAGATAGGGACACCAATCCTTATAGAAACTTTTAACCCAAAATTTGTCCTGAAAACAGGATGTGTAGATATAGAGACAGAACAAAGATTGAGGGCATGACCAACCAAAGACTGGCCATACTTGAGACCAATTCCATGGGAGAGAACCAGTTATTGACACTATTTATATTATACTGTTATGCTTATAGACAGGAGCCCAGAATAACTACTCTGAGAGGCTTCATTCAGCAACTATGGAAACAGATGCAAACACTAGACAAGGGTTTGAGGGGTCTATGGAAGAGTTGAAGGAAAGACTGAGGAAGCTGGAAGGGTCAAGGACTCTACAAAAAAATTATTGAGTCAGCTACCTTGGGCCAATGGGGGCTCACAAAGACTGAACAACCAACCAAAGAGCATACATGGACTTGTCCTTGGTCTTCTGAATATATGCAGCAGATACACAGCATGGTCTTCATGTGGTTTCCTCAGCAACTGGAGCAGGGTCCCTCCCTGCCACTGAGACCTGCCTTTGGATCACATTCTCTTAACTGGGATTTCCTGGTGGGAGAAGATGTGCCTTGTCCTGCAGCAACTTAATATGACAGGGTGGGTTGATACCCATGGTAGACTCCACCTCTTTAACAGGACAGGTAAGAATTGGAGGGAGGAGTTTATGAAGGGGGGTCTAAGAGAAGAGCAGGGGGCCTGCGGTCAGGACTTAAAATGAATACATAATTAAATTTTTGAAAAGAAATTAGGTAAGTGATTTTTTTCTTAAAGTTATATAGAAACGATTTTTATTCAATAATTAAGATGTTGGAGCAATCCAAAATCTAGACAGATAATCTGTCATTTAAACTTTGTAAGGTATAGTTATCTACATAAACATTTTATATGTAATTTCACACATTTATTGATTCCTTCTTGATTTTGTTTTCCTGTTCACTATTAATTTGATGAAGTTCCACTTGTCACTTGTTGGCCTTGCTTCTTGGGTAAATAGAATCCTATTCAGGAAGTCCTATCATGTATCTACATTTTATAGAGTACTGTCTACTTTTTTATTTACCAGTTTGAGTGTTTCAGGTCTCAGGTTTTGATCTTTGATCTATTTGAAGGTAGTTTTTATGTAGAGAAATAGATACAATTTTTTTTTTCTCCATGTGGACATGCAGTTTTCTTATTAATGATGTTTTCCTTTCTTCAGGTAATAATTTTAGCATTTTTATCAAATGTTAAAAACCAGAGGTTATCTCCACTCAGGTTGGGGTCTTTAAGTTTGTTTCATTGATATACATCTCTGGTCTGTGAAAAAAATATATTTTGCTCAGTATGGATATGTGATGTAGCTTATGATCTGGAATGGTAATCCTTCCTATATTGTCATTTTGTTCCTCTTGGTTTTGTCCATCTTTGGTATTTTCTGGTTCCATATGAATTTTATGATAGACTTTTTCTATTTTTGTTGAGAATAAGATGAAGATTTTAATTGAGATTGTGTTGCCTGCTTTTGGTAGAATGGTCATTTGTATAATATTAACTCTACCAATCCAAGAGCATGGGATGGCTTTCCATTTTCTACTGTCTTTATCTCTTTCTGCAGAAGTCCAAAGTTTTCATTGCAGAAGTCCTTTCCTTCCTTGCTTATGTTTATTCATAGACATTTTATTTTCTCTGAAATCAGTGTGAAAAGGAGTGTGTTCATATCTGAGAGGTTCAAAGTTTGAAAAATTAGGATTTTAAGGCAGCACGGCTTAAGTTCTCCAGTACAAGTTTAGACAAAGGAGCAGACAAGTTCAGACAGATCCACCTGCCCTGCCTTGAGAGATACCATTGTTTGGCAATGAGACCAGATGGCTGGCAGCCTTCCACCCAGATAGCCTCCATCTCTGCTTCTAAGAAAAAACATGAGATGTATTACTCACTTTCCCCTTCCCTAGTGCAGCCTAATTAGCATGTAACAGGATATCCCAGACATTGCTCATGAGCAGATAGCCTCGAGATGGTTAGGCCAGGGCTGCTGTGGCCTTGGCGCCAAAAATAGACCAAGTCTTGGAAATTCCTTTTTCCCTTTAAAAACCCTGTTACCCTGGAGCTGGCTGCTGCATTCCTCGCCTGCTAAGTCAGGAAATCTGTTGCCCAAGATTGAGCTTGTATATACAAAAAACCCTCATGTGCTTGCATCAAAGTCGATTCCTGGTGGTCTTTTGAATTTCCTGAACTGGGCACAACGTATCACCTTCTTTGTTTGTTTGATGGTGTTATAGAGAAAAAGATATTTTTTTTGTGCAAGTTGATGTAAAGTAAAAATGATGTTATAAATGTATTTAATTTTGAGGCAGTAATCAAGTCACACACATTAAAAATATCTGATACAAATACATAAATACAAATGTTACTTCTAAATAAAATGAACTGTTAGCTTTTTAATATTTGTACACAATGTAGTTAATTCACAGATTTAAGAAAGATAGATGGTAATTTTATTGAATAGTTGAAGAAATATAGAAATAATTATATTCTAAAATGAAATATTAAACAATTTTGAATTTTTCTAGGAAATTTTGCTTCTAAAATACTGTGAAAAACAGGCATAATGGTGTGATAAATGCTAAACGTAAGGTACTATTTTAGTATTTGTGTAAACTTCCTTGAAGGTAAAAACATTGATTCTCAAAAGAATCATTTTCTTTTTAATTTTTTAATTTTTTAAATATTAGTTACAGTTTATTAACTTTGTATCCCAGCTGTATCCCTCTCCCTCATTGCCTACCAATTCCACCCTCCCTCCCTCATTTCCTCCCTGTGCGTTTCCAAGTCTACTGATAGGGGAGGCCCTCTTCCCCTTTCATCTGACCCAGGTTTACCATGTATCTTCAGGACGGGCTGCAAAGTCCTCCTCTGTGGCCTAGCCAGCCTGCTCCTCCCTCAGTGGGCAAAGGGAGAGAGGTCAAAGAACCGACCATTGGGTTCATGTCAGAAATAGTCCCTGTTCCCCTTACTAGGATACCCACTTGGATACTGAGCTACCATGGGCTACATCTAAGCAGAGGTTTTAGGTTATATTCATACATGGTCTTTGGTTGGAGAAACAGTCTCAGAAAAGACACCTATGCCTAGATATATTTGGTCTTTGTGGAGCTCCTGTCCTCTCTAGGTCTTAGTAACTCCCCCTTCTTTCATATGATTCCCTGCACTCTGCTGAAGGTTTGGTTATGAGTCTTAGTATCTGCTTTGATACACTGCTGGATAGAGTTTTTCAGAGGCCCTCTGTGGTAGGCTCCTGTCCTGTTACTTGTTTTCTCCTATGTCCAATGCACATCCCATTTGTCTTTCTAAGTGAGGATTCACCATCTTACCCCAGGTCCTCTTTCTTGTTTATCTACTTTAAGTGTGTAGATTTCATTAATGTTTATCCTATCTTATGAAAAAGAGTATTATAAAGTGTAATTTTGAATCTGTTAAATGAAACAGTTATATACGCTGTAGCCCTTTAGTCAGTTACAGAAATGAGAGTTATTATCTGTTATCATGTGCATTTCCCTGATTCATCCTTATTTTGTTACGAATAAGACTGAGTGTGTATGTTTATGCTTATGCTTTTTTCTTCCCTCATTATTTTTTGTTACATACATTCAAATTATAGTATTTAAGTATTGTTAAGTTTACATTGTAACTTTTGAGTTCAAGATATTAAAGAAAATCCTAAATATCATTCATGGACTTTATATCTGCTTCTTTACAAAGAGCTATTAGACTTTTTGCTGTATACAAGTACATCATATTTTATCAGAGAGAAATATAACTTATTATTCTTTTAATATTTTGTTAATGAGTTAGATGTGTAATATGGTTTAAAAATAAGTATGGATGACAACTAAGTAAAAACATTGAATTGTAATGTTTAATTTTATTTAGTGACTTAAATTGTACTGCCAAGATACTTTTGTCAATTACTGTTCTAGTTGCTTCAATGAGGATATTTTTACTTAAGTTTGTAGACTAAGTAAAATAGATGAGACTTTATAATGTGGATGGGCCTAACCCAGTAAGGCAATTATTTAGAGTGAAACATTTTACATTCTAATGACAGGAAGAACACTCAAACTTAATGCCTTCATATTTCAGTATTAATATTTATACAAACTATCTAAAAAAATTAAAAAAGCATTCCTTTGGACTTTGACACAACTTTGACTCTACCTAGTTTTATAAAAGATTGAATTCACATCCACCTTGAGGTTCCCAGAATCTCTAGTCTTTTGTTCTTTCACATTAGATTTCAGGCATACTGAAACTTTTTAATTTCAAGAATCAATACTGTTAAATTTCTCTCTTTCTCTCTCTCTCTCTCTCTCTCTATATATATATATATATATATACATGTGTATGTGCATATAAATGTATTTACAAATATAACATATATATGCAATCCAAACTACATAAATACTTACATCTATAAGAATGCATATACATATATTGAACTCATATTTAAAATTTTAAATATTTGTACATATATTTGCAGAACCCACCAATATAGAAATATATGAAGATATGTACAAATCAGTCATTGTTCTTCAGGATGATTATGTTGTAACTTAATTAGATATGATAGTTCATCAAATTCTTGAAATTGGTAATTTTTTAAATTATAATTAAAGTTAGAAGATAATTTTCAGTTATCAAGATCAGTAGTTTTTTTTTTTTTTTAAAGCCAGAGAATTTACAAATGATTTACCTTGTACATAAAATTTCCAGAAGGTGGTCAATTGCTATACTAAAATCACCCATGCATATTTCCATATATGCTGTTCATGAACAAATAAAACCTTGGTTCACCGCTTTAGTTTTATTTATAGCTAGTGCTCACTTGAAACCACCATGGTGGTAGCTCATTCTAGCATTATTTGACTTTCTTTTTTAAGTTCATGAAGATCAACATGAACTATATTTAGGAATATTTTATTTTATTTCAGTTGAAAGTTCATCAATTGCAGAAGGAACCTCTTGTGTATTGTATGGATGAAACACCTTTGTTAATTAAAACAAAACAAAACAAAACCTATGCCCTAAAGCTTAGGCAGGCAATATGGATGGGACATCTGATAAGTAGAAGGGATTCTGGGACAGAGATTGGCATGACAGTTGGTAAGATTAAGAAAATTACTCCCAAAACTATGAAAAATTTGAAATTGTTTTATACAGTTGTTTCAATTTATGTAACATGGTGGTTTGAATTAGATGTAACCCTCAGAAGCTCAGGTATTTGCACACTTGGTCCCCAGCTAGTGATGGTGTTTGGTTACTCTTTGCAACTCTCTTTTTAGGTGCAGTCTTTTAAGAGGAAGTATATCACTGCGGGGAAATCAGAAAATGTTTAGCCTCACGTAATTCCAGTTTGTTCTCTGCATCTTCTTGGCTGATGAAAGTGAGATGTTTCAGCTTCCTGATAAGGCTAAGGCCTGCCATGCCTCCTGTAATTATGGACTCTCCTTGCAGCTGTGAATCAATCTAAACTCTTTTTACCACGTCACTTTTGGTCATGGTGTTTTAACATAACAACAAGAAAATTAAAGCACATAGAATTGTACTGTGATTTGAATAAACATTTTCATAGAGGATAAACCTTTCTATGTCATATTACAAAACAATGTGCTAAAAGACTACCAAAATGATAATATACTTAGGTATGCTTTTTATATACAAAACATAAATGAATATCAAAACACTCTCTTGTCTGAAGGATTATTTTGTGTATTTCGCCTTGTATTTATGAAAATACTACCAATATTGTATTCAACATTTTCATCTTGTTTTCTAGAATTTTCTTAAATTACGGAAATCTTGCATGAAATAATGGAAAAAGTTCCCATAATTTTCACTGTATGCTTATACTTCACTATAAATTTTACTATAAAAATGACAAAGATGCTAGCCTTTCCATTGATAGGAGAAAATGCTGAAAGGACAATTAAGACATATCAGAGGTACATCAAGAGGACTGAAGGGAAATTGATAACCTCTAATATTGATATGCAGCCCCTGATATCATATATACATTCTTACATAAAGGCAAAAGGATGTATAAGTTCTATTTATTCATATTTTTATATAGCCAATCAACACCAATTTTATTTAATACAACAAAAGTTCAAACAACTTAACAATGAAATTAATCATCATGCTTTCTGTCAGACTAGGTCATAGTCTTTCAGATTCCCAATTGCTTTCTTTTCAGCTTCATGAAACACATACAGAGGAAATTCACAGTCTTTGATATTTAATTCCATTTTTAAAAAACATCCCAAATATCTTTCACTCTTTAAATCAATTACTACATTAGAATGTCTCCCTAAAATATTTCATTAAACTGCCATCTTTGGATGGCCTCCTCTTTCAAAAACATAATTTGCTTTAAATAATTAAAGATAGAATAATTCAAAATATAATCACTGAGCTCACTTATTTTCTGTTTTAATTTTACTTTTTACATTAATCTCAGTTTATTCATTTAGGTATTCCAGCTCTAGCACCCTCCTTCATTTCCTTATAATCCCACCCTCCCTCTGTTATCTCCTCCCAAGCCCCTCTCCAAGTCCACTGATAGGGGAATTCCTCTTCCCCTTCCATCTGACCCCAGCTTATCAGGTCTCATCAGAACTGGAAGCATTGTACTCCTCTGTGGCTTCGCAAGGCTGCTCCCCACTCAGAGGGAGGTGTTCAAACATCCAGCCACTGAGTTCATGTCAGAGATAGTCCTTGTTCCCCTTACTAGGGTACCCACTTGGATACTGAGCTGTCATGGACTACATCCGAACATTGGTTCTAGGTTATATCCATGAATGGTCCTTGGTTGGAGTATCATTCTCAGAAAAGACCCCTGTGCCCAGATATTTGGTTCTGTTGCTCTCCTTGTGGAGCTCCTGTCCTCTCCAGGTCTTTCAATCTCCCCCTTCTTTCATAAGATTCCATGCACTCTGCCGAGTGTTGAGTTATGAGTCTCAGTTATAATACTCTGCTAGGTAGAGTCTTTCAGAGGCCCTCCATGGTAGACTTCTGTCCTGTCTCCTGTTTGCTCCTTCTTCCAATGTCAATCCTGCTTGTCTTTCTGACTGAGGATTAATAATCTTACCCGGGGTCCCCCTTCTTCCTTGGCTTCTTTAGGTGTACAGATATTTGTAGGTTTATCCTATATTACATGTCTAGTATCCACTTATAACTGAGTATAATACTGTGTGTGTCTTTCTGCTTCTGGATACCTCACTCAGTATGCTCACCCAGTATGCTGCTACAAAAATGGTGGAGCAAATATCCTTGTTGTGTACTTGAGCATTTTTCGGATGTAGGCCTTGGCTTGGTATAGGTAGATATTGAGGAAGCACTATTCCTAATTGTGTAAGAAAGAGCCTGCTTGATATCCAAGGCGGTGCAAGATTACATTCCCACCAGCAATGGAATAGAGTTCACCATTCTCCACATATTCTGTAGTATGTATTGTCACCTGAGTTTTTGCTCTTGGTCATTCTGATGTGTAAGGTGAAATCTCAGGGTTGTTTTGACTTGCATTTCCCTGATGACTAAGGACGTTGAACATTTCTTTATGTGTTTCTCTGCCATTCGTTTTTCCTCTACAGGGGATTCTTGGTTTAGCTCTGTACCCCATTTTTTTTAACTGAATTGCTTGTTTTGTTGCTTTTTAACTTGAGTTCTTAGTATGTTCTCATGTATACTATCATATCATTTGTGAATAGTGATAATTTGATTGCTTCCTTTCCAATTTGTATCAACTTGATCTCCTTTAGTTGTCTTATTGCTCTAGCTAGGACTTTAAGTACTACGTTGAAGAGATACAAAGACAGTGAGCAGCCTTGCCTTGTTTCTGATTTCAGTGGAAGTGACTTATGTTTCTCTCCATTTACTTTAATGTTTGACATATGCTTGGTGTATGTTGCATTTACTATTTTTAGGGATGTGCCTTGTTTCCCTGATATCTCTAAAACTTTCAGCAACAGAATTAACAAAAAGCCTACATACACAAGGTAACTAAACAATTCTCTACTCAATGACAGCTTGGTCAGGAAGAAATGAAAAAAAGAAACTTGACACTTCCTAAAATCCAATGAAGGAAAACGAAGGTACAACTTACCCAACCATATGGGACACAGTGAAAGCAGTGCTTAAAGGAAAGTTCATAGCACAAAGTGCCTCCAGAATGAAGATTGAGACAACTCATACAAGCTACTTAATGGCAAACCTAAAAGCCCTAGTGGAAAAAACAAAAAACAAAAACAAAGAAGAAAAAAAAAAAAAACAGACACACTCAAGAGGAGTAGACATTTGGAAATAATTCTACTCTGAGCTGAAATCATTAATTAGAAACAAATAAAACAATTCAAGGAATCAGTGAGGCCAAGAGTTGGTTATTTGAGAAAATCAACAAGATAGACAAACTCTTAGCCAAACCAACTAAAAGGCAGAGAGAAACTATCCAAGTCAGCAAAATCAGAATTGAAAATGGGGACATAAATACAGGCACTGAGGAAATCCAAAAAATCATTAGGTTTTATTTCAAATGCCTATAGACCAGAAAATTTGAAAATATAAATGAAATGGACAATTTTCTTGATAAATTCCATTTTCCAAAATTAAATAAAGATCAGGTAAATAGATTAAATAGCCTATATCTGCCAAGAAAATAGAAGCAGTCATTAAAAGACTCCCTTCCAAAAAAAGTCCAGGACCAGATGGCTTCAGAGCAGAATTCTACCAGACCTTCAAAGAAGAGCTAACTGTACTTTTCAAACTATTCCACAAAATAGAAACGGAAGGGACATTACCAAACTCATTCTATGAGGCCACAGTCACCTTGATAACCAAACCACACAAAGGCCCAACAAAAAAAGAGAACTTCAGACCTATCTCTTATGAACATTGATGCAAAAATACTCAATAAAATAGTTGCAAACCGAATCCAAGAACACATCAAAGATATCATCCCCCATGACCAAATAGGCTTCATCAGAGACATACAGGGGTGGTTCAACATATGGAAATCCGTCAATGTAATCCACAATATAAACAAACTGGAATAGAAAAACTACATGATTATCTCCTTAGATGCTGAAAAAACATTTTACAAAATCTTATTTCTTAATTAATATTTAAAAATGATCTTCTCTTGTTTGTGACATGTAATTAAAGTTAATATAGTCTATATGCTTTTTTTGCTTTTTATAGGAGTGCTGGAATTATTTTTTTTAATATTAAAACTTTCAAAGCAAAGCAATATTTTCTTGAGGCTACCTGATATTAATACCATTGGGGAAAACTGACATCTCAGATTAACTTGTCGCCTTTATTAATTCTGTTCATTCAATTCCACTTTTCATTGTTCGCTGTAACTTACCATCTCCTGTGCTTTCTTGTAGTTTACAAGACATCTAAAGATTTAATTCATGCATTAATTTAAATCATGATTACATATGAAGATAAATAATCTTATGTAGAGAAATACTCTGTCTATCATCTATCTATCTATCTATCTATCTATCTATCTATCTATCTAGTCATCTATTTATTTATGTATATCTTTTGCTTTCTGTTCTTTGTGTATTTCAGTTATTCTTTTTTAAAACTCCCTGTTACTTTTATAATTTCAAATTCATACCTGGAGCTAATGAATCTTGCTAATCAACTATGCTATGAATCTTAGTTTCAAACATCTTAGAATGTTAATGCCAAAACAGTTTAAATACTTGAGATTTAAAAAAAAAAGTTTCTTTGTTAATTTCCTGAAATGTGGTTTGATCATATTTAGCCCTCAACCCCTAATTTTTACCACACCCATGCCACAGCTTATCCATTCAACATTGTAGCCTTTATTTACTTTCAAGGCTAATTGTTCTCCTCTAGTGTTTCTGAATAATATATATTATTATATATTATATAATAATATATATAATATATATTATATATAATTATATATATATATATAATTTTCAAGTGGCTTTCCACGAGTGCATGGCAGAATTAGTAGAGGATATACTTTTATAGAAAAATCTTTTAAAATCACCAATAGCACTATGCCTAGGGGTGGGTTTTTGTGCAAAATCTGGCTTGAAATTGCACAGGCTTTATGCATGCTGTCATTATCACTGTGGGTTCATATATGCAGCTGCCTGCTGTGTCCAGAAAACAGTTTCCTTGTGGTCTTACACCTACCTCAGGTTCTTACACTTTCTCCTTCCTCTTCCACAATGATCCCCAGGACTTAGGAGGGGCAGGCTGCACTATATGTCTTCATTTAGGGCTGAACATTCCTCAGTACTTTTTAATGTACACACTGACCAAGTGTGGATCTCTGGGTTAATTGCCAGCTCAAAGCTTCTCAGATGAGACAGCGAGATACATCATTTGTTGGTACAGTGATAAGTCATGAGGGGCCAGGTTAATATTAATGCCTTTTAAAATTTTGTATACTGTAACTCTGTGAATTAATTCATCTTGGGGCAATGTAAGAGTGGTTAAAATGCAGTAAACATTCATTGTGCCAGGAAGGAGGCTAGACTTTCAAATACATTATTATAATATGTTCACGGGTTTTACATTTGAGAAAAAGTGCAGTCTTCACATTTGTTGCAGCATGAATGGACCTAAATCAAATGGTCTTAAGTACAATAAGCCAGACACAAATATATTTTGCTTACATGTAAAATCAACTAAAAATGTGAGATAGGTCCAAGGAAAAATCAGCAGCTATATAAAGTGAGAGTTCAGAGATGAATGGGGGATTATAAAATTGATTGAGTATTATGTGATAAAGTTGCACTGTATTTGGGTGTTACGATAAATTTTTAGATTGCTGCATTGTAAACAGAAAAGAAAAAGTTGGTATATATGTGAAATAATTTGCTTTACTAGAGTAACTTTTCTACTATTTGTATTTGTATTATAACAACATGTTTATTGTATTAAATACATTAAATAATATAATCATAACAACTACCTTATGAGGTAATTCATAAAATTAGATTATTTTAAATATTAGGAAGCAGGCATCAAAACAAAAATCACACACATGCTTCGGTTTAAACTTTCCAAAAAGTGGATTATGTATCTTTACAAATATCAGTTTAAAATTTTAGAACAATTGAAGACTGTGTGAAATGCAGCTCTTTATAGAGTACCTCACATGGAATGAAGAGAATGTGCCTGAATAAACTGTATTCTAGTGTAGACAGTACATTCTTACCAGCAAAACACAAGAAATATGTTTTCATTTTATTATGACTACATAAAATTAACAAATATATTTCTAAAATAGTTTCTTTTCATAATGAAAATGGTATGGATCATTTCTCTGGCAACCCCTTTACTACAAAAATATATGTTTAAAACATTTGCTTTGTGGTCGAGTATTTCATTCTCTCCCATTTGGGTGGAAATAACAGTCTCACTCATTTTCAAATTTTACATCTAGCTTACCAAACATGTTCACCTTTTCTGAAATTCAATGATGCAAATTATCATTTGAAGATGAGAGAAAATATGAAGAAATAACCAGGTCTTTGATGAGTCTGATTCAACTGATGTGAGAAATGACAAGAGTCACTAAAACATCTTCATCTTAATCTTCTCCCCATTGCGAAGTATACCCCCGGTAGTCCAAGTGTTTTATTAGATTTTCTGGTTAGGGTCAGGTAACACTGTCTGTTTTAGAAAGATCTTACAGATTATGAAAAATCAATAAAACTATATTTGGAGTCAATTTATCTTACTTTGAAGGATATTGTATGTAATTAAGTTTATGTTATTTACTTACACAGAATACACACAGAGAAATACACAGGCACGGGCTTCCACATATAAGTTTTAGAGAGTGTTGATGAAAACGCCTCTGGGAATAGATACCGTGTTTATTCTGAAACAACCCTTTCTCAGAAAATACAGTGCTACTATAATAAACAGCAGAGTATTGCTGCTATTTCTCAGAGCTATAAATGGGAAAATATTTTATTAATTTACATTCCAAAAAGCATTTGTGAAATGTCACTACCAAAGCACTTACTCTGGAATGGGTTATAAAAAAAATAATTTCTGCCATAATACTCTTTATGACATTGACTCTAGCTTCCCTGATAGCCAGAGAATTAATAACCTATTAAAGAAGATGTCTTCATTTATTCCAGGAAGCCCAAGCATATTACTCAAAGTCCAAACTCGCACTACATGCTCTAGTGCTCTGGGAATGAAGTGTTTCTTATTATGCAGTAGCAGGTACTTGTTTCTCTTTTTCTGAACATCTTCACGAAATGTATAAAGGAAAAGTGAAAATGTAGGACCTTAAGATGTTCTTTGTGAGTGAAGATGTAGCTCATTTTGCCCATAAATGCCATTGAAATGGACTATCAAACACATAATTCAGTTGTAATTAACAACATTAAGCTACAGAAAAATTATCTTGGCAAATATACTTAAGGATTTCTTATTTGTATGACTGTGTTTTGCTAATGAATAAATGAATATGTCAATCAAAGATGTGTACAATTCTTAGAACAGGATATAACCCTATCTTTTGTCAGAGTAATAAGATGCTAACATAATATACATTTATTTACTTCCTTTTAGAAGCTTATTTTCATGTTTTATTCATATGCTTGTAGTTTTTAACTTTTAAAGCATAAAACACAGGTATAAATAATTGAATATATTTATAATTTTCTCTGTAGTTGCTATTTTATTGTAATTGCACTACTATGCCTTAAAGATTCAGTTCCATATTGATTTCCAAAGGGATTGTACAAGTTTGCACTCCCACCAGCAATGGAGAAATGTTCCCCTTTCTCCACGTACTCTCTAGCATGTGCTGTTACTTGAGGTTTTGATCTTCGTCATTCTGTCTCCTGTAAGATAAGATGTTATAATAATTTTGATTTGCATTTCTCTGATGGTTAAAAACATTGAGCATTTCTTTAAGTGCTTCTCAGCCATTCAATATTTCTCTACTGTGAATTCTCAGTTTAGCTCTGTACCCAATATTTTTATTGAATTATTTGATTTGTTGATGTTTATTTTCTTCAGTTCTATATATATTTTAGATATTACCCCTCTGTCTGATGTAGGGTTGGTGAAGATCTTTTCCTAATCTGTAGGCTGCCTTTTTGTTCTATTGACAGTGTCCTTTGATTTAATTGTTGATCTCAGAGCTTGTGCTCTTGGTGTTCTGTTCAGGAAGTTGTCACCCATGCCAATGAGTTCAAAGCTTTTCCCCACTTTGTCTCCTATTAGGTTTAGAGTCTCTGGTTTTATGCCAAGGCCTTTGGTCCTTGAGTTTTGTGCAGGGTGATAAATAACGATCCATCTTCATTTTTCTGCAAGCAGCTATCCAGTTAGACCAGCACCATTTATTTAATATGCTTTTATTTTTCCATTGTATGGTTTTGGCTACTTTGTCAAAAATGAAGTGCCTGTAGAGTGTGGATTTATTTCTGGGTCTTCTTTTTGGTTTTATTGATTAACATTTCTATTTCTATGCCCATAGCATGCAGTTTGTACTACTATTGCTCTATAGTAATAGTATAGATTAATAGATTAGTATTAATTAATAAATAATTAATTAATTAATTAATTAATAATTAATTATTAATTAATTAATAGATTAATAGTATAGTAATAGATCAGGGATATTATTACCACCAGATTTTTTTTTTATTGTACAGAATTGTTTTGCCTATCTTGGGTCTTTTATTTTTCCATATGAAATTAATGGTTATTCTTTCTAGGTCTGTGTAGAATTGTGTGGAATTTTGATGGGAATTGCGTTGAATCTGCAGATAGATTTGGCAGGATGCTCATTTTTACTATGTTAATCCTACAGATCAGTTCTATGGGAGATCTTTACATCTTCTAAAATCTTCTTCAATTTCTTTCTTTAATGACTTGAATTTCTTGTCATACAGGACTTTCACTGCTTGGTTAGAGTTATGGCAATATATTTTATATTATTTGTTGCTATTGTGAATGGTATTGTTTACAAATGCAAATTTTTACAACCTCTCTGGAAATCAATCTGGTACTTTCTCAGAAAAATGGGAATAGTTCTACCACAAAATCCAGCTATACCACTCCTGGGCATATACCAGAAAGATGCTCTACCATACAACAAGGACATTTGCTCAACTATGTTTATAGTGGCTTTATTCATAATAGCCAGAAATTGGAATCAACCTAGATGTCACTCAACTGAAAAACATATACAGAAATTTTGGTATATTTACAAAATGGAATAATACCCAGCTAAAAAATAGACAAAGATATTTTGAAATTTGCAGGCAAATGGATGCAACTAGAAAAGATCATCCTAAATGAGGTAAATCAGAACCCGAAAGAAGCACTTGGCATGTGCTCAATTATAAGCAGGTATTAGATATATAGTACAGGGTAACCATACTACAATTCACAGACACAAAGAAGCTAAGTGACAAAGAGGGCCTAAGAGAGGGTGCTGGGATGTCACTAAGAAAGGGAAATAGACTAGAAACTAGAAGTGGTTAGAGAGAGGGAACTGGGAAGAATATAGAATGGAGAGGGAAAATGGTAGGTGATTACATGTGGAGAGAATGCAGGTGGGAAGTGAGAGGGCTGGGAACAAGAACGGAAACTGAGGGGAGAGCTCTCTTTGTCAAGATGGAGGCATGACACAGTGTAGGCTCCTGAAAGGGTTTGGTTTTGACTCTAGCTGAGACTTCCAAGTGCTGGGTGGGTTTAGGGAGACATGAAGACTGAATGACCACTTCCAAGCCAGGTGAGGCTAGTGGAAAGAGGGGAACAACAACCCATCAACAAAACTTTTAATCAAAAAATTGCTCTGTCTACAAGAAGTACAGGGATAAAGAGGTAAAAGACTGGGGGAAAGTCAGATCAATAATTGACCCAACTTGAGACCCACCCCAAGGCAGAGAGCCTACTCCTGACACTAAAAATGTTGCACTGCTATACTTTCACACAGGAGCCTAACTGGACTGTTGTCAGGAAGGCTCAAGCCAGCAGCAGATCTGAACAGACACTGGGACTTGCAGCTAAGCATGTGGCAGAGCTCTGGGGTTTTGGGAAGTGTTGGGTGAAAGATGGAAGGACCTGGAGGGGAGAAGAACCTCCCAAGAAGACCAACAGAGGCAACTAACGCAGTCCCACGGGTGCTTTCAGAGACTGAGACATTAAATTAGGAGCATGCATGATCTGTACCTAGGCCCCCTGCACACGTGTAGATGGACAGCTTGGTCTTCATATGGGGTGCTGGTGAGTGGAAGGGTTGTGTGTTTCTAACATGGACTCTGTTGCCTGCTTTTAGATCACTTTCCTCTGGGAGGGCTGTCTTCCCTTTTCAGGGAATAAAGATATTCTCAGTATCAATGTGACTTGATGTGCTAAGGAATGTTGACGTAAGGGAATGGGGCTCCCCCTTTCTGGTGGGAAAGAAAGAAGGAAATAGGGAAGAGAGCAGGGAGGACTCAGAGGAGAGGAGGGAGGGAGCCTTAGGGTGTAATGTAAATTAAAACGAAAAAGAAAAAAAGATTCAATTCCATTCATCCATAACTTCAAAACATATTTTACTTTTATTCAGTGTATTTTTCTGGTTGTTCATTCTATCATTGATCATACATTTATTTCTTTTTCAATTATTTATGAAATCAACCTTTATTCTTAGTTCCATTATCAGTTTTGCATGTTTTTATTTTATTTTGAGACAGGAGCTCATTATGTAGGTATGTCTGGCATAGAATTCATTATGTACTCCAGGCTGACCTTGGAAACGTAGATTCCAACCAGCCTATGTCTCCCAAATGCTAGAGTGGAGAGTTTGTAGGGAAAAATATTAAAGGATAAAGGATACAATTAGGTCAAATAGAATTGGAAGAGCTCTTTGTTTATTATTGGACTAGGAAAGTGTCTATCTTTGGACTACGAAAGTGTCTATCACTGGACTAGGAAAGGGGCATGGGGAAGAAGAGAAAGAAGAGGTGTTGTTGGGAGGAGATGAGGAATAGGGCTCACCTGGGATAAATATTGAATAAATTGTAATAAATGACAATGATAAAAAAGAAAAAAATGATAAAAAACAAGTTAGGCATAATTTGCGATCAAGCGTTTGTTATACCCTATACCAATATTTAATAAGAACCAGATTTGATTGTATTTAGCTATTTCAATGTTGTATAAAAGTAAAAAGAAAAAATACTAACATTTTTACTAAGATAATTGTTCTATAACAAGCACACATCTATCAGAACAAATGTTAAATCACTGTTTTTTTATTATACTCTTACATTTTGTTTGATACTAGGAATTTTATTTAATTATTAAGCATAGTGATAGGTTATTTGGAGTTGTACATGAGTCACAAAACATAAAAATTATATATTCTGAGATAAAAATAAATATGTTAATATCGTTGGCGGGTTTATTGTCAATTTGTCACAAGCTGCAGTTATCTGGGAAGAAGAACAAAGATCAAAGAAATACTTCCATCACACTGCCCCTAGGCAAATCTTTGGGGTATTTTTTTTTTATTATTGACTGAAATGGGGGTCCAGCATACAGAGAAGTCTGTGTATGTATGCTCATGACTTGAATAAAGATCAAGCTGAGCAATTCTGAGGGTGGAATCCAGAATGCAGCTTACTCCATTGTTTCTTCTTCAGCTCCTGCCTTCAAAGTTCTACCTTGGCTATTTGCAAAAGAGTATGACCCAATATTATAACCTAAATAAACTCTTTCTTTCAAAATTTGCTTTTGCTCAATGATTTATCACAATAATAGAAAACATTTCAAATATAATTGTTTTGTTTTTTCTCAGTACGTAAATGAAATTACATTAGTATCAGAAAGTTCAAGAAGAGGACTGAAATATATCACAAGATTTGAGGCTTTAACAGAAAGATCTTTTGTTATTCTTTTTTCTCTCTTCCATTTCCAGCATTGTGTTCATTTGCTAGCCTTCAATGTATCTTAGTTTTTGGAAACTAAAATTAATTACAATCTTTAAAATGTAATCTTTATACTAATACTCATAAACAAACCTTCGGCAGAAGGAGAGTTAGTATGATGGGGAAAGGATAGGAGCCCCACAAGGACCAAATATATCTGGGCACAGGGTTTTTTTCTGAAACTGTTTCTCCAACCAAGGACCATGTATGGATATAACCTAGAACCTTTATTTGGATGAAGCTCAATAACCAATTGGTTTCCCATAGTAAGGGAAACAGGAACTATCTCTGACAGAAACTCAATGGCAGGCTCTTTGACTCCCCACCCCCCAAGGGAGGTGCAGTTCTGCTAGGCCACAGGGGAGGACTTGCAGCCAGTCCTGAAGATACCTGATAAAACAGGGCTGGATGAAAAGGGAGGAGGTCCTCCCCAGTCCATGAACATGGAAAGGGACAGGGAAAAGCTGAGGAAGGGAGGGTGGGATTGGGAGGGAATAAGGGAGCAGGATACAGTTGGGATACAGAGTTAACAAAATGTAACTAATAATAACAAACAATAAAAAATGTAATCTTTACTCTGGGCACTTGTTTTAAAAGATAAAAATTCCAGCAAGAAGACTCTTCTGCGTATTTAAGGATAAGGACTTAGAATTGTAAGAAAGATTGGCTTTCTATAATTCACTGAAAATGAAGCCACAATGTACCCAAACTTATGGGACACAATCAAAGCAGTGCTAGAAGGAAAGTTCATAGCATTAAGTGCCTTCAAGAAGAAATTCGAGACATCCCATACAAGTAACTTAACAGAGCACTTGAAAGCCCTAGAATAAAAGAAGCAGACACACCCAAGTGGAGTAAAAGGCTGGAGATAATCAAACTTCGGCCTGAAATCAATAAGTTAGAAACAAATAAAACAATTCAAAGAATCAATGAAACCAAGAGCTGGTTCTTTGAGAAAATCAACAAGATAGACAAATCCTTAGCCAAACTAACTAAAAGACAAGGAGACATTAGACAAATCAACAAAATCATAAATATAACAACAGACACTGAAGAAACCCAAACAATCATTAGGTCTTATTTCAAATGCTTATATACCACAAGATTTGAAAATGAAAATGAAATGGACATTTTCTTCATCAGTTCCATTTACCAAAGCTGAATTAAGACCAGGTAAATGAATTAAATAGTCCCATATGCCTAAGGAAATAGAAGTTGTCATCAAGTCTCCCATCTAAGAAAAGCCCAGGGCTAGAAAGTTTCAGCACAGAATTCTACCAGACCTTCAAAGAAGAGCTCACACCAATATTCTTCAAACTATTCCACAAGATAGAAACAGAAGGAAATTACCAAACTCATCTGTGAAGTGACAGTCACCATGGCACCTAAACCTCAGAAAGACCCAACAAATAGAATTTCAGACCAATCTCCCTTATGAACATTGACACAATACTCAACAAAATACTTGAAAATGAATCCAAGAACATATCAATGATATTATCCAATATAACCAAGTAGGCTTCCTGCCAGGTATGCAGAGTTGGTTCAATATATGGAAATCCATCAATATAATCCACCATATAAACAAACTGAAAGAAAAAATCATGATAATCTCCTTAGATGCTGAAAAAAAGCATTTGACAGATTTCAACACCCATTCATGTTTAAAGTCCTGGAGAGATCAGGGATAAAAGGCACTTACTTAAGCATAGTAAAGGCAATACACAGCAAGCCTATAGCCAAAATCAAACTCAAAGGAGAGAAACTTAAATCAATACCACTGAAATCAAGGATGAGGCAAGGCTGCTCACTCTCTCCATATCTCTTCAACATAATACTTGAAGTCCTAGCTCAAGCAGTAAGACAAATAAAAGAGATCAAGGAGATTGACTTTGGAAAGAAAGAAGTGAAAGTTTCACTATTTGCAAATGATATGATAGTATATATATATATATTAGTGACCCCCAAAATTCTACCAGGGACTCCTACAGCTGATAAACACATTCAGCAAAGTGGCTGGATACAAAATTAACTCAAAATCAGTAGGTGTTCTGTATACAGAAGAAAAATGAGCTAAAAAAGAAAGTTAAGGAAACAACACCCTTCACAATAGCCAGAAATGATGTAAAATACCTTGGTTTAACTCTAACCAAGCAAGTCAAAGACTTGCATGAAAAAACAAAAACAAAACAAACAAACAAAGACTTCAAGTCTCTTAAGAAAGAAATAGAAGAAGATATCAGAAGATGGAAAGATCTTCCATGCTCACGGCTTGGCAGGATTAACATAGTAAAAATGGTCATCCTGTCAAAAGCAATCTACAGATTTAATGCAGTCAAGTTACCAACATAATTCTTTACAGACCATGAAATAAAATTATCAACTTCATATGGAATAACAAGAAACACAGAATTGCTAAAACATTCCTCTACAATAGAAGATCTTCTGGAGGGATTTCCATCCCTGGTCTCAAGCTGTACAATAATAATAATTGCATGGTACTGGCTTAGAAACAGAATGGTGGATCAATGGAATTGAATAGAAGATCCAACAGTTAACACACACTTACAGACACCTGGACTTTGACAAAGATGCCAAAACTGTAAAATGGAAAAAAAGATAGCATCTTCAACAAATGGTGCTGGTCTAACTGAATATCAACATGTAGAAAAATGCAAATAGATCCATATTTAACACCCTGCACAAAAGTAAAGTCCAAGTAGATCAAAGACCTCAACATAAAATCAGACACATAAAACGTTAGAAGATCAAGTGGGGAAGAGCCTAGAAATCATTGGCAAAGGAGACAACTTCCTGAACAAAATACCAAGAGCACACTTCTAAAATCAACCATCAATACATGTCCTCATGAAACTGAAAAAAATCTGTAAAGCAAAGGACACTGTCACAGAACAAAATGACAGCCTATGGATTGGGAAAGGATCTTCACTAACCCTATATCTGACAGAGGGCTAATATCAAGAATATATAAAGAACTCAAGAAGTTAAACATCAAAAAAATCAAGTAATCCAATTAAAATTGAGGTACAGAGCTAAACAGAGAATTCTCAATAGAGTAATGCCAAATGGCAGAGAAACACTTAAAGAAATGCTCAACATTCTTACTCATCAGGGAAATGCAAATTAAAATGACCCTGAGATTTCAGCTTACACCCATCAGAATAGCTAAGATCAAGGACTCAAGTGACAACACATGCTGGAGAGACTGTGGAGAAAGGGGAACCCTCCTCTACTGCTGGTGGGAATGTAAACTTGTACAACCATTTTGGAAATCAATTTGGCACTTTCTCAGACACCTAGGAATAGCGCTTCCTCAAGATCCAGCTATAACACTCCTAGGTATATATCCAAAAGATGCTCAAGTATGTAAGAAGGACATTTGTTCAACCATGTTTGTAGCAGCTTTATTCGTAATTGCCAGAATCTGAAGATAACCCAGATGGCCCTCAATTGAAGAATGGATACAGAAATGGTGGTATATTTACACAATATTTACACAATGAAATACTTCTCAGCAATTACTGAAACAAAAAATCTGGGCACAGGGATCTTTTATGAGATCGAGACTTTGAAAAAGGATCATACATGAAGATAACTTAGAATCCCTGCCCATAAATAGCCCATGGCAGCTCAGTGTCCAAGAGGGTTCCCCAGTAATAAGAGCAGGGACCTTCTCTGACATGAACTCATGGGCTGGCTCTTTGATCACCTCCACCTGATGGGGGAATGGTGTTACCAGTCGACAAAGAAAGACTAAGAAGCCAGTCCTGATGAGACCTGATAGATTAGGGTCAGATGGAAGGGTAGGAGGACCTCCCCTATCATTGGACTGTGGGAGGGGCATAGGAAAAAAAGAGGGAGTGAGTGTGGGATTGGAAAGGGAAGAGGGAGGGGGCTACAATCAGGATATAAAATGAATAATGTATAAATTTAAAAAATAAAAAAGAACAAAGGAAAAATTGTAATAAAAATCACCTTTGTACCCAGTTTGTGAAGGTCTTAATTGTTGTAATGTCTCCCTTTTCACCTCTAAATTTACTTATTGGGGTCCTCTAGTCCTTCTGCTAAATATTTGTCATCTTGATAATCTTTACAAATAAATAAATTTTCTATCATTGATTCTTTGGATTTTTTTCATTTCTATTTCCCTAATTTCAGCACTAATTTTGGTCATCACTTTCCATCTACTTTATTTAGAAACCTCATTTAAACTTTTATTTATAATATATTTTATTAAAACATGTTGTAGACAATAGCAATAATTCTGTTACATAAAATTCATGTGGACTATATGAGGGCATTCTTTTGATGCCCATCAATTCTAGAATGTTCTTAAACCTATTGGTAAATGTAGTGAACAGAACTTCTTGAAAATTTTGTGGTTCCTTTGAGAAAAAATTTCCTCTATGCTGAGTTAATATTTTTATCCATATTCCCTGCATATAGTAAGTTTATATTTTGTAGCCACAGTACTACTACCAAGTTTTAGATGTTATCTTCTTACATATATCCTCTCATTATTTCAATCATTAGCTTTACAGTAATTGATTTTAGCATGTAAATGAACAGATGTGGTAAAGTGACTTCAGTGATCGCTGCATTGCATGTAGTCCAGTTATTGTGCTCTTGAAACATTACTTACCCAAGAACATTTTGGTTTTTTATCAGATGACCCTTTTTTAGCTTATGTTGCTTATTCTTTGGCAATTTGTGCACATTTTACAAGTCCAGAGAGGAGCTTCTTCCATGTACTTGGGCCAGACCTTGGTCCAGAGAAGAAATTCTGTCTTTAAAGACCGTTAAATACTTAATACTAGTGCCCAAATATTAACGTTCTATACATATCTTCTTCTGTGATGAAGTTAAATGTCCCCAGATTTTAAACCTAAACGTTTCTGGATTCATGTTGTCAGAAACTTAATAAATTTTTGTATAATTTTGGCTTCTTTGTGAAAAATCAAGTGTCCATAGGTTTATGCATTTACTTCTGATTCTTTGATTCAATTCCCTTGACCAACCTATTTACTTCTATGCCAGTATCATGTGGTTTTTACTACTATTGCTATGTAGTGCAGCTTGAAATCAGGGATAGAGATGCCTCCAGAAGTTCTTTTATTGTACAGGAATGATTTAGTTATCCTGGATTTTTTGTTATTCTCTTTTAAGATGAAAATTGCACAGTGGAGATGAGGGAAGGAGGGACTGGGAGGGAATGAGGGATCGGGACACGGCTGGGATACAGAGTTAATAAAATGTAACTGATAAGAAAAAAATAAAATTAAAAAAAAAAGAAAAGAAAATTGCTCTTTCAAGGTCTGTAAAGAATTGTGTTGGTATATTGATTTAAATTGCACTGAATCAGTCAGTAGGTTGCTTTTGGTAAGATGGACATTTTTACTATGTTAATACTTCAAATTGAAGAGCATGAGAGATAGTTCCATTTCCAGATAACTTCTTAAGTTTCTTCAAAGATCTGAAGTTCTTGTCATAAAGTTGCTTGGTTAGAGTTATACCAAGATATTTTAAATTATTTCTGGCTATTGTGAAATGTCTTCCTTATTATTTCTCAGCCCATGTATTGCTTTTATATAGGAATACTACTGATTTATTGAGTTAATTTTATATCCTGCTATTATGCTTAAGGTATTTATCAGCTATTGGAGTTTCCCGGTAGAATATCTGGGGTCTCTTATGTATATTAGCATACCATCTGTGAAAAGCAAATAACAGTGCCTTGACTTTTTAATTTCCAATTCGTATCTTCTTGATCTCTTTGAAATATCTTATGGCTCAAGCTAAACCTTCAAATACTATATTTAATACATATGGAGAGAGTGGAAGCCTTTTTTGGTAGCCGGTTTTAGTGGAATTGCTTTAAGGTTTTCTCCATTTAGTTTGATGTTGGCTTGTTGTATTGCCTTTATTTTGTTTAAGTATGTCCATTATAACCCTGATCTCTTCAAGACTTTTATCGTAACAGGGTGTTGGATTTGGTCAGAGATTTTTTTTTCAGCATCTTATGAGACAATCATGTTTTATTTTTTTTCTTTCAGTTTGTTTATATGTTATATTACATTGATGGATTTTTGTATGTTGAAATATCCCTTCAGCTATGGAATTAAGCATACTTGATCATGGTGGACAATGTTTTTGATGTGTACTTGGATTCAGTTTCTGAGTATTTTCTTGAGTATTTTAGCACCAATGATCATAACGGAGATTGGTCTAAACTTGTCTGTCATGGTTGAATCTGTGTGGTTTAGATATCAGTTTGACTGTGCCCTCACAAAATAAACTTAATAATGTTCCTCCAATTTCTACTTTGTGCAATAGTTTGAGGTGTATTGTTATTATCTCTTCTTTTAAATTCTTATAGAATTCTGTCTTAAAATCATTGAGTTTTGTGTTTTTATTTGTTGGGAGACTCTTACTGTCTGCTTCAGTTTTTTTAGGAGTTATAGGTCTATTTAGATTGCATATCTTATCTTGATTTAATTTCTTTTTTTTTACAAAAGACATATGTTATTTTGTAATGCAACTAAGATATTTTTCCCTAAAGGCCTATTTTAAAAGCTTTTTAAAAAACCTATCTATCATCTATCTATCTATCTATCTATCTATCTATCTATCTATCTATCTATCTATCTATCTATCTATCATCTATTTATTACAATGTATTCACTTGTATCCCAGCTATTGTCCCCTCTCATCTCCACCCAGTCCCACTCACCCTCCCTCTTGCCTTCCTATCCTCCTTCCCTAGTCCACTGATAGGGGAGGTCCTCCTTCCCTTCCAGCCTATCAGGTCTCATCAGGACTGGATGCATCACCTTTCTCAGTGGGCTGGCAAGGCTGTACTTCCCCAGGGAGAGATGATCAAAGATGTCATCTTGATGTTTTTACTTTGATTAGGATGGAGTGACCCTCTTCAGCTCTTTTAATTAATGATGTTTGGATGTCTATTTTATTACATATTAGAATGGCTACTCCAGCTTTCTTTTTAAATCTGTGTGCTTGGAAAATCTTTTTCCAGCCCTTTACTCTGAGGTAATGTATATATTTGGTGTTGAGGTGTGTTTCTTGTATGCAATAAAATTATGAATTCTGGTTTCACAGCCATTCTGTAGTCTGTTATTTTAGTGGGGAAGTGAGTGCATTGATGTTAAGTGATATTAAAGAGCAATGATTATTAATTTCTGTTATTTTGATGTTAGTGGTGATAGTGTGTGTGTGTGTGTGTGTGTGTGTGTGTGCGCGCGCACGCACGCCTGCTTTTCCTTCCTTTTGGTTTTGCTTGTGTTAAATTATTACCTGTGTTTAATTTGATGTAGTTATCCTCCTTGTTTGGTGTTGTCCCTCTAGTATCTTCAGGAGGGCTGGATTTGTGGGTAAATAGTGTTTAAATTTGGTATCGTCACGGAATATCTTGTTTTCTAAATCTATGAAAACTAAAAGGTTTGCTGGGAATAGTAGTCTTTACTGATCTCTGTGGTCTCTTAGAGCCTGCAAGAAATCTGTCCAGTCCCTCCTGGCTTTCAGAGTCACTGTTGAGATTAGGTCTGCCTTTATATGTTAATTAGCTTTTTTGAACATTTTAATATTTGTATGTATATATGTTCTGTATATTTAGCCTTTGGGTGAGTGTTCTTTAAATTTAAATTTAAATTATTTATATTAATTACAGTTTATTCACTTTGTATCCCAACTGTAGCCCCTACTTCATTCCCTCCCAGTCCCACCCTCTATCACTCATCTCCTCCTATGCCCCTCTCCAAGTCCAGTGATTGGGAGGTCCTCTTCCCCCTCTATCCAAACTTAGACCATCAGTTCTCATCAAGACTGGCAGCATTGTCCTCCTCTGAGGCCTGTCAAGGCTGCTATCCTATCAGGGGAGCCAGCCACTGAGTTCATGTCAAAGACAGTCCCTGTTCCCCTTATTAGGAACTCAATTGGAGACTGAGCTGCCATAGACTACGTCTGTGCAGGGGTTCTAGGTTATCTCCATGCATGGTCCTTAGTTGGAATATCAGTCTCAGAAAAGACCCCTGTGCCCAGATTTCTTGATTCTTTTGTTCTCCTTGTGGAGCTCCTGTCCCCTCCTGGACTAAACGAGTATTTTGATTATTATGTAACAGAGGGATTTTCTTTTTCGGTCCAATGTCTTTGGTGTTTGAAAACTACTTGTAAGCTTATAAGCATCTGTTTCTTTTTTTATGTCATCTTCTTTTTTTAACTTTTATTAATTACACCTTATTCATTTTGTATTCCCCATAAGCCCCTCCCTTCTCCTCTCCCCATCCCACCCTCCCTCCCCTTTCTGCATGCATGCCCCTCCCCAAGTCCACTGATAGGGGAGGTCCTCCTCTCCTTCTTTCTGATCTTAGTCTATCAGTTCTCATTAGAAGTGGCTGCACTGTCATCTTCTGTGGCCTGGTAAGGCTGCTCACCCCTCAGGGGGAGGTGATCAAAGAGCAGGCCAATCAAATTATGTCAGAGGCAGTCCCTCTTCCCATTACTATGTCATCTTCTTTACTAGACAAAGTGACCACGTATTCTTCCTAGAGCAGGAGAGACCCTACTTTCTTTCAGCTTTTGCCATTTGCGGGTTTTATTGTTCGGGTTTGTTTTTTTTTTGTTTTTTTGTTTGTTTTTTTATTAATTACACTTTATTCATTTTGTATCCCCCCATAAGCCCCTCCTTCCTCCCCTCCCGATCCCACCCTCCCTCCCCTTTCTGCATGCATGCCACTCCCCAAGTCCACTGGTAGGGGAGGTTCTCCTCTCCTTTCTGATCTTAGTCTATCAGTTCTCATCAAAAGTGGATGCATTGTCCTCTACTGTGGACTGGTAAGGCTTCACCCCCCTCAGGGGGAGGTGATCAAAGAGCAGGCCAATCAGATTATGCCAGAGGCAGTCCCTCTTCTCATTACTATGTGACCCACTTGGACACTGAACTGCCATGGGCTACATCTGTGCAGAGGTTCTAGGTCATCTCCACGAATAGTCCTTGGTTGGAGTATGAGTCTCTGGGAAGTTCTCTGTGTTCAATTTATCTTGTTCTGTTGTTCTACTTGTGGAGTTCCCATCCCTTCCAGCTCTTACTATTTCCCACTTCTTACATAGAATTCCATTCACTCTGCCCATCAGTTGGCCATCAGGCTCAGCATCTGCTTTGACAGTCTATACTGCAGAAGCTTTCAGAGGCCCTCTGTGGCAGGTTTCAAGGTTGTTTCCTGTTTTCTTCTGGCTTTCAGAGGCCCTCTGTAGCAGGTTCCGAGGTTGTTTCCTATTTTCTTTTTCTTCTGATGTCTATCCTCTTTGCCTTTCAGGATGGGGATTGAACATTTTAGTCTTTATGTTAAAAAAAATTTCCTCGTATGAGTTTGTTGAAATTTTTCTCTGGGTCTTTGAGATGAGAATATTCTCCTTCTTCTATTCCTATTTATCACAAGTTTGGTCTCTTCATAGTGTCCAAAATTTTTTGGATGTTTTGTGTCAGGAACTTTTTTAGGTTTCACATTTTCTTTGACTGATATAACAATTTATATCCCGTAGTCTACATCTCGTATTCTTTATTATGTTTCTTATATTCTGTTGGTGATGCCTGAGTCTATAGTTTGTTTTCTTACCTAAGTTTCCCATTTTCAGGATTACTTCATTTTGTGTTTTCTTTACTGGTACTATTTTCATTTTCTGGTCTTGAATAGTTTTATTCATTTCCTTCATCTGTTTGATTGAAATTTCACTGAATGACTTTAAGGGATTTATTAATTTATTTTTTATAGGCCTCTATGTAGGAAAGAGAATGGAGTGCAGGGAACAAGGTACAGGCCGCCACTGTTGGGTGAACTTTAATAGGAATTGGCAGACAGGGGATTTGGGGGAACAGGGTCTTTCTTGGTTGTTCCCAGTGCTGGCAGTCCTTGGAAAATTCAGGTAGAATTATGGGCCTAAAAGATGTTGCAAAGGGTACAGAACACAGTTTGCTACTCAGTTTGTTGTAATTTTGTGTAGCAAACCAGTATTAATTCTTAAAGAAAGGAAGTATGTTGTTAACAGTGGTATTATTGTAGTATTAGTAAATGTAATTGCAATGTCAGGAGTTACAACTATACACAGTTTAAAATGCTTAATTAAGAGTGTTGGATTGACTTATGTATCACTTAGAAATCACTAAAGTTCTCTTGTGATTTTCATATCCTTTGAATTTAAATCATTATTTAAAATTTTGCATAAGGATATGCTTTTACTCAAAGATTTTTTTTTTATCTCTTCCAATGCATGCTGCAGAATTTGGTTTATGTTTGCCTGGAGATCTAAGTGTAGAAAACTCCTGTGAACTTACTGAAGTCAAGAGAAGCATCCTAGTGTCATTATTACTATGTCTGTCTAAGTTAATTATAATATTGTTCTTCTGAAAAATTAATCAGGATACAGGAATTGATTATTCTCCATGTATTAAAACAACTTACCATAGTTTGTCTCAGTAACAAATTCTCTTTAGGGGAAAATAAGCCCCTGAAGAATTTGTTTTAGCAATTTTGACAATTATGTTCATTGTTTGGGACTTTGAATATGTTTCAGCATATCCACCCACAAATTATTTTTCTTTTCAATGACTCTAGGTGAAAATCCTTACAATTAGAGTACATATTTTTTATCAGATTTCTTGAGAAATAGTCTAGAAAATTTTCTTTTCATTTTTGTCTTTCAAGATAAAGTATGAGTGTCAGAGTGAGAAATAAAAAAAATAAATAAAAAACAGCACATATTGCTTTGAATTGATAGACATGACATTTATACAAGAAGCTAGGTAGAATGATGAACACAAACTGACTGAGAAAGAAAAAAGGCAAAACATAAAAGCTGGAACTAATGTTATCATCCCAATCAGTTATCTGAGCTTAAAAGTTAAAGATAGTACAGCAATGTCAGCGTTTCTCTGGAAAAGTAGAGCACTATAAATATCCCATGCTTGGAAGCGATAATCTGACCTATAAAGATCTACCACTGCACTGTATTTGCTGCAGAAATTGGATAATAGTTGTTTGCAGAATCGCAATCTCTCTCTGGAATATGGGCTGAGCAGACAGGGAAGGCTCATGTAAAACAACGAGATTCACTATGCACTTTCAAGTTTAGAGGGACATGTTATGTTTATTACGCACTTTCTTTGGCAGAGTGCAGGGAGTCATATGAAAGAAAGGGAGTTAGTATAACATGGAGAGGACAGGAGCTCCACAAGGACTAAATATATCTGGGCCCAGGGGTCTTTTCTGAGACTGATACTCCACCAAGGACCATGTATGGATATAACCTGGAACCTCTGCTCAAATGTAGCCCATGGTAGCTCAGTATCCAAGCGGATACCCTAATAAGGGGAAGAGGGACTATTTTTGATAGGAACTCAATGGCAGGCTCTTTGACCTCCCCACCCTCCAAGGGAGGATCAGTCCTGCTTGGCCACAGTGGAGGACTTTGCAGCCAGTCCTGAAGATACCTGATAAAACAGGGTCAGATAAAGGGGGAGGAGGTCCTCCCCAATCAGTGGACTTGGAAAGGAGCAGAGAGGAGATGAGGGAGGAGGGAGGGTTTGAGGGAATGAGGGAGTGGGATACAGAGTTAATAAAATGTAACTAATAATAAAAAATTAAAAAAGAACATAGGAAACCAATATGATGGACTAAATTACATCCACTGATAGCTTTAAAATACAATTTTTAATCATTACTTTCAACCTCTTCCTTATTAATAAATAAAATTGGCTTTCTTAAAAAAAAGAATTACCTGCTATTGCACATTATAATAGAGCCCCATTTCAACAGAAACAGTGACTTTTCAGTCCCTAATTTTACTAATTTAGTTTATGTTGTACCTATTTAGATTATAGCTAATAATACATATTTATATGGTATAAAATCTATAAAATTTAAAATTTCGGTGAACTACAAAGAGCCTGCTCAGGTTCAAGCATGTCTGAATCCCAAAAATGAGAGGACAAAGTGGCCATGAGCTTTCACTCCTAGCCAACTCGTTATCTGCAACGGACACCCACTTGAAAGGAAAAAATAGTTTCTCCACTAACTTTATTAACCACATTTAAGGGCAGGTCCCACCAATAACAGGAGATGGCCAATAGAAAAGAACTCAGTGGTATTTTTGTAAACATTTTATTTCATATTATTTTGGCACTTTTTTGTCATAGTAGTCTTTTGTTTTCATGTTTTGTTTTCAGATGATGTTTTTGTTTTGTTTTGTTTTAGTGTATGTGTCTTTTTCCTATTCTTTTTGGTTTGTTTGCCTGTTTGATTGCTTTCTCCTTTAGAGAGAAGGACTCAAAGGGCATGAGATGGGAAGGTGTGGAAGGGAAAGATTCTGAGATGCATTATGATTAGCCCACCAGAGAAGACCGTTAAGACAAAGTTTATAGCGATTTGAAGCCTTTTTTTCAGCCAATGTGAATACAAGCAAGTGTGGTCCCAGTGTCCAGAGCAAGGTTTTCCAGAGGCAGAAACCACATCCTGGCATCTCCCTCGTCAGCTGTAGAAGAGCTTTGCTGAAGTATGCAGTTTGAAGCAAACAATTTAACACAAGCTAAAATAAGTAGTTAGCTGGAGGGATTTTGCAAAAACAGGCATTTTTTAACAAAAGCTAAGAAAAGTTAGAGAAGTTAGGCAGGATATCCTAAACTTTAGGAATCTCCACCAAGTAGATCAAGTTTTAATTAAACCTAAAAGGACATCAGCAAGAATGCAAGGTGAAGGAAATTATTCATTGTCTTGCCTTGTCACGGTTTTGTGGGAGGAGAAACATTAACAACAATAAATATTTCTGTATTAGAAAGATGGCTCCATAGATAAGAGCAGTTTCTAGTCTTCCAGAGGACTGGGTTTCAGTTCCTAGCACTCACATGGAATGAGAGTATTAAAAAAAGGAAGAGAGACTTAATTTTACTGTATAATGAACCTCAATGTCAGAGCATTCTTGTGGGTAGAGATCACAATAATAAAAACAATCGGAATATTACTCAGCAATAAAAAACAAGGAAATCATAAAATCTGCAGGTAAATGGTGGGAACTGGAAAAGATGATCCTGAGTGAGGTATCCCAGAAGGAGAAAGACACACATGGTATATACTCACTCACATAGACATATAATATAGGACAAACCTACTAAAATCTGTACACCTAAACATACTAATCATGAGGGAGGACTTGCTAAAATGCTCAGTCCCCATCCAGAAAGGCAAAGAGGATGGACATCAGAAGAAGGAGAAAACAGGGAACAAGTGAAGAGCCTGCCACAGAGGGCCTCTGAAAGGCTCTGCCCTGCAGATTATCAAAGCAGATGTAGAGACTTATGGCCAAACTTTGGGCAGATTGCAGGGAATCTTAGGAAAGAAGTGGGAAGCAGTAGGATCTGGAGAGGAAAGGAGCTCCACAAGGAGAGCAACAGAACGAAAAAAATCTGAGCATAGGGGTCTTTCCTGAGACTGATACTCCAACCAAGTAGCATGCATGGAGATAACCTAGAAGCCCTGCACAGATGTAGCCCATGACATTTTGGTCCCCAAGTGGGTTCCATAGTAATGGGAACAGGGAATGTCTCTGATATGAACTGATTGGCCTGCTCTTTGATCACCTCTCCCTGAGGGGGAAGAAATCTTACCAGGCCACAGAGGAAGACAATGCAGCCACTCCTGATAAGACCTAACAGCCTAGGATCAGAAGGAAGGTAAAGAAGCCCTCCCCTACCAGTGGACTTGGGGAGGGGCATGAATGCAGAGGGTGGAGGAAGGGAGGGATTGGGATGGGAGGAGGGAGGGAGGGAACCACAGGAGAGATACAAAGTGAATAAGGTATAATTAATAAAAAAAATCTTTTGATTATTGGTATACTATACTGATAGAGTTTGCAGTGTATTAGAACAGTGGTTGCAAGCGCATAGCTTGAAGTTTTAGACCTTAAATAGTGCACTCTATGACTAATAAAAGCATATCCCTTATTTTTTTATTTTTTATTTTTATCATTAGTTACATCTTATTAACTCTGTATCCCAGCTGTATCCCTCTTCCTCATTCCTTTCCAATTCCACCCTCCCTCCCTCATCTCCTCCCTGCCCCTTTCCAAGTCCACTGATAGGGGAGGACCTCCTTCCCTTCCATCTGACCCTGGTTTATCAGTTATCTTCAGGACTGGCTGCAAAGTCCTCCTCTGTGGCCTAGCAGGGCTGCTCCTTCCTTGGGGGTGGAGAGGTCAAAGAGCATTTAAAAAAAAATAGTTCAGTACCATCTCAAGCTTGTTTGAATGAATACACCCATCAGAATAATATATCATATTAGCTAGATTATATTTAAGACTTTGAAGATATATCTTTAATTAGGAATATTGTGTACACACAGGTGTGTAAGTAAGTGTCTATAAGTACAGGTGTCCACCGAAGGCAGTTAAAGGTGTTGCAACGCCTGTAACAAGGTAATAAGTGGTTCTGAGTCAACCAACAGTGATGTGGGATCAAAAATCAGGTGCTCAGAAAGACAAATGTTCCTAAACACAAAAAATGAGTGCTAAACACATTTCTAGAATCCCAGAAAACAGCAACTTCTTTGTTCCTAAAATTGACATTTCTCATAATCACAAAAGTTATATATGACATTTCTCACATAATTTACACATTATGTAAGAAATATTTTATAGAAGCAATATCTCATCCCCAACCTTTGTTATCAAGTTGTTTTCTATTTTATATAGAACTACTAGTTGATACCTTAAATATAGAATAAACTAAAGAAATCAGTTCCTCTATTTGGGGAAATATCAAAGGGATTTTCTACCTACTTCCTGAATGTCTCCATCTCTTGAGTAAATAGTCAGATTCCAAATAAATTGTTTGCAAATTAAAAAATTGGTTCATCTACATCTCTATATGTGAATTAAATGAAAAACACAAAGAGGTCGTTTTTAGTTCCATAATATTTTGGGTCTCAAGTTGAAGTCAGATAAGAAACAAAGGCTTATGTAGCTTCACTGTATTCTTCTAACATGGAAGTTTTCTAACCAACTTGTAGATATTATCTAATGAATATCAACATAAATTATAAATTAGTTATTACGAGATTGTATTTAAAATATTTAAACAAGCAGATTGAATATAGTCTCAATATTTTATATGATGTTATTTCTATAAATATCTAATCAGTTTTTGAAAATATCTTCAGTTTAAATAACACTTTAATATTTACCATCAACTTTTAATGGTCTTAGCCCACAGTATTTTTTTGCTTTTAATAACTCTAAGATTTTTAAGTTGGGTGTACTTAGTTTTTTCCTATCCTTTTTAGAAGTCCATAAAATAACAACTGTTTCTCAAAATGAATACGAGTCGAGGTTGACAAAACACACATCTAGTAAGGATGCTGTTGTTAAACCTGAGACTTTTGAGAAAAAGACCAGTTTCCTAATTTTGAGCCAGGTTTGAAGCAAGCTTTAATTAAATACTGGACAGGTTGTACAAGTTTACATTCCCACCAGCAATGGAGGAGGGTTCTCCTTTCTCTGCATCCTCTCTAGCATGTATTCCACTGTAGTTTTTGATCTTAGCCATTCTGATGTGTGTAAGGTGAAATCTCAGGGCCATATTGATTTGCATTTCCTTGATGACTAAGGATGTTGAACACTTCTTTAAGTGTTTTTCTGCCATTCAATATTCTTCTCTTGAAAGTTCTTTGGTTAGCACTGTTCAAAAATATTTTTTGAATTTTTTTTATTAAATTTTTATTTTTTTATTAATTACAATGTATTCACGATGTATCCCAGCTATAGGCCCCTCCCTTATTCCTGCTCAATCCCACCCTCCCTCCCTCATCTCCTCTCATGCCCATCTCCAAGTCTACTGATAGGGGACATCCTCATCCCCTTCCGCCTGAGTCCAACTAACCAGGCCTCATCAGGACTAGCTGCCACAGAGGAGGACAATGCAACCAGTCCTGATGTACCCCATATTTTAATTGGATTACTTGATTTGTTGCTGTTTAACTTCTTGAGTTCTTTATATATTCTGGATATTAGCTCTCTGTCAGATGTTAGGTTGGTGAAGATTCTTTCCCAGTCTATAGGCTATTGTTTGTTCTGATGACAGTGTCCATTGCTTTACAGAAGCTTTTCAGTTTTATGAGGTCCCATTTATTGATTGTTGCTCTTAGTGCCTGTGCTGTTGGTGTTCTGTTCAGGTAGTTGTCTCCTGTGCCAATGAGTTCAAGGTTCTTCCCTACTTTTTCTTCTAATAGATTTAGTGTGTCTGGTTTTATGTTGAGGTCTTTGATCCACTTGGACTTCAGTTTTGTGCAGGGTGATAAATATGGATCTACTTGCATTTTTCTACATGTAGACATCCAGTTAGACCAGCACCATTTATTGAAGATGCTGTCTTTTTTCCATTTGGTGGTTTTGCATTCCTTGTGAAAAAACAAGTATCTGTAGGTGTTTGAGTTTATTTCTGGGTCTTCTATTTGATTCCATTGATCCACCATTCTCTTTCTATGCCAGTACCATGCAGTTTTTAACCACTTTGGAAATCAGTCTCATGCTTTCGCTGACAAAACTAGTGCTACCTCAAGTTCCAGTTATACCACTCCTAGGGATATATTCAAAATATGCTCAACTTTACAAGAAGGCCATTTACTCAATCTTGTTTAAAGTAGCTTTTTTTTTTTTTTTTTTTTTTTTTTTATAAAAGCTAGACTCTGGAAACAACCCATATGTTCCTCAACTGAGGAATGGATACAGAAGTTGTGATACATTTACTATTCAGCAATTAAAAACAAGGAAATCATGAAATTTGCAGGCAAAGGGAACTAGAAAAGATCATCCTGACTGAGGTATCCCAGAAGTAGCAAGACACACATGGTACATACTCACTTATAAGTGGATACAAAAATATAGTATAGAATAAGCATATTAAAGTCTGCATACCTAAAAAGGTAAGCAAGAAGGAGGACGCTTGGTAAGATGATCAATCCTTACTCAGAAAGGCAAACTGAAAGGATATTGGATGTGGGAGAAAACAGGGAACAGGACAGGAGCCTACCACAGATTGCCTCTGATAGACAGCAGGGTATCCAAGAAGATGCTGAGACTCATAGCCAAACTTTGGGAAGAGTGTAGAGAATGTTATAAAAGAAGGGGGAGATAAAAAGACCTGGAGGGGACAGGAGCTCCACAAGGAGAAACACAGACCCAAGAAATCTGGGCCCAGGCCTCTTTTCTGAGATTGATACTCCAACCAAGTATCATGCATGGAGATAACCTAAAACCCCTGCACAGATGTAGACCATGGCAACTCAATCTTCAAGTGGGTTTCCTAGTAATAGGAACAGGCCTCTGACATGAACTCTGTGGTTGGTTCTTTGATCACCATCTCCTGATAGGGAGGCAGCCTTACCTGGACACAGAGGAAGACAATGCAGCCACTCCTGATGATATCTGACAGCCTAGGGTCAGATGGAAGGGGAGAAGTACCTCCCCTATCAGTGGACTTTGCATGGTTGGAGATGAGGGAGGGAGAGTGGGATTGGGAGGGGATCAGGAAGGAGGTTATAGTGGGGATACAAAGTGAATAAACTGTAATTTATAAAAATATTAATGAATTTAAAAAAGTAAAAAATTGTCCAGGATGATGGACCAGCTCCAGATATATTCCTGGATTCCTAAAAGATGGTGATGATTCACATTTTGCAGAGGCTTAAAAGGCATACCCATAAAGCCACTGAGATTTCCCCAGGTCCAATCTGGGACAAACAAACATTCTGGCACATATTTTGTTATCTCTGTTCTCTCCTCTTTAATAATATGGTTTATCTTGAATCACCCTTTTTATTTACATCCTAGAATAAAACTTTATAAACACATGTTTGATTGGCAATAATGTATACTAAACAAACAAAACAAACGTTTTAATAAGGTATTGAAGACTGGAAAATATTTATTTACCTAAAATTATTTAATATAAATTTGTTATTATACATACATTTAAGGAAAATAATATTTTTGTGTAACATATACCAGATATATTTAAAATGTTGAAATTGAGTTTTGTTCATAACTAGTAAACTTTCTGTTCATCCCTTTTGAACTTATATTAAAGAACAGAAGCAAATAATAATAAAAAAATTTAAACTTGAACAGAACTGTTTAGAATATGTCAGGCACTGCTGATGTCATATAAGTATTTTGTTGAATCTTCTTAGTTGTTATATGATGATCAAGAAGCAACTGAGAAGGGACATGAAGCTTGTGGCAAAAACTGAATAATTTTACGCAAGACACAAGAAAAAGAAACTATAGGAAGTTGTGGCATGGGTTTATCAACAGGGCATATAAGAATGTATAGGCCTAAAAGCTTAACTGGGGTCTATGACAGACTAGAAACAAACAAATAGGCACGGTATATGGCAAGATCAGAGTTATTGGTTGAAAATTTGAAATATTAACATAGCCAGGTTTCATGGAAAACCTTGGGTTCAAGTATAATTGATCTAAGAACACTTGACAGCAATCAAGTGACAAATTCAGCTTGGTCTTAACAGATCATAATATGTTTCCCATGTCCCGAGGCCTCTTATGCCACTGATATTTGCTTCCTGAAGCACATATCTCTTAAGTTTCTTGTCAGTTTTGTACCCCATTGCTTAGGTTGTTCTAATGATACCGATTTGAGGGCCTTTTTGATATCACAGTGCACCTTTTACAACACGCCTTTGTCACGTAATCCTGTATCTGTGAAGAATGAATATCACATTGCATGACAAATATGTCCTCACATCTGAGTAGAAAATAGAAAACTTTTTGTTTTCTTGAAATATTTTTATATAATAATCCCAATCAGAGAAATTATTTATTCATAATTATTTGTTCATAAATAATTTTTCATATTTGTTAATAAAAAATCACTATCTAAGTTAGTTTTAGATTTATTATTCTAATACACTTTCTTTTCCTGCATATTAACATTATAAGCTTAAAATAGTGTTTCCTTAGAATTTTCTTGAAACTGATAATTTTCTGAGATTAGATTATAGATAGAGGTAAATGCAACATTACAATTATCCTGTTAGTTCTTATAAAAGTGTAAATATCTTTAGATTTAGATTTAAAGTAAAAATAAGTAAGTTGTAAATAAATAAATAAACCTGCCCCCCCCCCCTTTTTAGCCTTTGGAAGCATTTAGTAACTTTAATATCCACATTTTTTTCTGCTTGGTATGTAAGCTATCCAGAATTATTTCAGAATATGTAAAACAAAAACTAAAGGCTTGAGGTAAGAGAAGATACATGTAGGATAAAAAGAGTTAGGTTATTTTAAACATGAATAATACATAATCCTGAAACAGACACAATTAATTCCTGAGGACATAGCAGATTTTAACTAGAGATGGTTATCTCTAGTATCATAAACAGCCAAATATTTAGCATAGTTTTTATTGTTAGTTGTTACTAAATAATTAGACTGTCACTTTTCTATCTTATTTTTCAATATTCAATTTTTTATTAGTTAATTTACATTCCAAGATGGCCCCTCCCTCACCTTCTCCTAGTCACCCCCCCACACACACATGCTTTCCTTGCTTCCCTTTTCCCCTCTCTTTTCCCTCAGCCCCTTTCCCCCTGTGTTAATCATTCCTATAACATAGTCTTATCAGGACTGTCCTTATCTTCATTCCCTGAAGCCAGGAAAGGCAGTGCTGCCAGAGGGACATGATCTAAAAACAGGCAATAGAGCCCACATTAGAAACAGCGCCCCTCCGCTCACCATATGAAAACCAAGCAGCCCATTTGCTACAAGTGTGCAGGGGGGCTAGGTCCAGATCATGCATGACCCTTAGTTGATGTCTCAGTCTATGAAAGCACCCATGGGTCTGGGTTAGTTGTCTCTGTTGGTCTTCTTGTGAGGTTCTGTTCCCTCCAGGTCCTTCCATTTTTTCCCCCAACATTTGTTCAGGACGCCCAGACTTCTATCCCATGCTTGGCTGGAAGTACCAGCATCTGTCACAATCTGCTGTTGGCTTGAGCCTCTCAGAAGACAGTCAAGTTAGGCTCCTGTCTGAAAGCATAGCAGAGAACCATTATTAGTGTAAGCGGCTGGCTGTACCGTAGGGTGGGTCTCAGGTTGGACCAATTTTTGTTTGGACTTCCCTGTATCTTTGTTCCTCTTTTTCACTATACTTCTTGAAAGCAGGGAAATTTTTGGTTCGCAGGTTTTGTTGGTGGGTTTGTGATCCCCCTCCCACTATCCTGCCTGGCTAGCAGGGGGTCACTTCTCTTCATGCACCCCCACACCCGTACGGGTTTTAGCTAGAATCACGCCTAAATCTTCCCAGGCTTGTAGCAGGCTTCCAGCTTGACCAAGAAACGACCCTTCCCAATTTCCTTTCTTGTTCCCAACCCTCTCACTGTCAATTCCTGTTTTTCCCATATCTGATCCCCACACTTGCTTCCCCCCCGCCCCATTCCATCTCCTGCCATTTCTCTCTCTTCATCCACTTCTGCTGACTATTCTATTTCCCCTTCTAAGTGACATTCAGGCACACTCTCTTGGGCTCTCATTGTTAATTATTGTTACTTAGCTTCTTTGGATCTGTGGATTATAGTATAATTATCCTGTATTGTAGGTATGATATCCACTTATACATGAGTATATAGCATGTGCTTCTTTCTGGGTATGAGTTATATCACTTAGGATGATCTTTTCTAGTTCCATCTTTCATGATTTTTTTTTTTTGTAAGAGTATTTTTGTAGTAGATTTTTTTTGGAGTAGTATTCCATTGTGTAAATGTACCACAATTTATGTATCCATTCTTTGCTTAAGGGACATCCAGGTTGTCCCTAGTTTCTGGCTATTATAAATAAAGCCACTATGAACATAATTGTGCAAATATCCTTGTTATATGGTGGAGCATCTTTTGGGTATATGCCCAGGAGAGGTATAGCTGGATCTTGCAGTAGAACTATTCCCAATTTTCTGAGAAAGTGCCAGATTGATTTCCAATGTGGTTGTACAAGTTTACATTCTTACCAGCAATGGAGGTGGGCTCCCCTTTCTCCAAGTCCTCCCCAGCATGTGCTGTCACTTGAAATTTTGAACTTTGCCATTCTGACTCCTGTAAGATGGAATCTTAGAGTCATTTTGATTAAGCATCTCTCTGATCACTATGGACATTGAGCATTTCTTTAAGTGCTTCTCAGACATTTGTTATTCTGTTGTGAATTCTCGGTTTAGCTGTGTATCCCATTTTTTAACTGAATTATTTGATTTGTTGGTGTTTAATTTCATAAACTCTTTGCATATTTTAGATATAAGCCCTCCATCTGATGTAGGGTTGGATTTTCCTATCTTTTATAGAATATTTCTTACGGACATAATATCTCAGAGAATTTAACACAATGTAATTTTACTTTGTATGTTAAGGATGGAAGGGACTTTAGGCTGAGACTGATTTATATATACATCTTGGCTCTAAAAATAAAGATTTGTTAGCAGATATAGTAATTTTTTTAAAATATTCAAAAATACATTTTCTTAAAATTTTAGCAATTAAGTGTGGAAATGGAGAGAATCTTTCATCTAGTCTTGGCCCTAATGAGGATGCATGATTCACAATATGGTGTAGTCCTCGGGCCAGATCCTTCCTGCTGGCAAGAAATACAGCTCAGCCTGAAGATATTCCCACATCAGTTTCCAAGAGCTGGCAAAAGTCTGTAGTCCTTGGCAGCTGGTGCTTTAAGAATTCACTTCTATCCCTTTTCAATTTAACTTGAAATATTATAAATCATTAGATTTTCTTTACTCACATGTTTTTATTTACCTTTATCAGTTTAACTGGAATGTCTTTTACATGGAAAGATTATATTTGAGATACAGATACTTTTCCATTAACCTGTAATAAAACATAATACTCTCAGCATGTAAACGTATTGGTAGATTGTATCACACTCAATGAAACACTGCAATATTACTCTTTGGAATAACAATAGGACTCTTGTTATTTTATTTAAGACATAGTCACTATATATCTTTTCTTCATAGAGATGTATATGCTAATTTTTATGAAGGAAAAAGATAATTCTAAGCATAAGAAATGAAAAAAATGCATATTTATCTTTAAGGTTCTGTGTTATCCAAAGCCTTTTTAGATCAATATTTCTGATGCATTTAGTGAATTTACTTATGAAAAAAACAAATTGTGTAATCTTATCAATATAACAGGTATTTCAGTTTCTTATACTGATCTAAATATCAGTATTTATTTTTTCTAGAAAAACGGATGTATGAGATGTATGAGAAGTCTGATATTCCTAGAATGTGTTTCAACATGTAAATTTTTGTGTCTTTGAAACAACACTCACAATAATGGCAGTGTAAGTATCTGACGTCCAAATGAAGCTAAATACTAGTGTATCCTCATAAGTTTTAAGCACTTAAACGTTTTAGTTGTTTATTATAGTAAAAGAGAGAGAGAGAGAAGTCTACATCAAATAAATTTTCTTAACGCTTTAAGTTTGAAGGAAAATGTATCCACTAATTACCAGGAAGATTTTCAGTTTAACAACTAGAAATTGTATTTACATGGTATTCTTTCTGCTTTCCATCTCTACTTTACACTTAGATGAAGGCTATGAAAATGTTTTTTTTTTCTGAAAATATTATCCAAATATTATATGTTTTTGTAAAGACTGTACAAGATACTAACTTAAGTTTTATTTGAAAATTAATGAATTTTTTTTCGGGAACTAATACAAGTAATAAGTTCTCAATCGTCATATTATGTTTGCAGTAGAATAAAACCAAAGAACAAATGGGCAGGACACTAGTATGTACATATGGAGGTAACTGTGAATGACCACTAAACAGATATATAAAACATGTTGGAATTTGGTGAGACCTTATTAACCTATCTGGGATTGATATTGATGTTCTGCTTGATGGTTTGAAGCCTGTAGTCTACTATTATAATGTATTTTTCTTTTCTTTTTTTATTTACCATACACCACATGGGTGCCCACTCCCTCCTCTTCTCCAAGGCTCACCACTTTCTTCTTTACCCTTTCTCCTCTCCCTTCGTGCCACCCAGAAAACGGGAGGCCTCTCCCCCCATAGCAAGCTTCCCAGAACATCAAGTCACATCAGAACTGAGCATATCTTCCTCTCCTGAGGCCAGGCCAGGTAGCCCTGCCAGGGGGATGTGATCCAAAAGCAGGCAATAGAGTCGGTGTTGGAAACAGGCCTCTACGTCCACTCACCAGGCGCCTCATTTAAAGAGCAAATCGTCCATTGACTACATGTTTGTAGTGGGCCTAGGTCCGTATCATGCATGCTCCTTGGTGATGTGGAGGGAGAGGAACAACGATCAACCAACAAAACCTGTGATCCAAAAATTACCCTGCCTACAATAAGTGCCGGGATAAAGAGGGAATGAAGATATAGGGAAATTCCAACCAAAAATTGGTCCAACCTGCAACCCACCCCACAGTAGAAAGCCAGAGCCTGACGCTATTAATGATGCTCTGCTGTGTTGGCAGACAGAAGCCTAACTTGACTGTCATCTAGGAGGTTCCAACCAGCATCAGATTGGGACAGGTGCTGAGACTTGAATCCAGGCATGAGGTGGAGTTCCAGGGGTCCTGGGAAGTATTGCACGAAAGAGGGAAGGACCTGGAGGGGACAGGAACCTCACAAGAAGACCAACAGAGACATATAACCCAGTCCCATGGGGGCTTTCAGAGACTGAGACATCAACTATGATCAACTATGAAGCCTGTAATGTTATGTAGCCCAGGCTGGCTTCAAACGTGTTTTTTAGTGCTGTGTGAATTTGAATCCTTGGTAATCTTTCTTTCAGCTTCTAAGTCCTAACTGGGGAGGGCAAATGTTCCACCAAACCCAATCAAAGTATCTTTTAGTATTGTGATTTTGTTCCTTAATCATGATCTCAACAAGCACTTTTCACATATTCTTAAATGTAAAATTTGAAAACAACAATATTTAAAAGAAAACTTGATTTTTTTTTTCTGAAAAGATATCAATGAATGTCTCTTCACCACAGATAGGGCATTGATGATAGTCGAAAGCCATTCCACTGAAGGCCATATTAGTGAAACAGTGAGTTGATTGATCTCTTATGAAACATGGATGAAAGCATATATAAAGAGTCATGACTGACCCTAAACAGATGCATTACAGTAAAGATCCCCATTAGGGATGACAACCTCAATGAAGCTACATCATACAGTCTCCTTTCAGTTAATGTTTTAGTATATTTAGCCTTTCTTGTGATCACATGCAGCTGGAGGAGGCAGAAAGGAAGAAATGGTTGAAATCTCAGGTGAGGTGTTGTGATCTTTCCCAAACATTTTCTACTTATGAGCATGCATTACCATTTATTAAACTATCTCTCCACTGTTTCACTCAACTGGTTGCCATAGCTACTGGGCCAATGTGACTTCTAGTATAATGGTGATGTTATAATCATGTTATACCCAGAGGAAAAGAGCTACATTACAATGCTTTGAAGTTTATTTGAGAGGTTTACTACACCACAGTCAAAATCACTATCCAAGCAATTTTATATTCTCTATTCTCTAACAAAGTCTAATAATACTCATTGGTGAAATTATTCATCTGTGAGATATGAATATATTACATGTATTTAATATATTACACACTGACATACATGCAATATTAATGAATAAGCAATATTATTTCAGATCACACTGTAAATTATTTTATTTTTTTAATTTTTATATTAATTATAGTTTGCATCCCAGCTGTAGCCCCCTCCCAAATTCCCTCCCAATCCCAATCTCCCTCCTTCATCTCCTCCCTGTCCCTCTTTAAGTACACTGATAAGGGAGGTCCTCCTCCCCTTCCATCTGACCCTAGTTTATCAGGTCTCATAGGGCTGGCTGCATTGTCAGCCTCTGTGGCCTAGCAAGGCTGCTCCTTCCGGGGGGTGGTGGTGGTGGTGTTAAACAACCTATTTAATATTCATTGGAATAAATTTGGCTAGAATATTGATCAATGTTTCCTTTTGGAAATTATTCTCTCTCCTCTCTCTGTCTCTCTGTCTCTCTCTGTGTGTGTCTGTGTTTGTGTGTGTGGGTTCATTAAAGTAAAAGTAGGCAGGCATATTATATGGTGCTGTGCTGAGTTCAGAGGATCAGAGAATGACTTTGAATGTTAGTCCTTGCCTTTAATTTCCTTAACATGAAGTCTGTTTATCTCCTCTATCTATAAGACACTCTTTGGCCTATGAGAATCAGAGGATTCACTTCTCCATTTCATCTGTCCCAAGGATTGCTGGGATTACAGACACACGCAAACATATCCAGGGTTTGTGCAGTACGAGGGTTCTGGTGACTGCAATTCAGATGATTACATATGTGTGCTAAAAGTTTTACTGCCTGAGCCATTTATATTGCTCTTCAAAGTAAAAGTTTTAACAAACAATATTTTTGAAACAAGTGCAAAAAAATGCTGAACTGATTTTAAACACATTAATATACACATCTATCATATGTGACATCTAATAGCAGGAAAAACTTAGCAAGACTCTAAGGGAAGTCTAAATTTTCAGACTTTTCCCCAGGTATTTTTTTTATGAAAATTAGAAATAAATTTAAGAAATTGAATGTAATACTTATCTTGGGTATGTCAGATGCCTTCCAAAAATCTCATCGCACATGGTAAGTGCATTTCTAGTTACCAACTACTCAAAATTTCAGTTTGGGAGACATTCTATTGTGTGAATGTTTTTGTGTAATCTTAATATTTTAAAAATAGAGATTTGGGGACTCCAAGATGGCGGTGAACAGTGCACACCTTTTCTGAAAGACAGTAGATCTGAAACTCCAAGACTGGTGAGTAGATGGGTAGATGGGCCACTGAAGCCAGAGCATCTACTTTGAGGTTTCCTGGGCTAGAGGAGACAACCAGTGAACTAGAACAGATTCGAACCAGGACCCCCAGGGACGGGGGTAGGCAGTCGGAGAGTGGAGAACTGTTGACCCCCTGCACTTTCCGCTGAACCTCCACTTACTCCACTTGCCCTTGTGGCGCAGCAGTGGCAGAGAGTGTGTAACTCCAGGTATGAGGCTCCTCCTTACTCTGATGGCCAAACAGCAGACCCAAATCTGAGAGTAGAAAACTGGGCCCTCTGAGCTTACTGCATACACCTGCGAATGAGTTCCTGGGCTCTCTGTACTTTCCACACACGCCCTCAAATGAGTGCTTCTGCAAAAGAGTGCTCACAGAGCCCCAGATGCAGGATCCCTCACACCCACACCAACACTATGGGTAACATAGGGATCTCTGGGATGGTATTCTCAACATCGAAGCCCCTGTTCTGTGGGTCTCCCAGTGGAGTGCAGCCAAACAATTCCTGGAGGCCAGATGGTGCCCCTCAGGCAGATCTGAGCACTTGGAGCACAATACCATACTGGATTGTGAGCCACTGAGCCTTTCAGGGCACCTGCATATGCACACTGCTCCCACAAAAAGCTCCTGCACCACAACCTGCACTTATGCTCCTCCCTCAGATTCCACCCCTCCATGCAGGCACACTTCTGTGCACACTCCTGCAGTTGTGAACAAGCACCTGTGACCTTCTTCCTTTATCTGCATCTGAAACACCAACACACACTCTCAAACACATGGATCAAGGGATTGAATCAAAGACTAAGAAATAAACCTACACACCTATGGAACTTGATTTTTGACAAAGATGCCAAAACCATACAATGGAAAAAAGATAGCATCTTCAACAAATGGTGCTAGTATAACTGGATGTCTACCTGTAGAAAAATGCAAGTAGATTCATATTTATCACCCTGCACAAAGTTAAAGTCCAAGTGGATCAAAGACTTCAAATAAAGCCAGACACAATAAATCTATTAGAAGAAAAAAGGGAAAGATCCTTGAACTCATTGGCACAGGAGACAACTTCCTGAACAGAACACCAACAGCACAGGCTCTAAGAGCAACAATTAATAAATGGGACCTCATGAAACGGAAAAGTTTCTGTAAAGCAAAGGACACTATCGTTAGAACAAAACAAAATGACTGCCTACAGATTGGAAAAGGATCTTCACTAACCCTATATCTGACAGAGGGCTAATATCCAGTATACATAAAGAACTTGAGTTAAACACCAACAAACCAAGTAATCCAATTAAAAAATGGGGTACTGATCTAAACAGAGAACTCTCAGTAGAGGAGCAACCAACAGCAGAAAATCTTTTAAATAAATGTTCAGTGTCCTTAGTCATCAGGGAAATTCAAATCAAAACAACCCTGAGATTTCACCTTACACCCATCAGAATGGCTAAGATCAAAAACTCAAGAGACAACACATGCTGGAGAGGTTGTGGAGAAAGGGGAACCCTTCTCCACTGCTGGTGGGAATGTAAATGTGTGCAACCACTCTGGAGATCAATCTGGCGCTTTCTCAGACAATTAGGAATAGCACTTCCTCAAGATCCAGCTATATCATTCCTAGGCATATACCCAAAGAGGCTCAAGTACACAAGACATTTCTTCAACCTGCAGTCCCCAGGCAGTGAGTTCTGCGCCGAGAATCTCTGTGTCCCAGCTCTAACTGGGAAGATGGAAGCCTGAAAAAGGGGAGTGCAAGGGGATCAAAAGATCATTTCTCTCCTTCCCCAAAGAAGTCCTGGGGTGACCTGAGACTAAAGGTCTCAACTTGTGTGATGGTTGCTCTTGTTCAGAAAGTCGATTTTCTGGCTTTAGTTGTCCCTCTGCTCACCAATTCCGGCGTTTCAACTCCTCTGCCTGTCAGAAACTGTACACACTGCTGGTAGCTGCCATCTTGGATCCCCTAGAAAAATGCATTCTTACATTTTCATTAGAAATCTGTCCCGAACTTCTCCTCTCCTCTCTCATTTCTATTATTCTATGTAAAGAAAATAGTATTTTCACAGAAATTCCCTAGAATGTTTTATTACTGAGTAATTTGTAGGCAATGTAAATTTTTCATAGATATTGTGAATTTTTCTTTAAATGTCTATCACTTCATGAATATATTTGACTATGTGGAATTAATACAGAAAGGAAACTAACAAGAGAACATAATGTTATCACATAAATACTATTTCTTAGTAGTAGCCCTATGATTTTTAGTATTCATCTCATATTTTTTTAAAATAATAGCATTTTTAATGTGCTTAACTCCTGGAAATTCTAGGTTATAGCTTCATCTAATAGTCTTTATATTTAAGCAATTATACAAACTATATCATATATGTGTGTTTCTGTATGCTGCAACTGATTTTGCTTTTGCTTTTATTTTATGTAAGTACACTCAAACATACAGAGCATTTGTAAACATGTCAGTGTATTTATTTTTAATGAAGGTGTCACATAATATACAAATTAGAGATCATTTACAATGATATTTTCATTTTTTCTGAAGATGTTGATTAATACAAGCAGACTTAATTTTGTTTGCTCCCTCAGTTAATTAGAAGAATACACAATTAGTTTTAACAGAGGTTTAATGTCCATAAATACTTCTCTCCACATTTTGATCATATCTTACTGCATATGATTTATGGAAACCAATTTCCCCTCCTCTCTATTTAAAAGATTATAACTCTGTGTTCTTGTTACTGTTTGTTCTTATTTTTGTCATGAAGAGAGGAAAAGGGATACACAAGTAGATGTAAATAATGTTCCTTTTGATTCAAATAGGAAACCTCTTAATTCCTTAGACCACTACTTTTTACTCCATGGCTTGTGAATGAATAGTTTCCAGTGTTTCACCTGATTCTAAGATACTGATTTTCCAAGAAATCAACACTTATTTTAAGTTGTAGTCTTGTTTTACAGTTGCTTATTTAGTTGATCTACAGATTTCAAGATATACTTCTTACAAAGCATTTTCAGAACTATCTCGACATCACCTGGCAGAGTATTAGAGATAAGAGAGATAGAAGGAGATTCCTAAAATTTAGTGAGTTTTCTGAAGTTTCAGGTTTAATATAATTCTGAGTAATTGAAAAAGTATCTGCTACAAAGACACATACTACAAGGTACATGTGTTTGCTTTACAAGTGTTAGATACAAAATAAGTTGCAATTCCTAAAGGCATACAGACAAACAGCTGTGTATTTCTTTATTCACTGGAGCAGATAAAGTCTCACTCACTGTAAGTTTCCTAGTATCTACAGTGCATAAAATGACTCAATAGTGCCAAAGTAATTGAATGGATAAAATTAAATACTTTAAAAATAAATTATTATTTCCAGATGTCTACTCCATTTTGGTGTGTCTGCTTCTTTTCTTTTCTAGGGTTTTTAGGTGAGCCTTTAAGTTGACTGAATGTGCTGTCTCGAATTTCTTCTTGAAGGCACTTAGTAATATAAACTTTCCTCTTAGCACTGCTTTCATCCTGTCCCACAAGTTTGGGTATGTTTTGTCTTCATTTTCATTGAGTTCTAGGAAGACTTTAATTTCTTCCCTAACCCACCTGTCATTTAGTAGCAAGTTGTTCAGTTTCCATGTGTGTGTAGGCTTTTTGCTATTTCTGTTGTTGTTGAGGTCCAGCTTTATTCCATGGTGATCAGAGAGGATACAGGGGATAATTTCAATCTTCTTGTATATGTTGAGGCTCACTTTGTGACCAACTATGTGGTCTATTTTGGAGAAGGTTACATGAAGTTCTGAGAAGAAGGTAAATTCTTTTGTGTTTGGGTGTAAGGTTCGGTAAATGTCTGTCAAGTTCATTTGATTCATGACCTCTGTTAGAGACATTGTTTCTTTGTTTAATTTCTGTTTTGTTGACCTGTCCTTTGTTGAGAGTGGGGTGTTGAAGTCTCCTACTATTAATGTGTAGGGATCTAAGTGTGGTTTAAATTTTATCAATGTCTCTTTTACAAATGTGAATGCCATTGTATTTGGGGCATAGATATTCAGGATTGTGATGTCTTCTTGTTGGAGTTTCTCATTGATGAGTATGAAGTGTCCTTCCCCATTTCTTTTGATTAATTTTGGTTGAAAGTCTATTTTATCAGCTATTAGAATGGTTACTCCTGCTTGCTTCTTGGGTCCATTTGCTTGGAAAGCCATCTTCCAACCCTTTACCCTCAGGTAATGTCTATTTTTGTGACTTAGGTGAGTTTCTTGTATGCAACAGATGGCTGGGTTTTGTTTACGCATCCATTCTGTTAGTCTGTGTCTTTTTATTGGAGAATTGAGTCCATTGATGTTGAGAGAGATTAATGACCAGTGGCTGTTATATCCTATGATTTTGATGTTGTCTGTGGTGATAAGGTTGTATGTTTGGTGATGGCTGGAAATAATCAAATTCAGGGATGAAATCAATCAATTAGAAAAAAATAAAAAAGTTGAAAGAATCAATGAAAACAAAAGTTGGTTCTTTGAGAAAATCAACAAGATCGACAAACCCTTAGCCAAACTAACTAAAAGGCAGAGAGACACCATCCAAATCAACTAAATCAGAAATGAAAAGGAGGAAATAACTACAGACACTGGGGAAATCCAAACAATCATTAGGACTTACTTCAAAAGTCTATATGCCGCAAAATATGAAAAATGAAATGGACAATTTTCTTGATCGATTTGACTTACCAAAGCTAAATCAGGACCAGGTAAATCAATCAAATAGTCCTATATCCTATATCCAAGGAAATAGAAGCAGTAATCAAAAGTATCCCATCCAAAAAAAAAGCCCAGGACCAGATGGTTTCAGTGCAGAATTCTACCAGACCTTCAAAGAAGAGCTAACTCCAATTCTCTTCAAATTATTCCACAAAATAGAAATAGAAGGAACATTACCAAACTCATTCAATGAAGCTGCAGTCACCTTGGTACCTAAACCACACATAGACCCAACAAAAAAAAAGAGAATCTCAGGCCAATCTCCCTTATGAACATTGATGCAAAAATACTCAACAAAATACTTTCAAACCAAATACAAGACTACATCAAAGGTATCATCCACTATGACCAAGTAGGCTTCATCCCAGGTGTGCAGGGGTGGTTCAATATACGATCATCTATTAATGTAATCCACCATATTAACAAACTGAAAAAAAAAAACACATGATAATCTCCCTAGATGCTGAAAAAGCATTTGACAAAATCCAGCATCCATTCATGTTTAAAGTATTGGAGAGATCAGGGATACAATGCACATATCTAAACATAGTAAAGGCCTATAGCCAACATCAAACTGAGCGGAGAGAAACTTAAAGCAATCCCACTGAAATCAGAGACAAGACAAGGCTGCCAACTCTCTCCATATCTCTTCAACATAGTCTGGAAGTCCTTGCTAGAGCAATAAGACAGTTGAAGGAGATCAAGGGGATACAAATTGGAAAAGAAGTCAAATTATCACTAGTTGCAGATGAAATGATAGTATATGTGAGTGACCCCAAAAACTCTACCAGGGAACTCCTACAGCTGATAAACACCTTCAGCAAAGTGGCCAGGTACAACATTAACTCAAAAAATCAGTAGCCCTCCTATATACAAAAGACAAAGGGACTAATAGAGAAATTAGGGAAACAACACCTTTCACAATAGCCACAAATGACATAAAGTACCTTGGTGTAACCCTAACCAAGCAAATCAAAGGCTTGTATGAAAAAATTTCAAGTTTCTGAAGAAAGAATTAGAAGATATCAGAAGATGGAAAGATCTCCCATGCTCATGGCTTGGCAGGATTAACAGTAAAAATAGCCATCTTATCAAAAGCAATCTACAGATTCAATGCAATTCCCATCAAATTACCAACACGATTCCTTACAGACCTGGAAAGAAAAATTCTCAACTTCATATGGAATAACAAGAAACCCAGAATTGCTAAAACAATCCTCTACAATAAAAGATCTTCTGGGGGTATCTCCATCCCTTATGTTAAGCTGTACTATAGAGCAACAGTAATAAAAACTGCATGGTACTGGCATAGAAACAGAATGGTGGATCAATGGAACCAAACAGAGGATCCAGAGATAAACCCACACACTTATGGAAACGTGATCTTTGACAAAGATGCCAAAACCATACAATGGAGAAAAGACAGCATCTTCAACAAATGGTGCTGGTCCACTGGATGTCTACATGTAGAAAAATGAAAATAGATCCATACTTATCACCTTGCAAAAAGTGTAAGTGGAGCAAAGACCTCAACATAAAACCAGACACATTAAGTAAATTAGAAAAAAAAGTGGGGAATATCCTTGAACTCATTGGCACAAGAGACAACTTCCTGAAGAGAACACCAACAGCACAGGCTCTAAGAGCAACAATCAATAAATGGGACCTCATGAAGTTGAAAAGCTTCTGTAAATCAAAGGATACCATCATCAAAACAAAGCGACTGCCTACAGATTGGGAAAGGATCTTCACCAACCCTCTATCTGATATAGGACTAATAAAAAGTGTATATAAAGAACTAAAGAAGCTGAAAAGCAGCAAACCAAGTAATCCAATTAAAAAATGGGGAATAGAGCTAAAGAGAGAATTCTCTGTAAAGGATTATCGAATGGCAGAGAAACTCTTAAAGAAATTACAGCGTCATTACCCATTCGGGAAACACAAATCAAAACAACCCTGAGATTTCACCTTGCACCCATCAGAATGGCCAAGATGTAAAACTCAAGTTTTACATGTGACAACACATGCTAGAGAGATTGTGGAGAAAGGGGAACCCTCCTCCACTACTGGTGGGAATGTAAACTTGTACAACTACTCTGGAAAGCAATCTGGCACTTTCTCAGACAACTAGGAATAGCGCTTCCTCAAGACCCAAGTACACAATAAGGACATTTGCTCAACCATGTTTGTAGCAGCTTTATTTGTAATAGCCAGAAGCTGGAAACAGCCCAGATGCCCCTTAACTGAAGAATGGATGCAGAAATTGTGGTACATCTACACAATGGAGTATTACTCAGCAATGAAAAATAAGGAAATCATGAAATTTGTAGGTAAATGGTGGGACCTAGAAAGGATCATCCTGAGTGAGCTGTCCCAGAAGCAGAAAGACACACATGGTATATACTCACTTACATAGACATAACATTGTATACACCAACTAAAAACTGTACATCTAAAGAAACTAAGCAAGAGAGAGGACCCTGGCTAAAATGTTCAATCCCCATCCTGAAAGGCAAAGAGGCTGGACATCAGAAGATGAAGAAAACAGGAAACAACCTAGGAACCTGCCACAAAGGGCCTCTGAAAGCCTCTGCCCTGCAGACAATCAAAGCAGACGCTGAGACTTATGGCCAACTGTTGGGCAGAGTGCATGGAATCTTATGTAAGAAGTGGGAAATAGTAAGAGCTGGAGAGGATGGCAACCAGGCAAGGAGAGCAACAGAACCAGAAAACTTGAACACAGGGAACTTCCCAGAGAGTCATTCTCCAACCAAGGACTATTTGTGGAAATAACCTAGACCCTCTGCACAGATGTAGCACATCAGTGTCCAAGTGGTTTACATATTAATGGGAATAGGGACTGCCTCTGACATAATCTGATTGGCCTGCTCTTTGATCACCTCCCCTGACGGGGGAGCATCCTTACCAGGCCACAGAAGATGACCTTGCAGCCACTCCTGATGTGATCTGATAGACTAAGATTAGAAGGAAGGAGAAGAGGACCTCCCCTATCAGTGGACTTGGGGAGGGGCATGCATGAGGAAGGGGGATGGACAGTGGGATCGGGAGGGAGGTGGGAGGGGCCTATGGGGGAATACAAAATGAATAAAGTGTAATTAATAATAAAAAATTTAAAAAAATAAATAAAAATAAATTATGCAAAATGCCCAATTCAAATGATAAAATGTTCCAATTTGTGACATTATCAAATGTATCTAAGTCAAAAGGGAGGATGCCTTTTAATTTAGAATAAAAGCTATATAACTAACACTTGAAAGAACAATCTGGAATTAAGTAAAGGCAGTCAATGTCAATAGAACAGAATTTTTCAAAAAATTACAAGGAAAATCTGACTTCAATGAAGAGAAAGTAGATATAAAAATTACATGTATTGGGGCTCATGTGTTGAAATGCCATGGGCTATATCCAAGCAGGGGTTCTAGATTATATCCATACATGGTCCTTGGTTGGAGAAGCAGTCCCATAGAGGACACTTGTGCCCTGATATATTTTGTCCTTGTGGAGCTCCTATTCTCTCCAAGTGGGTCTACCTAGTAAGGGGAACAATAACTATTTCTGACATGAAATCAATGACTGGATCTTTTACCCCATCCCCCAACCCCCTAGGGAGGAAATGCCTTGCTAGGCCACAGATAAGGACATGGCAGCCAGTTCTGAAGATACCTGATGAGCTACGGTCAGATGGAAGGGGAGGAAGACCTCCCCTATCAGTGGACTTGGAAGGGGGCAGGGAAGAAATGAGGGAGGGAGGGTAGGATTGGGAGGGAATGAAGGAGAGGGCTACGGCTGAGATACAAAGTAAATAACCTGTGATTAATATTAAAAAAATAATTTAAAAAAAGAGTACTGGCTGTGCTTCCAGGAGACCTTGGTTTCCTTTTCATTCCTGAGCAAGTGGCATACAACTATGAATCTCCAGTTGCAAGGAATCTTGCGCCCTCATCTTTTTCCACGGGAAACTTGCATGCTTGCAGTGTTTCATGAATAGGGACAAATAATTCACACATGTGAAATTAATAGAAATAAACAAACAAACAAAATAAACCCATACTGGCTGATGTCCTTCCTGAGGACATTCTCTTTTACTGTAGTTATGATTGAAAGATAAAGAGCATCTTCTGATTAAAGTCATATATTTTGTTAGTTTTCCAGCTCTTATATCAGATGAAGAGAGATAATCTATTACTCATTTGTATTTTCAAGACGACTAGGATGAGTATGTATCGCAGGCAGCAAGCTTGCCCAGCATGCTCAAGGCTCTGTGTTTAGTCCATTGTATGGGACTGGAAACGCCCCCCAGTGTTGAAGAATGTGCACTACTCTTTAGAAGACCTGAGTTTGTTTCCCAGCACCACCAGTGTTGGCAGCTCAAACAACTTGTAAGAATCATATTCCAACCAAGGAACATACGTGGAGATAACCTAGAACCCCTGCACAGATGTAGTCCATGACAGCATAGTATCCAAGTGGGTTCCATAGTAATGGGAAGAGGGACTGCCTCTGACATAATCTGATAGGCCTGTTCTTTGATCACCTCCCCCTGAGGGGGGAGCAGCCTTACCAGGCCACAGTAGAGGACAATGCAGCCATTCCTGATGAGATCTGATAGATCCTTTTTTTTTTTTTTTTTTTTGCTTTTAAATTGCTGATGGACAGAGGAAGTAGGAGAAGACAGGGAACAGGACAAAAGCCTTCCACAGGGTTCTTCTAAAACACTTTACCCATCAGATTATCACAGCAGATGCTGAGACTCATAGCCAAATTTTGGGCAGAGTGGAGGGAATCTTATAAAAGAAGGGAGAATTAAAAAGATCTGAAGGAGACAGGAGCTCCACAAGGAGACCAGCACATTTAAAAAATCTTGGCCCAGGAAGTCCTGCAGAGACTGATGAATCAACCAAGGACCGTGCAGTGCATGGAGAAGACCTAGAACCCCTACTCAGATGTAGCTCAGATGGGCAGCTCAGTCTCCATGTGGTTTCCCTAGTAAGGGGAGCAAGGGGCTGTCTCCAACATTGACTCAGTGCCTGGCTCTTTGATCACCTACCCCTAACTAGGCCACAGAGAAAGTCTATGCAGCCAGTCCTGATGAGAACTGATAAAAGGGGAGGAGGACTATCAGGGGACTAGGGGAGGGACATAAATGTGGAGGGGGGATGGGACAGAGGGAGGAATATTGGGAACAGTAGGAGATGAGGAAGGAAGCTACAGATGGGGCACAAAATGAATAAATTATAATAATAATAAAGAAAAATAAGAACAAAACAAAAAAACCCAAAAATAGTTATTTGTTCCAAAATAAATAATCCATATACTCAAAGTTTCACTACAATAGTGAAATAATTATTGTAATATTTTATAATAGTCATTATGATAGTGGGAGTATATTGTAATTAATATAATTACTAGTGTAGGTTACAACTTTGTTATGATATCAACTACTGAACATCTGAACACATTTAAAACTTTTAAGATTGAGTCATGTATGTGTGTACACTCTCATAATGCACATGGGCCTGTGATTTTTGTTGCTGACATACTAAGGGAAGCATATAAAAAGAAAATTTAGTATAACTTTACAATATAATTGAACAAGCATATTCTATTGGTATTACTTAATAGATAAAACTAAATAATCATTACGTTTCAAATGCTGTTTTATATTTTTAGAATGAATAAACTTAAATTGGTAAATACCACAAGTATTAAAATTTCATAGTTATTAATTATTTTCAGAACACATCTTAATAATTTGTATATATAAATACAAATATATATATATATCAAATATATATATCAAATATATAAAATGTCATTGTTTGTTTATTGGCATGAGTACCTAAGAAATACTAAGTAATGTTACCACTCCTAGGCATATACCCAAAAGAGGCTCAAGTACACAAAAAGGACATTTGCTCAACCATGTTTGTAGCAGCTTTATTTGTAATAGCCAGAAGCTGGAAACAACCCAGATGCCCCTCAACTGAAGAATGGATGCAGAAACTGTGGTACATCTATACAATGGAGTATTATTCAGCAATGAAAAATAAGGAAATCATGAAATTTGCAGGTAAATGGTGGGACCTGGAAAGGATCATCCTGAGTGAGTTGTCCCAGAAGCAAAAAGACACGCATGGTATCTACTCACTCATATAAACATACAACATAGAATAAACCCACTAAAATCTGTACATCTAAACAAACTAAGCAAAAGAGAGGACCCTAACTAAAATGTTCAATCTCCATCCTGAAAGGCAAAGAGGATGGACATCAGAAGAAAAAGAAAATAGGAAACAACCTCGGAACCTGCTACAGAGGGCCTCTGAAAGCCAGAAGAAAACAGGAAACAACCTTGAAACCTGCCACAGAGGGCCTCTGAAAGCCTCTGCAGTATAGACTGTCAAAGCAGATGCTGAGCCTGATGGACAACTGATGGGCAGAGTAAATGGAATTTTAATTAAGAAGTGGGAAATAGTAAAAGCTGGAAGGGATGGGAACTCCACAAGGAGAGCAACAGAACAAGATAATTTGAACACAGGGAACTTCCCAGAGACTCATACTCCAACCAAGGACTATTCGTGGAGATAACCTAGAACTCCTGCACAGATGTAGCCCTGGCAGTTCAGTGTCCAAGTGGGTTACATAGTAATGGGAAGAAGGACGGCCTCTGACATAATCTGATTGGCCTGCTCTTTGATCACCTCCCCCTGAGGGGGGAGCAGTCTTACCAGGCCATAGTAGAGGACAATGCAGCCAATTTTGATGAGAACTGATAGACTAAGATCAGAAAGGAGAGGAGAACCTCCCCTATCAGTGGACTTGGGGAGTGGCATGCATGCAGAAAGGGGAGGGAGGGTGGGATCGGGAGGGGAGGAGGGAGGGGCTTATGGGGGGATACAAAATGAATAACTTGCAATTAATAAAAAATTAAAAAAAGAAAAAAATAACCTATAATTCAGTATGAGTTCATTATTTTGACAGATTATCTCCTCTATTCATTATTTTTCACTCCTATAAATAAGAAATAGTATATATTGTTAACTAGATTATACAGTATAACAAATATTAACTAGATTATACAATATAACAAATATTTATAAGAAGATACTCCTCAGAATAATTGAGTTCCAACATCATTTATACATTTTAAGTATCTTTTGTAATTAATGGATTACATATAAAAAGGGAAGCCACAGACTTTTAGCTTATGAACCATGCATTTATCCTTTGATTTGGTATAACTGAAATACGCAAAGAACATCTATCCCTTGGGCATTTAGTGGCATCCACCCATATTTATGTATGTAAAGTGGTTTGTCAGTTGCTCTTTGGAGTTTGTTCCATCTACTGATATTGCATATGTATGGTGGTTTGGAACTTGTTCTCTGGAGTTTGTTCCATTCACCAAGATGTATGTCTCAATCTCTAGAGTTTGCTCCAGCCAATATACGTGAATATGTATGCATGTACGTATGTATGTATGTATGTATGTATGTATGTATGTATGTATGTATGTATGTGTAAAATAGAAAATGCTTGTAAGAGAATGAGGGAGCAGGATATAGCTGGGATACAGAGTTAATAAAATGTAACTAATAATAAAAAGAAGTTAAAGAAAGAAGCTTGTTGGCACCTACATGCTGGAGTCTGTCTTTATCAAAAAAAGCAAGTCTCTGTGTGTGCGTATGTGTGTCTGTGTGTGTGTTTGATCATTTTCTCTTTTTCTTTCATTTTCTTTTTGATGCTTGCCACAATCAGTGGAAGCCCCGCAAGGAGCCAACAACCAGGCCTAGCCTCCGCTTATATGCTAGCAGTACGTCCCAGGCCAGGAAGCTATGAGCCCTGACCAGCTGCCAGCAGTTTAATTTAGAGGGCCCCATTCCCAGCGTTCTCAGTTTACCACTGTCTGGAAGCCACGGTCTGTAACCCCTCAGTTCAGGCCCTGGAAAATTACCCTTAAAAAAAGTCTGCCGAGGCAGAGAAGGATCGATGTCCTGACTCTGTTTGCCCCCGGTTGAATGTCGAAGCTGGACATCGACAATAGAACATAGAGTTGCATTTTAATTGCAGTCTTATACATCCTAAAAATAACTCCTTTATCAAAGAGATAACCGATACACCTCAAGAGCTATGTAACTCTCCAATTACAAGTAAATGATTTAAGCAAATGTCTAATGGACATAAAAGTCATAAAAACTAGGAGGATATTGAGAAAGCAATGGGCCTTTGACATACTCCACTTCTGAAAGAAGTAGTGTCTGCATTCAAATAAAAAAAAATAAAATAAAATAAAATCTCAATTTCTCAACACAAGGTTTACATGTTACGAAAAAAAAAAAAAAAAGAAAGAAACACAGGCAAAGTTAGTAATGGGAAAACCTGTTTGATTTTACAAAGCCAAAACAATCCTTACATAACCTCAATAGTAAAAGAAATTGAAATCCATAAAAAATTCATAAAATCATGAAATTTTATTATTATTCATAATAATAAAATTATGAAATATATTTAATAATATATTTGAAATAGTAAGACACAAATATATACCTCTTAAAATAGAGTAAAACTAAATTTCTTAGTCACTTTTTTATAGCTATGAAAAGACACCATATCCAAAGCAACTATTATGAAGAAAGCATTTAACTCAGTGCTTTCTTTTTCACATGCTTAATCCATTATCGTCACAGCAGGGAATATGGCAATAGGCAAGCAGACATGGTGCTGGAGAAACAACAGAGAGCTCTGCATCCCTACCTACAGGCAGCAGGAAGAGTACCACAGGTCCTGGCACAGGCTTTTAAAAGCTTGAAGACCCCCCCCCGACACACTTTCTCCAACAAGGCCACACTTCCTAAATATGTTTAAATATTGTTACAACCTGAAGACAAGCATTCAAATGTTGGAGCCTAGGTGGGGGAGACACTCTTAGCCATACTATGAGACTAAGAATGTGATTCCATTCAGGAAACAAAGATCAAATGATTGTTCTTAGAAATGCCTAGAATTAAAATAGAAATTGACAATAACTATAGAAATATTTCCAATAAAACTGATAATTTGACATCTTTCCCTTTCCAGTTACTTTTTCTGGAAGGTGGCTTTACTTTTCCCAGAAAATTAATAATATAGGCATACAAGAGACAAATATTTATAAATCACCAAGAATTTATTTTTTTCCTAGAAGCCACATCCATTTATTTAGTCATTTTTGGTAAGTAGCACACCCAAATATTGATGGTGTACTCACCTTAATAATCAATAGAAATTATCAAGTTTTAATTGCATCTATTTTGTCATTTGAAGATATTTAACACATTTGAGAAACAATTGCTAAAATAAAACTTAGAATGTATAAATCAGGGCAGGGAATGTAGCTCAGTGACAGAGAGCTTGACTAGCCAGGCAAGGCCTTGGGTTTATTCTACTATTCTACAGCAAAGTCCAAAAGAGTATAAATCTAATTATACTAAGAATTAATAAGAAACTTTAAAAAACTTTTGTGGAAAACATATATATATATATGTACATATATATGTACATATATATGTATATACATATGCATATGTATATATACGTATATGTATATATATGTACATATATATGTATATATATTATGCACATATATACATAAATGAATTACATATGTGCTGCCATATACAGATTTGAACTGGCAAAGTTATTTTGAGAGCTTCATACATGCTCAACAAATTTACATTCCCCCCACCCCTTTCAAGTTCTTCTGTATTTCTCTCTCTTTTCCAAATTCATGATCTCCTCTTCTGTAACTATTGTAGTTTTAAAACATGATGAGTTCCTCTATGGATTAATAATATATATCTAAACAGTATTTATTTAATAATCATGAAGTTTTGTTTGATACTTTCAAAGACATGTAAACAATAATCATCAATATACCTGAAATCTCTATGCACTATACCTCTGGACCTTGATAAATTAAAACATGGTAGATAAATGTTCAATTCAAAATAAGGGTGTGTATGTATGTGTGTGTGCCTTGTGTGTATATATACATATATTTACACAAATTAAATTTAATAGAATTTTATTCCATTATCCTCAAGTTTTACAAAATCTTTAAAGTTGATTACATTATTAATCATAATATATAATTATTAAGTGTTGTCATTTAAACTTTACCTTCTATCAGTTACGTAATTTTATTTTTATATATTATGTCAGGAATATTACAATTGTTGGGAATTAAAATATTTACAAAAAGTAGCATATCCATAGAATTTTCTATTGAGCACTGAGTCTATTTTTAAAGTACTATCCAAAGCAAAATCTATTTAAAGCACTGTAATATATTTTAAAGCTAGTGTCCTAATGTCTATATAAGCAATTAATAGTGTTACTTGAGGTCCTGACTTAATATAACATGTAGAAATGATTATATTGCTATCTTATCAACATAATTTGACTGATTTCCACTGTTTACACTTGGTTTTGGAAGTTATTAAATGACATTTATTGTTAAAGTTTAACTGAAAATCAAACCTACTTGTGTATTCATTGTTTACAACGTAATTATAAAATATTCATAAATTGTAGAATGAACAATATCCAAATAATATATATATATAAATACACATATATATTTGTTCTGTGATGACAACACTTAAAAATATGTTCTTGGCAATTTTAAGGATGCACTTATTTTTTATCTAATATAGTCATCATAATGAATGATCGGTCACTCAACATTATTGCTTCCATCTAACAAGGTCTGTAACTCTTAGATCACTATTCTTCCCCAATCCAATGCCTTGGTAAAACACTATTATGAAGCCCACTACTGTATATTTTACATTTTCAGATCCCGTGTGTATGTAAAATAATACAGCAAATTCGTGTGTGTGTGTGTGTGTGTGTGTGTGTGTGCGTGTGAGTGTGTTTTCTTTTCTTTTTAGCTTGGCATAATGTCCTCTGTGTTCTTATTATTTAAAAAGTACAGGTTTTTCTTTTTTTATTTTTTATTAATTACACTTTATTCATTTTGTATCCCCCTATAAGCCTCTCCCTCCTCCCCTCCTGATACCACCCTCCCTCCCCTTTCTGCATGCATGCCACTCCCCAAGTCCACTGATAGGGGAGGTTCTCCTCTCCTTTCTGATATTAGTCTATCAGTTCTCATCAAAATTGGCTGCATTGTCCTCTACTATGGCCTGGTAAGACTGCTCCCCCCTCAGGGGGAGGTGATCAAAGAGCAGGCCAATCAGATTATGTCAGAGGCAGTCCCTCTTCCCATTACTATGTAACCCACTTGGACACTTAACTGCCATGGGCTACATCTGTGCAGGGGTTCTAGGTTATCTCCACAAATAGTCCTTGGTTGGAGTATGAGTCTCTGGGAAGTTCCCTGTGTTCAAATTATCTTGTTCTGTTGCTCTCCTTGTGGAGTTCCCGTCCCCTCCAGCTCTTATTATTTCCCACTTCTTACATAAAATTCCATTCATCTGCCCATCATTTGGCCATCAGGCTCAGCATCTGCTTTGACAGTCTATACTGCAGAGGCTTTCAGAGGCCCTCTGTGGCAGGTTCCAAGGTTGTTTCCTATTTTCTTTTTCTTCTGATGTCCATCCTCTTTGCCTTTCAGGATGGGGATTGAACATTTTAGTTAGGGTCCTCTCTTTTGCTTAGTTTGTTTAGATGTACATATTTTAGTGGGTTTATTCTATGTTGTATGTTTATATGAGTGAGTATATACCATGCGTGTCTTTTTGCTTCTGGGACAACTCACTCAGGATGATACTTTCCAGGTCCCACCATTTACCTGCAAATTTCATGATTTCCTTATTTTTCATTGCTGAGTAATACTCCATTGTATAGATGTACCACAATTTCTGCATCCATTCTTCAGTTGAGGGGCATCTGGGCTGTTTCCAGCTTCTGGCTATTACAAATAAAGCTGCTACAAACATGGTTGGGCAAATGTCCTTTTTGTGTACTTGAGCCTCTTCTGGGTATATGCCTAGGAGTGGTATGGCTGGATCTTGAGGAAGCATTATTCCTAGTTGTCTGAGAAAGCACCAGAACGATTTCCAGAATGGTTGTACAATTTTACATTCCCACCAGCAGTGGAGAAGGGTTCCCCTTTCTCCACAACCGCTCCAGCATGTGTTGTCCCTTGAGTTTTTGATCTTGGCCATTCTTATGGGTGTAAGGTGAAATCTCAGGGTTGTTTTGATTTGCATTTCCCTAATGGCTAATGAGGTTGAGCATTTCTTTAAGTGCTTCTCTGCCATTAGATATTCCTCTACAGGAAATTCTCTCTTTAGCTCTCTTCCCCATTTTTTAAGTAGATTACTTGGTTTGGTGATTTTCAGCTTGTTTAGTTCTTTATATATACTGGATATGAGTTTTCTGTCAGATAAAGGTTTGGTGATGATTCTTTCCCAATCTGTAGGCAGTTGCTTTGTTTTGATGACGGTGTCCTTTGCTTTACAGAAGCTTTTCAATTTCATGAGGTCCCATTTATTGATTGTTGCTCTTAGAGCCTGTGCTGTTGGTGTTCTGTTCAGGAAGTTTCCTCTTGTACCAATGAGTTCTAGGGTATTCCCCACTTTTTTTTTTTCTAGCCGATTTAATGTGTCTGGTTTTATGTTGAGGTCTTTGATCCACTTGGACTTCAGTTTTGTGCAGGGTGATAAGTATGGATCTATTTTCATTTTTCTACATGTAGACATTGATTGGACCAACACCATTTGTTGAAGATGCTATCTTTTTTCCATTGTATGGTTTTGGCATCTTTGTTAAAAATCAGGTGTCCGCTGTCCGTAAGTGTGTGGGTTTTATTTCTGGGTCTTCTGTTCGATTCCATTGATCCACCATTCTGTTTCTATGCCAATACCATGCAGTTTTTATAACTGTTGCTCTATAGTACAGCTTGAGATCAGGGATGGCTATACCTCCAGAAGATCTTTTATTATAGAGAATTGTTTTAGCAATTCTCGGTTTCTTGTTATTCCATACGAAGTTGAGAATTTTTCTTTCCAGGTCTGTAAAGAATTGTGTTGGCAATTTGATGAGAATTGCATTAAATCTGTAGATTGCTTTTGGTAAGATGGCCATTTTTACTATGCTAATCCTGCCAAGCCATGAGCATGGGAGATCTTTCCATCTTCTCATATATTTCCTCTAATTCATAATTCAGAGACTTAAAATTTTTTTCATACAAGTCTTTGACTTGCTTGGTTAGGGTTACACCAAGGTACTTTATGTCATTTGTGGCTATTGTGAATGGTGTTGTTTCTCTAATTTCTTTCTCAGCCATTTTGTCTTTTGTATACAGGAGTGTTACTGATTTTTATTTTGAGTTATTTTTGTATCAGGCCACTTTACTGAAGGTGTTTATCAGCTGTAGGAGTTCCCTGGTAGAGTTTTTAGGGTCACTCACATATACTATCATATCATCTGCAAATAGTGATAATTTGAATTCTTCCTTTCCCATCTGTATCGACTTGATCTCCTTCAACTGTCTTATTGCTCTAGCAAGGACTATGCTGAAGAGATATGGAGAGAGTGGACAGCCTTGTCTTGTCCCTGATTTCAGTGGGATTGCTGTAAGTTTCTCTCCATTCAGTTTGATGTTGGCTATAGGCTTGCTGTATATCGCCTTTACTATGTTTAGATATGTGCCTTGTATCCCTGATCTCTCCAGTACTTTAAACATGAATGGATGCTGGATTTTGTCAAATGCTTTTTCAGCATCTAGGGAGATTATCATTTGTTTTTTTTTTTTCTTTCAGTTTGTTAATATGGTGGATCATATTGATGGATTTCCGTATATTGAATCATTCCTGCATACCTGGGATGAAGCCTACTTGGTCATAGTGGATAATATCTTTGATGTGTTCTTGTATTCGGTTTGCAAGTATTTTGTTAAGTATTTTTGCATCAATGTTCATAAGAGAGATTGGCCTGAAATTCTCTTTCTTTGTTGAGTATTTGTGAGGTTTAGGTACCAAGTTGACTGTGGCTTCATAGAATGAATTTGGTAATATTCCTTCTGTTTCTATTTTGTGGAATAGTTTGAAGAGAATTGGAGTTAGCTCTTCTTTGAAGTTCTGGTAGAATTCTGCTCTGAAGCCATTTGATCCTGGGCTTTTTTTTGGATGGGAGAATTTTGATGACTGCTTTTATATCTTTGGGAGATATAGGACTATTTATTTGATTTATCTGGTCCTGATTCAGCTTTCGTAAGTAAAATCGATCAAGAAAATTGTCTATTTCATTTAGATTTTCAAATTTGTGGCATATAGACTTTTGAAGTAAGTCCTAATGATGGTTTGGATTTTCTCAGTGTCTGTAGTTATGTCCCCCTTTTTATTTCTGATTTTGTTGATTTGTGTGGTGTGTCTCTGCCTTTTAGTTAGCTTGGCTAAGGGTTGGTCGATCTTGTTGATTTTCTCAAAGAAGCAGCTCTTGGCTTCACTGATTCTTTGAATTGTTTTATTTGTTTCTAATTGATTGATTTCAGCCCTGAGTTTGATTATTTCCAGCTGTCTACTCCTTTTTGGTGTGTCTGCTTCTTCTTTTAGTATGGTTTTTAAGTGGGCCATTAAGTTGATTGAATGAGCTGTTTCGAATTTCTTCTTGAAGGCACTTAATGCTATGAACTTTCCTCTTAGCACTGCTTTCATTGTGTCCCACAAGTTTGAGTTTGTTGTGTCTTCATTTTCCTTGAGTTCTTGGAAGACTTTAATTTCTTTCTTTATTTCTTCCCTGACCCAGCTGTCATTTAGTAACAAGTTGTTCAGTTTCCATGTGTGTGTAGGCTTTTTGCTATTTCTGTTGTTCTTGAAGTCCAGCTTTATTCCATGGTGATCAGACAAGATACAAGGGATTATTTCAGTCTTTTTGTATCTGTTGAGGCTTGCTTTGTGACCAACTATATGGTCTATTTTTGGAGAAGGTTCCATGAGGTGCTGAGAAGAAGGTAAATTCTTTTGTGTTTGGATGTAAAGTTCTGTAAATGTCTGTGAGGTCCATTTGATTCATGACCTCTCTGAGAGATATTGTTTTTTGTTTAATTTCTGTTTTGTTGACCTGTCCTTTGTTGAGAGTGGGGTGTTGAAGTCTCCCACTATTATTGTGTGGGGATCTATATGTGGTTTAAATTTTATCAATGTTTCTTTTACAAATATGGGTGCTCTTGTATTTGGGCATAGATGTCCAGTATTGTGATGTCTTCCTGGTGGAATTTTCCCTTGATGAGTATGAAGTGTCCTTCCCCATTTCTTTTGATTAATTTTGGTTGAAAGTCTATTTTATCAGATATTAGAATGGCTACTCTTGCTTGTTTCTTGGGTCCATTTGCTTGGAAAGTAGTCTTCCAACCTTTTACCCTCAGGTAATGTCTATCTTTGTGCCTTAGGTATGTTTCTTGTATGCAACATATTGCTGGGTTTTGTTTACGTATCCACTCTTTTAATCTGTGTCTTTTTACTGGAGAGTTGAGTCCATTGATGTTGAGAGATTAATGACAAGTGGCTGTTAGATCCTTGGATTTTGATGTTGGCTGTTTTCATAAGGTTGTGTGCTTGGTTGCTTTTTGTTTTACTGTGGTAAGGTTAATTATTTCATGTGTTTTCTTGATGGAAGCTAATTTTTTCTTGGGTTGTATTTTCCCTTCCAGTGTCTTCTGTAATGCTGGATTTGTGTGTAGGTATTGTTGAAATTTGTTTTTGTCATTGAATATCTTGTTTTCTCCATCTATGAGGACTGAGAGTTTTGCAGGGTATAGTAGCCTGGGCTGACATCTGTGTTCTCTTAGGGTCTGCATGATATCTTTCCAGGCCCTTCTGGCCTTCATAGTCTCTGTTGAAAAGTCAGGTGTGATTCTAATGGGTTTGCCATTATATGTTACTTGGCCTTATTTCCTTGCAGCTTTTAGTATTTTGTCTTTGTTCTTTATACTTACTGTTTTGATTATTACATGGTAGGAGGATTTTCTTTTATGGTCAAATTTGTTGGGAGTTCTGTAGGCCTCATGTATTCTTATTGGCCTCTCCTTTAACTTGGGAAAATTTTCTTCAATGATTTTGTTGAAAATATTTTCTGGGCCTTGGAGAAGGGAGTCTTCTTTTTCCTCTATACCTTTTATTCTTAGGTTTTGTCTTTTCATATTGTCTTGGATTTCTTGGATGGCCTGTGTCAGGAATTTTTTTATATTTAAAATTTTCTTTGACAGATACATCGATTTCTTCCATTGTATCTTCTACACCTGAGATTCTTTCTTCCATCTCTTGTAGTCTGTTGGTTATGCTTACCTCTGTAGTTACTGTTTTCTTCCCTAAATTCTTCCTCTCCGTTATTTCCTCCATTTGTGTTTTCTTTAATTTTTCCAGTTCTATCTTCAGGTCTTGAGTTGTTTTGTTTACTTCCTTCACCTGTCTGATTGTATTTTCCTCTTTTTCTTTTAGTTCCTTCAACTCTGTTTCTTTCATTTCTTTCAGTGATTTAATTATTTCTTCTTCGAAGCCTGCAAGCTGTTTGGCTGCATCTTCCCGTATTTCTTCACGGATTGCTATAATCTGCTTATCTTTAACTTTCTCCATTTCTTTATGGATAGCCATGATCTGTTTGGTTTTATCTCCCTCTAATTCTTTACGTATTTTATTTGTTTCCTCTATTATCCTCTTCATCAGCATAGATGTAAGGTCATCTTCTTGATTTTCTATTATGCTGCCTTGTCCAGGGCTATTCACCCCTGGATGACTGGGTTCTGTAGATATCATATTGCTCTGTCTTTTGTTGGTTGAGCTTTACGCTGACCTCTACCCATTGGGTTGATTTAGGTGTTGGCTGTTAGTTTCTGTGCTTCCTGGAGTCCTGATGTAGGGAGAATCCCCTTGGCTGGAAGATGATTTTTCCTGAAGGAGTCCTTCTCTGCTTTTTGGTTATGGTCACTGTATGACCAGTGTTTCTCAGGAATTGCCACTGCTCACCTCAGGTTTATAGCCCTGTGTAGTAGCTGTGGTCTTTGTTAGGCAGGGCGGGATCTCCTCTTACCCATAGAAGTTCTCAAGACAGCTGCCCCACTGCTGGGTTTTTTGTTATAAATTTAGTGTGCTGCTGCTCACTAAATTTCCATGTACAGTCCTCTTGAAGAACCTGCTGATTCCCTAGCTATGGGGTTTTCTCCCAACAGGGAAACTCAGTCTGTTATCCTGGGGCACACAGTTCTGTCCGGGAAAGTGAGAGGTGTGCCCAGCAAGTCTCTGGGCCAGAGGCTGAGTGCTCTGCTCTGGGCCTGGATAATGTGCACCTAGGTTGAGTTGGTGCCTGGGGGCGCTGCTCTGGTCTGGAGGCTGGGTGCCTCACTCTGGAACAGAAGCTGTGTGTCTCTGTCTGGGATGGCGGCTGCAGGCACTGCTCTGGTCCAGAGGCTGTGGGTGCAGCCCTCTTGAAGGACCAGAGATTCCCACAGTTTTGTCAGTCTAGCTAGGGATAACTGGTTGATCCTTGGCACAGTATCTGAAGGCTGCTGTAATGGCTCTCTGGCTTTTGTAGTCTGAGGATGCAGCTGTATGCCTCAGTGCCCTAGGGGAACTCAATAATGGCGGCTGAGCAAAGCACTCCTGCCTGCATTAGAGCCTAGAGTCTGTGTGAATTCAGGAAGTCTTTTGGTGCTGGGTGTCCTGAGCGTTAGACCTGATGATCCCCTCACTGGGGGTTTCTTCCTGCCAGAAACACGCACTCTTTGCTTTGGGGACCGCTGTTCTGTCTGGGGTGGCGAGTAGAACCCACAGGCACAGATGCCCACTTGTGGCTCCGCCTTTCTGGCCTTTGGGAGCCTTCGAGGCTGCCTAAACTGGGTAATTTTCCCGAGACCTTTTCGGGGTGTGGGTGTCGGCTGAGTGCTCTGAGATCAGACCAGCCATTTCCCTCTCTGTGAGTTTGCACCTGACACTGAAATGCAGTCTCTGGTGCCCTGGTGCCCTGGTGCCCACAGTTCTATCTGAGGCGGTGAATCAGGCGCAGAGGCAGGCCTCTGTGCAGGCGCCTGGGTCCCAGCTCTGGCTCAGGGCTGGCTCCTGGGGCGCCCCTAGAACTTGAGTCTTTTCCAGAGGATGTCTGGATGACCTAAGGTCGGTCCCAATTGTTTCCTGCTCTGTGGGATTATCTCTCGACTAGAAAATCCAGTCTGTGGTGTTGTGGGCCCACAGTTCAGTCTGGGACACTGACCAGATCACGCTGGCGTGTAGCTCAGGGTTGGCGACCAAGCTCCTGGCGGAACCAGGATCTCTTCCGTGGTTTAGCCAGGTGAGTTAAAGCTGATTGAATCCCCCACCGTGGGGTATCCTCTCACCTGTGAAACACAATCACTTGTGTTTTATGGCCGCGAGTTCTGATTGCTGGTCACTGTGACAATCCTGCTGTGCTGTTCCTCAGAATGAGAGTCCTCCTGGCGCCACCATCTTGCCCAGCCTCAAGACTCCAGGTTTTTCTTTTAAAATGCAAAATAACCTTCTTGCCTGCAGATATCACATTTTATTATTCAGCCATCTACTGATGTAGACATAGCTTATTTTATTTGGTTACCAGAACCTATATCACTCACAAAGAGAGTAATATATCTCCCTTTTAAAAATTGTGATTTTATGCCTCTTGAATGTAAATGTTCACTGAAAATTCAAAATAGGCATATATGTGTGTGTTATGTGTATATATGTACATAAATACATATATGTGTATATATACTCAGTATGGAAACTGAGGGTCATGTTTGTTTCAGAGTGACCTCAACCTCCACAGTGCTCTCCATAATGACTGTGGTCATTTACAATTAGTCTCCAAACATCTTCGTTTCTCCATTGTTTCAAAAACAGATGTCATTTTTTATCTTATTGTCAGAAACCATTTTGAAGACAGGTGGGTACTTTCCTATCACGGTTTTCTTTACCTGAGTATTATTTCATTGTGTATAGAAACCTTATTTATTGTTTAATCTCTCAACACACATAGGGCTGTCTCTTCATTTTACCTATTGACAGTAACATTGCTATGAACATGTATGTTAAATAACTGTTCATTTTCCCACTACATTTTACTTTGATTGCATATGTGAAAGAGAGGGTGTAAGTTACAGGTTTTCCCACTACCTTTTACTTTGATTGCACATGTGAAAGTGAAGGTGTAAGTTACAGGCACTAACACCTAATTCACCATCTTCTTGATTTAATTGGCAAGGCAGGGAACGCACTGTAGGAATGTACTGCTTAATATGCAAAGCTTACTATTCTACCAGAGTACATTCTGGAAATGCATTTTCTAAGGATCTGTGAAGAAGAATGTACTTATTAATGTACTGATTAAGCTACCTAGTTACTGAGTTAGATACTTCTAATGAAATTGACACTTCAAAACCTTGTACAAAGATCACATTTTGTACTTTTATATTCTAAGTGTATTTTCAATTAATTCTTTTGGTTCAAATCAATGCTTTTTTAGTAAACATAACTCATTTTAAATGAATTTTATTTATTTTATTGGAGTATTCTTTGTACACAGTGCTAGATTTGATAAAGATAATTTCTTTCATGCCTATCAGAGACTTAAACATATTTGGTCCCTATATTCTCCACCTTCTCCCCATCTTTTTTTGCTCTCAAACAGTCTTCATCCCCCATCTAACTCTGAATTCATGTCCTGTATATGGTGTTATGTTTCAATATGAAAATGAGAATTCACAAACCAAAGAAAATGACACTGTTTCACTCATTCAAGTACTGTGTAATATGATTGTCCTAAATTATGTCAATTTAGCCAGAGTATGACATTATTTCATCCTCCTTTATGGCTGTTCCAAAGAAGCAATATTTTAGAAAATTTTCTATTAAGGCAGAATTCAGAAATGAAAAATCATGATTGCTTTCCATTTAGAGATAGGAAAATAATAACACAGCTTGATAAACACTTTACCACTTTGAAAGTTATTCTCCTTAGGTTATTTTTGGCTTATTGTGTTGGTAACCAAAAAATGAAACCATTAAATTGGTACCTTCAATATATACAGTTAATTACAGTATGTTCAAAACTGAAACCACCTACTTGACATATTTTAATCCATTATTTTTATATAAATTATAAAATATAAAGATATATAATAATAATTTATAATTTGCCAAAGCAAAATAATGTGATTATAATATATACTGATCATATAAATACACTGTATATGTATGGTGGTTATATATATATATATATATATATGATCATAAATTACATAAAAATATAGTAAAATAGAAAATAGCAAAAAAATTATAAAGTTATTTAATGATTATATAAAGCATTTGAGGAGTGTTTAGAGGAAATTATGTGTAAAAGACTACTTCTCTTATAATGAAAATTTAACAAATAACTATTTTAAAATTATTGTGATGTTAAATTTAATTTATTTAGACTTAGGATAGAAACCAACCCTATATCTGACAGAGGGCTAATATCCAGAATATATAAAGAACTTAAGAAGTTGAAAAGCAACAAATCAAGCAATCCAATTAAAAAATGGGACACAGAGCTAAACAGAGAATTCTCTGTAGAGGAATATAGAATGGCAGAAAAACACTTAAAAGAAACGCTGAACGTCCTTAGTCATCAGGAAGATGCAAATCAAAATGACCCTGAGATTTCACCTTATACCCATCAGAATGGCTAAGATGATTAACGCAAGTGACAACACATGCTGGATAGGTTGTGGAGAAAAGAGAACCCTCCTCCATTGCTGGTGGGAATGTAAACCACTATGGAAATAAATTTTGTCTTTCTCAAACAATTAGGAATAGTGCTTCCACAAGACCCAGCTATACCTCTCCTAGGCATATATCCAAAAGTTGCTCAAGTACATAATAAGGACATTTGCTCAACCATGTGTGTAGCAGCTTTATTTGTAATACCCAGAACCTGGAAACAACCCAGATGTCCATCAGCGGAGAAATGGATGCAGAAATTGTGGTATTTTTATACAATGGAATACTACTCAGCATTTAAAAACAAGGAAATCATGAAGGCAAATAGTGTGATCTAGAACAGATCATCCTGAGTGAGGTATCCCAGGAACAGAAAGACACACATGGTATATACTCACTTATAAGTGGATACTAGACCTTTATGATAAGATAAACTTACTAAAATCTGTACACCTAAAGAAGATGAACAAGAAAGAGGACCTAGGGTAAGATGATCAATCTTCACTTAGAAAGACAAAAGAGATGGACATTGGAAGCAAAACAAAACAATAGGACAGAAGCCTACCACAGAGGGCCTCTGAAAGACTCTACCTAGCAGATTATCAAAGCAGATGCTGAGATTCATAACCAAACCTTGGGCAGAGGGCAGAGAATCATATGAAAAAAGGGGGGGGGGTGTAGTAAGACATGGAGAGGACAGGAGCTCCATTAGGAACAAATTTTTCTGGGCACAGGAGTCTTTTCTGAGACTGTTTCTCCAACCAAGGATCATGTATGGATATAACCTAGAACCCCTGCTTGGATGGAGCCCATGGCAGCTCAGTATCCAAGTGGGTACCTTAGTAAGGGGAACAGGGACTGTCTCTGAAATGAACTCAATGGCTGACTCTTTGATGCCCCCCCTCCCCAAGGGAGAAGCAGCCTTACTAGGCCACAGAGGAGGACATTGCATCCAGTCCTAAAGAGACCTGATAAGCTAGGGTCAGATGAAGGGGAGGAGGACTTCCCCCATCAGTGGACTTAGAGAGGGGCAGGGAGGAGATGAGGGAGGGAGAGTAGGATTGGAAAGGAATGAAGGAGGGGGCTACAGCTGGGATACAAAGTAAATAAACTGCAACTAATATAAAAATAAAAATTTAATTAAAAACAAGAAAGGTAGACAAATTTTGGGAAACACCAAATATTTTTCTCACTAATCCCTTGTTATTTTGTGAATTAGTGAAAGAGTTTTAAGTCACAGTATTTTCCATTGTAATGTCTTTTTAAAATAACAACTAAAAAGTTAAAAGTGCATACCCATATGTTTACAAATATAGATACTTATGTAATAGTCTTTTTTTACTGCTAAATGGCAACTTATAAAAGAAGGAGCATATTTGGACTCAGAGTAGCGCAGAGATAGGTGCCCATCATGGCAGGCAGGTATGGATGTAAGAAGCATGAAGGCAGGGAGGGCAGGATAAGAGTTGAGAGCTGAACTACAGCTCATAGCAGGGAGATCAAACGGGCAGAGGCATGAAGTCCACCATGATCCTGTAGAAGGCCATACCTCCTATAACTTCTTAAACAGCACCCCCAACTGAAAACCAACCATTCAAATGTCCAAGACAATGAAGGACATTTCTCATTCAAACTACCATGTATTCATTGATTTTCTAATTAAAACATATAGTATGTGATCTTTAAAATAGATATGCGAGTACGGCAGAAGACACCTGCTTCCTCTGGTTCATTTTCTTCACTTTGAATGTTTTGATGCAAACTCATCTTGTTTTATCTAATTTAAGTGAATGCCCATGTAACTAACAAGCAACAAGGAAGGACAATTATTTTCTTTGACCTTGACTACATAATCATGAAAATAAGAGGCTTTACCTTCATGAGGTACGCATAGTTGTTAATATTTTCTCCTCTTCTCTTTCCTCATCTTTTATTTCTGTGTTCATCATTATCCTTATATTCTTCGTATATTCTTAATGTAGGCTTAACACCAAAAGGGATATATTTCCATAGTTTTTAGTAGTATTACATATTTCAAGTGCTACATTAAAAAAAAAAAACTTGAAGCAAGAGATGATTGTTTGGACTTCATAGCTCTATATAATTCTTTTCTCTAATGTTTGGAGTTCTCAATGTAGCTTTTCAATTTTTTTTCATAATTTCCACTAATGTCCATATTATATCTCAGGATGAAGATTGCTTTCTCAAGCTGACCTTTAATAAGAGTTCTGTAGTCCACCTTTCCATCAGAAATCAACCTTAACTTATTCTTTCTTCAAATAAAAGAAATATTCTACCACATATTAATCAGTTGAGATTAAAAAAGGATGAAAATGCAGAAATGGTAATTGGTTTTTGGTAAATATTTTACAAATGCTTTCTCTCTTGAGATCTGGTCAGGTAGATAAATTTGTGTTAATGGAAAATGTTAGATACCTAATGTCAGGGTGAATTTTATATGTACCAATTGTTAAAATTTCTATTGGAGTTTATTTAAGCAAAAATGATTGTAGCAATATTTGGAGAAAAAAGTAATGCATAATTCCATGACTTATTCTGTACAGGCAAAACTAAAATGCATTTATTTTTATCACCAAAATCAGTCCAGTTATCACGACAGTGTAATTGGTGAATAAAAAAATAATCTAATCGCAGAAATGTGTTCCTTTAGATAGGGACTAAAAACTAGTGTCTTCTCCTTTATAACTTTAGAAATCACTTCCTGAATAATGAACAGAGGTTTTATAAAATAAATTGTTTAATAGTAAAACTTATTAAAATTATTTTTGTGTTGAAGTGTTTCTATTAAAAAGCTGTATATATACAAGTGATTAGCTTATCAAAACAGCAAGAGAATAGATGATGTTATAGCAAAAGCAGATTGTGACATGCATTCTTTAGATTATATCCTAAAATGGGACTTGTAGGAACTAAGTGTTAGGAGGGATCCAGGGAAATTGGAGAGGAGGAATGGTACAAAGAAAAATTCATTGTACACATAAAATATATCAAATATATTACATATTATTCATATGCATATATAAGTATAACTCTCATTCTTCATCAAAGAAATTATTTTGCAACGCATGGAACAACTACAAAAATTCAAAGTTGGTCAAAATGCTGATAATAAGTGACATTTAGGTAACTAGGCCCAGTTGATACATCTACAATAAAACTGTTATATCTCATGGTCAGGGAATGTCTTGGAGGATGGAAGAAGCAATTGTAAGAGTTAAGAGGACCAGGGTACCTGGTGCTAAGTAGTGTGTTGTACATATGACAGGGAAGCTTCACCCATTAAATCACAACAATATAGTTGCCTAAACATGATTTGCATAACGACAGCAGAACTTGACATGCAAACAAAGACTCTACCCATGGATGACATTCTACAGACACTTGGAACTGCAGACACAAGTTTTCTAATATATATCTATAGCTGTAAGTTTTAATGAAAATATCTCTTGAACTCCCAAAGATTAAGATTTTGGCAGAACTCACAATCAGGTTAATATCACCCCTTGATACCAATAAAACTGTGTATTTAACTTGTATTCTATTATATATTCATCCTGTTCATGTTTAACCTGCCTTTAAGGAAACAATGTATTTAAACTTAATATACTTGGATTTTCTATACAGTCAGTTTTTAGAACCTAAGTTAATATATAGCTTTACTCTTAACCTATATATTCCTTCATGTACCTGACCCAGAATAATGTATGTATCTGCTCTGGTAATTACTGAAAACAGACTATAGAATGGAATAAATCCTATAGAACACATATATATCACAATGGTTTGACACAACCAATGGATAAAGCTTGATATATGTTTACAATAATGAGTACTTTGTAGTCATTTGAGGTCATTAAGTTAGCTTTATTTCCTTGTAAAACTCCATTTGAATTATGTGAAAAAAAAAAAAAAAACTTCTCACATACCTTACTCTTTCTGTGGTTCAATAAACATAGAACAAAGGACATAGAGCAGGACAGACAAAAAACGAGCACAGATTCCCAGAGGAAGTCAGATAGAACAGACACATGTGACAGACAGCTCAAAGAAGGTCCAGTAGCTAGACACTGTGGATAGATGAATGGAGAAAAGTGCAGAATTTAAATTTGGTATTGTTCTTGATTAAATCCATCCAAAAGGGAATACTGTGCTTCCATTCCTTAAATTCAATACCAAAGCATTTTGGTGCCTCTGAGATTATCTCCAATGCAATAGGCAGAACAATTCCAAGTACTCAGTTCTATGCACTAGTAGATACATGCAAGGGTAAACGGACTGGGCAGATTTTGTGTAAGCATTTGTGAGTGTGAGCATACACACAAGTGCACTTGTGTAAGGTATAATTGAAGAACAGATTAAAATTCACATGACGTGAAGATTAGGATGTATAGAGACAGGGAGGTAAAAATAAGGTAATAGTACTTGTATATGAAATTCATTCATAAAAATCACCTAAAATGTTAGTTGAATTTTTGGGATTAAATCCACACAATACATCTACTAATGTCATTGAATCCTATTCAATGTGCAACAAAAGTAAAAGTACTTTGAACAATTGAAGTACATGATTTTGTTTTTCATTCTAGATGTAAAATACCATATATGTATAAGAATTTCAAGACACCAAAAATAATTTTCAGCTTCTCAAATCACCATTCCATGATAATATAGACATATACTGAGAACACGGCAAAGTTATTTAATGGGAGCAGAACAGAATATAGCTGCTATTAAATATTTCAAAAGGAATAGAGGTAGAAATAGGCAGTTTGATGGGGGAAAAATACCAGTTCATGGTTTCTTTGTAAACAAAGGGACAGTTAACAAAACAAATATCATGGAAATAATAAAGGTAAAAGTATATTTTAAAGTCACTCCATGCACATACAGGTAACCCCCCACATATTCATATATAAAATTATAGAACTGTCTTCAAAAACAGCATTGATTGATTTATAGAAACCTATGTTAATTGAAATATATTGTATATATTACATCTGATGTTATTCAACTGTTAATCTGAATGAATTTATCTCTCAGGTCTTTATTAGAAAACTGCTCTACACTCACTGGGAAGAGAACGAGATGAAAAAAATAAATGATCAATGGAACCAGTGTCAGAGTTAGATGGGCCAAATTGTTTGATCTATGAAATAATACAGGGAATAAAATTAAAAGTAATTAGCATGTATCCTGAGCTTACCACTATTTAGTGTATACATGAATCAAAACATCACACTATGCCCTTAATGTTATACAAATATTATATGTCAATACAAGTATTTAAAGACTGAGATTATCTGACTCAGTGAAAATCCTGGAGCTTGAACTGGATTAAGTTTGGGTAGTGTATCCCAAATAAAGGTTTACAGGCATCTCTCATTAAATCTCCATCCTGCCATGAATATGGTCATACACTGGTATAGAAGGTCTTATGTACAAAGACTTGTTTTTTGTTTTGTTTTGTTCTATTTTTAACATTTTGTCCTCAGGTAAATGCAATCAGCTCCATAAATTTAAATTTTAGGTATCAATCTTGTCAGAAGCCTACTTTATTTAGCTTCAATGATATTAAATGGACATTTTCTTTATTTTCTCTCTTTTGAACTTCATATTACTTCACCTTTTATTTCTTTATTATATCCCCACATTCAAAGGATAGAAATTGGATTTCAGTCACTAAATAAGCTTAAGTCTTATGCGGGAGTTTCGAACACTTAAGTACAAATACAACAGGAGGAAGACAGTTTATTACCAATAGTGTTCTGTTATTTAATATGAGGTTAAGAGAAACAAACAAAAAATTAAAAATAATTCAAATGCAGAAAATACTTTAACTTTCAATAAACGTCATAATGCCTCTTTGAAAAGATTAGTATGAGCATCACAGTAGTTTACTATAAGAGTAAATATGAGAGGAAGAAAAACGTTATCCTGTTCTAACAGATGAGCCACTATCAGTGACAAGGCTAATTATGCTCTAGGGAGAATTTATGCACAGACAATAAGAAACAGAGCAAACTGTTGTCTTAATTTACACTCAAGCTCAGAAATTTGTTGATTCTGGTTCCACTAATTAAGCCAACAACATTAACCACCTTTTCTAGATACACCCAAAGAAACTGTATTCTCTCTCTCTCAAATAGCTCAGTAATTTTTAGTAGGTTTTTCAACACTTCTTTAAACACATTTGCAAAAACCATTGCATTTAAAGGTAAAGCACACAGGAAATTTAGAATTTTTTTTTTCTGTATATACTTTCATCATTAAAATACTTTGAAAGAATTGTAAAAGACTAAAAATAAAATCATCATATATAGCTACTCAAGTCCAAACAATATTTTGAGTGATGGAAATAATGCCAAACAGATATGCTTCTTGATTTCACTCATCTGCAGAGTCTGAGTTGATTTTATAGGACTCAAATTTAAAATAGCAGTTTCTACATTGTCTTCCTCTATGGTCTGGTAAGGCGGCCCCACCCCACATGAGGAGGTGATAAAAAAAAGCCAGCCACGGAGTTCATGTCGGAGACAGTCCCTGTTACCATTACCAGGGAACCCACTTGGATACTGAGCTGCCAGCAGCTACATCCGTGCAAGGGTTCGAGGTTATCTCCAGGCATGGTCCTTGGTTGGAATATCAGTCTCAGAAAAGATGCCTGTGCCCAGACTTTTTTGGTTCTGTTGCTCTTCTGTGGGGCTCCTGTTCCCTCCAGGTTTTTCTATCTCCCCCATATTTCATAAGATTACCTGAATTCTGCCCAAAGTTTGGCTATGAGTCTCAGTATCTGCTTTGATACCCTGCTGGGTAAAGTCTTTCAGAGGTCCTCTGTGGTAGGCTCCTGTACTGTTCCCTGTTTTCTCCTTCTTCCAATGTCCATCCTATTTGCCTTTCTGAATGAGGATTGATCAATTTATCCAGGGCCCTCCTCCTTGCTTAGAGCCTTTAGCTGCACAGATTTTAGGATGTTTCTCCTATATTGTGTGGCTCACATCAACTTATAAGTGAGTATATATATCATGGATGTCTTTCTGCCTCTGGTTTATCTCACCCAGGATGATCTTTTCTAGTTTACACCATTTGCCTACAATTTTCATGATTTCCATGTTTTTAACAGTTTTTAATTTCATCTTGTAAATATACCACAATGTCCTGAGGAGACCTGATAGGCTAAGGTCAGAGGGAAGGGGAGGAGGACCTCTCGTATCCTTGGACTTGGGGAGGGGCATGGAAGGACATGAGGGAAGCAGGGTGGAATTACAAGGGGATCATAGAGGAGGCTACAGCTGGAATATAAAGTCAAGAAACTGTAATTAATAAAAAAAATAAGTAAACTTTTTCTTTCTAAGTGAGGATTAATCATCTTACTTCGTGCCTGCTTTCTTGTTTCTCTCCTTTAGGTGTATAGACATCATTACGTTTATCATATCTTGTAGGTCTATATAAGCAAGTATATACTATGTTTGTTATTATCCTTCTGGGATACTTCACTCAGAATTATCTTTTCTAGATCCTACCATTTGCCTGCAAATTTCATGATTTCCTGATTTTTGATTGCTGAGTAGTATTCTATTGTGTAAAAACACCACAATTTCTGTATTCATTCATCCGTTGATGGACAGCTGGGTTGTTTCCAGGTTCTGGCTATTCCAAATAAAGCTGGTACAAACATAGTTGAGCAAATGTTCTTGTGTACTTGAGCAAATTTTGGGTCTATGCCTAGGAGTGGTATAGCTGGGTCTTGAGAAAGCGCTATTCCTATTTGTCTGAGAAAATGCAAGATTGACTTCCAAAGTGGTTGTACCAGTTTACATTCCCATCAGCATTGGAGGAGGGTTCCCCTTTCTCCATAACCTCTCCAGCATGTGTTGTCACTTGAGTTAATCATCTTAGCCATTCTGATGGGTATAAGGTGAAATCTCAGAGACGGTTTGATTTGCATCTCCCTGATGCCTAAGGATATTCAACATTTCTTTAAGCGTTTCTCTGCCATTCTATAGGCCTCTACAGAGAAGTCTCTGTTTAGCTCCATACTCCATTTTTTTAAATGGATTCCTTGATTTATTGCTTTTTAACTTCTTAAGTTCTTTGTATATTCTAGATATCAACCCTCTGACAGATATAGGGTTGGTGAAGATCCTTTCCCAGTCTGTAGGCAGTCTTTTTTTCTGATAACAGTGTCTTTTGCTTTACAGAAGCTTTTAAGTTTCATGAGGTCCCATTTATTGATTCATGTTCTTAGAGCCTGTGCTGTTGGTGTTCTGTTCAGGAAGTTGTCTCCTGTGCCAATGAGTTCTAGGCTGTTCCCCACTTTTTCTTCTAACAGATTTAGAGTATCTGGATTTATGTTGAGGTCTTTAATTCACTTGGACTTTAGTTTTGTGCAGGGTGATAAATATGGATCTATTTTCATTTTTCTGCATGTAGACATCCAGTTGGACCAGCACCATTTGTTGAAGATGCTGTCTTTAACAAAACCTTTGAATGGTTTTGGGTTCTTCGTCAAAAATCAAGTATTCATCAGTGTGTGGATTTATTTTTGGGTCTTCTATTTGGTTCCAATGACCCAGCATTCTGTTTCTATGCCAGTACCATGCAGTTTTTATTACTATTGCTCTGTAGTACACCTTGAGATCAGGGATGGAGACACCTCCAGATGATCTGTTGTTGTACAGAATCGTTTTGGAGTTTCTGGGGTTTTTTTTTTTTTGTTTCTTTATATGAAGCTGAGAATCTTATTTTCAAGGTCTGTAAAGAACTGAGTTGTTATTTGGATGGGAATTGCAATGAATCTGTAGATTGCTTTTGGCAGGATGGCCATTTTCACAATGTTAATCCTACCAATCCATGAGCACGGAAGATCTTTCCATCTTCTGATATTTTCTTCAATTTCTTTCTTCAGAGACTTAAAATTTTTTTCAAACAGGTCTTTCACTTGCTTGGTTAGAGTCACCCCAAGGTATTTTATATTATTACTGGCTACGGTAAAGGATGTTGTTTCCCTGATTTCTTTCTCGGCCCTTTTATCTTTGGTATACAAGAGGGCTTCTGGGTTTTTTTTTTTTTTTTTTTTTTTTGAGTTGATTTTGTATCCTGCCACTTTGCTGATGGTGTTTATCAGTTGAAGGAGTTCTCTGGTTGAATTTTTGGGGTCACTCATGTAGACTATCATATCATCTACGAATAATGACACTTTGACCTCTTCCTTTCCAATTTGTATCACCTTGATCTCCTTTAGTTATCTGATTGCTTTAGCCAGGACTTCAAGTACTTTGTTGAAGAGAGTGGGCAGCCTTGCCTTGTCCCTGATTTCAGTGGGATTGATTTAAGTTTCTCTCCATTGAGTTTGATGTTGGTTATAAGCTTGCTGTATATTGCCTTTACTATGTTTAGGTAGGTTCCTTGTATCCCTGATCTCTCCAAGACTTTAAACATGAATGGATGTTGGATTTTTCAAATGCTTTTTGGGATCTAAGGAGATGATCATGTGTTTTTTCTCCCTCAATTTGTTTATGAGGTGGATTACATTAATGGATTTCCATATGTTGAACCACCTTTCATGCCTGGAATGAAGCCTACTTGGTCATGGTCGATGATATCTTTGATGTTTTCTTGAATTTGGTTGGCAAGTATTTTATTGAGTATTTTTGCACCAATGTTCAGAAGAGAGATAGGTGTTACGTTCTCTTTATTTTTGTTGGGTCTTTGTGGTTTACGTATCATGGTGACTGTGGCTTCACAGAATGATTTTGGTAATGTTCCTTCTGTTTCTACTTTGTGGAATAGTTTGGAGAGAATTGGAGTTAGCATTTCTTTTAAGGTCTGGTAGAATTCTGCACTGAATCCATCTGGCCCAGGGCTTTTTTTGGAAGGAAGACCATTGATGACTCCTTGTATTTTCTTTGGGGATATAGGACTATTCAATCTTTCTACTTGATCTTGACTTAATTTTGATAGATAGACTCTATCTAGAAAATTGTCCATTTCTTTTAGATTTTTGAATTTTGTGGCATATAGGCTTTGTAGTAAGACCTAATGATTGTTTGGATTTCCTCACTGTCTGTACTTATGTCCCCCTTTTCATTTCTGATTTTGAAGATTTGGATTCTTTCTCTCTGCCTTTTAGTTAGTTTGGCTAAAGCTTTGTCTATCTTGTTTATTTTCTCAAAGAACCAGCTCTTGGTTTCATCGATTCTTTGAATAGTTTTATTTGTTTCTAATTGATTGATTTCAGACCTGAGTTTGATTATTTCCAGCCGTCTACTCCTCTTGGGTGTATGTGCATTTTTTTTTCTAGGCCTTTCATTTGGGCCATTAAGTTGCTTGTATGAGATGTCACAAATTTCTTCTTGAAAGCACTTAGTGCTATGATTTTTTTTTCCTCTGAGCACTGCTTTCATTGTGTCCCATAAATTAGGGTATATTGTACCTTCATTTTCATTGAATTTTAGGAAGTCTTTAATTTCTTTCTTTATTTCTTCTTTAACCCAGCTTTCATTGAGCAGCAAGTTGTTCAGCTTCCATGTGTTTGTAGGCTTTTTGTCTAATTCCGTTGTTGTTCAGATGCAGCTTTAGTCCATGGTGGTCAGATAGAATACAGGGGATTATTTCAATCTTTTTGTATTTGTTGAGGCTTGCTTTGTGACCAACTATATAGTCTATTTTGTAGAAGGTTCCATGAGGTGCTGAAAAGAATATCCACCCTTTTGAGTTTGGGTGGAAATTTCTATAGACATCTATTAGGTCCATTTGATTTAGGACCCTTGTAAGTGCCTTTATTTCTTTATTAGGCTTCTGTCTAGATGATCTGTCCCTTGGTGAACATCAGGTGTTGAAGTCTCCCACTATTAAGGTGTTGGGATCAATGTGTGATTTAAGTTTTAATAATGTTTCCTTTGTGAATGTACGTGTTCTTGTATTTGTGGCATAGATGTTCAGAATTTTGATGTTCTCTTGGTGGATTTTTCCTTTGATGAGAATGGAGTGCCCTTCCACATCTTTTTTGATTAATTTTGGTTGAAAGTCTATTTTATTAGATATTAGGATAGCTACCCCAGCTTGTTTTCTGGGTTCCTTTGCTTGAAGGACATTTTTCCAACTCTTTACATTGAGGTAATCTTTGTCTTTGTTGTAGAGGTATGTTTCTTGGATGCAGCAGAATGTTGGATCTTGTATCCACACCCATTCTGTTAGTCTGTGTCTTTTTATTGGAGAGTTGAGTCCATTGATGTTGATAGATAATAGTGAGCAATGAACATTAGTTCCTTTTATATTGGAGTTGGTGGTCTTACTGTGTTCCTTTGCTTACTTTCTTTTAATTTTTGTTGGGATATTATCTGTATGCTCTTTTCTGGGTGAAGTTGTTTTCATTATATTGGAGTTTTCCTTCTAGTATCTTCTGTAGGGCTGGTTTGCTGTGCAGATATTGCATAAATTTAGGTTTGCCATGGGATGTTTTGTTTTCTCCATCTATGTTGATTGAAAGCTTTGCAAGGTATAGTAGTCTGGGTTGGCATCTGTGGTCTCTTAGAGTCTGCATGACACCTGCCCAGGCCCTTCTTGCTTTCACAGTTTCTGATGAGAAGTCCAGTGTGATTCTGATAGGTCTACCTTAATATGTTACTTGGCCTTTTTCCTTTGCTGCTTTTAGTATCTTTTCTTGGTTCTGTAGATTTAGTGTTTTAGTTATGATGTGACATGATGTGTTTCTTTTCTGGTCTAGTCTATTTGGTGTTCTGTAAGCCTTTTATATATTTATGGACATTTCTTTCTTTAAGTTGGAAAAATTTTCTTCTATGTTTTTTTTGAAAATATTTTCTGGACCTTGAAGCCTGGAGTCTTCTTTTTCATCAATTCCTATTATTCTAAGATTTTGTCTTTTCATGGTGTCCTTGATTTTTACATAAAATTCCAATCAATGGAACAGAACAGAAGACCCAGAAATAAACCCACACACTTATGGACACCTGATCTTTGACAAAGCTGCCAAAACCATACAATGGAAAAAAGATAGCATCTTCAACAAATGGTGCTGGTCCAATCAATGTCTACATGTAGAAAAATGAAAATAGATCCATACTTCTCACCCTGCACAAAACTGAAGTCCAAGTGGATCAAAGACCTCAATATAAAACCAGACACATTAAATCTGTTAGAAAAAAAGTGGGGAATATCTTAGAACTCATTGGTACAGGAGAAAACTTCCTGAACAGAACACCAACAGCACAGGCTCTAAGAGCAACAATCAATAAATGGGACCTCATGAAACTGAAAAGTTTCTGTAAAGCAAAGGACACTGTCATCAAAACAAAGCAACTGCCTACAGATTGGGAAAGAATCATCACCAACCCTTTATCTGACTGAGGACTCATATCCAATATATATAAAGAACTAAAGAAGCTCAAATGCAGCAAACCAAGTAATCCACTTAAAAAATGGGGAACAAAGCTTAAGAGAGAATTCTGTGTAGAGGAATATGGAATGGCAGATAAGCACTTAAAGAAATCTCAACCTCATTAGCCATTAGGGAAATGCAAATCAAAACAACCCTGAGATTTCACCTTACACCCATCAGAATGGCCAAGATCAAAAACTCAAGTGACAACACATGCTGGAGTGGTTGTGGAGAAAAGGGAACCGTTCTCCACTGCTGGTGGGAATGTAAACTTGTACAACCACTCTGGAAACCAATCTGGCACTTTCTCAGACAACTAGGGATAACGCTTCCTCAAGATCCAGCTATACCACTCCTAGGCATATACCCAAAAGAGGCTCAAGTACACAAAAAGGACATTTGCCCAACCATGTTTGTAGCATCTTTATTTGTAACAGCCAGAACCTGGAAACAACCCAGATGCCCCTCAACTGAAGAATGGATGCAGAAACTGTGGTACATCTATACAATGGAGTATTACTCAGCAATGAATAATAAGGAAATCATGAAATTTGCAGGTAAATGGTGAGACCTGGAAAGGATCATCCTGAGTGAGTTGTCCCAGAAACTAAAAGACAAACATGGTATATACTCACTCATATAAACATACAATATAGAATAAACCCACTAAAATCTGTAAATCTAAACAAACTAAGCAAAAGAGAGGACCCTAACTAAAATGTTCAATCCCCATCCTGAAAGGCAAAGAGGATGGACATCAGAAGAAAAAGAAAACAGTAAACAACCTAGGAACCTGCTACAGAGGGCCTCTGAAAGCCAGAAGAAAACAGGAAACAACCTCGGAACCTGCCACAGAGGGCTTCTGAAAGCCTCTGCAGTATAGACTGTCAAAGCAGATGTTCATTTCATCTTTAACTGTCTGAATTCGCCTGACTATTGCTTTTAGAGAATTGTTTCTTTCCTCTTTATGAGCCTCAAATAATTGGGTAAGCATAGCTTCAAAGTCATTTTCCTGTGCTTTTCATGAATTGGAGTATCCATCATTATTGGGGATTGCCGGTAAAGTCTTGATGTCCTCATTTATGTTGGATGTGTTCTTTCGCCTACCTCTGGCCATTGGCTTATCTGAAACTTTTCCTTTTTGTTTCTGGATTCTGTAGTTCAGACTGGTACTGTGTCTCTTTGGCATCTGAAGAGTTCTTCAGGAAGCTGAGAGAGGTCCTATGGCCTCAGCATGTGCATTGGTGCACTCTCTGTACCTGTGGGAGGAAAGTATGTGGGCGCAGAAGGGCAAATGCAGGCTCTCGTGTGCATGAGCACGTGTGTGTGTGTGTGTGTGTGTGTGTGTTTGTGTGTGTGTGTGTGTGTTTGTAAGTGTGCCTCAAGGGACAGAGTGATAGAAAATGTTGAACCCTTCAGTGTGTGGGAGGAGCTCTGCCTTGCAGGCTTCTAGGTGGTTATTTGTGCATGCACTGTATGCTGGTGGTGATGGTCTCTGTGCAATTTCCGGCATTAACCGCCTTAACTCCTCAGTTGGAGATGCAAAGCAGGGGCTTCAATGTCCCAAGTGACCTTCTGTTTTCCATAGTGGGTATGTGGGTGAGAGGGATCCAATGCCAATACCTGGCTTCTATTTTAGAAGGACCCTGGATCTGGGGCTCTGCAGAAACTCAAGAGGTACTCACTCTTAAGCAGATCACATTGGCAAGGACTGGGATATCCGGGCTCTCTGGTCTCTGGTTTGGCCCTGCTTGGTCTTATGCAGGAGGACTAACTTGCTCCACCAGCTCAGTGTTGCTGCATCTGCCAGGAGGAAGTCCAGCTTCAGCTGGAGACTGGGATGCTGGTCCAGATGCCTTCTAGGAAGTCCTGGATACAGTCCACTGTGCTCTTCAGGCCTGGAAGGTCCAGCGCCTAGGTTGTATGGTGGGTTTGTTGGGCTTTGGTGGGTATATAGCGAATTTTCTGTCTCTGAGGGTTTGGGCAGGCCGTTCAGTTAGTGGCTGGGTGACCCTGTGGAACCAGTATGGTGGCTAGCAGATCTGGGACCCTGGGAAGATGGTGCTGCGGGTCTGGACCTGCAGTGCAGGGGCTTCAAAGTTCCAAGTGATCCTCTGTTTCCCACAGTTGGTATGTGGGAGGGAGGGGTCGGATGCCTGGATCTGGGCTTCTGTAGACACTCAGGGGTGCACTCACTCTCAAGCAGGTCAAATCAGCAAGGATTTGGGTATCTGGGCTCTCTGCTCTCAGGTTTGGCCCTGCTTGGTCTGCAGGAGAATCCTCCAGCTCAGTGGTACTGCAGCCACCAAGTTAGGAAGTCCAGCTGCAGCTGGAGAATGGGATTTGGGCGGGCTGTTCAGTCAGTGGCTGAGAGACCCTGCGGAGCTAGTATGGCAGCTAGCAGATCTGGGATCCTGCAAGAACGGTGCCTCGGGTCTGGGACTCCAGGACCTGTACAGCTGGCAGTTGCTGCTAAGGGGCTAGGGGCTCCGTCCTAGCTGACGCAGACTCCCTGCTGTGAGCTCTGAGCTGAGAATCTCAGTGAGATGGCTGTGGTGAGGAGGCAGGAGGTCCAAGAAAGGGGAGTGCAGGGAGAACAAAGGAATGTTTCTCTCCTTCTCAGTCATTTCCCTGGCTTCAGAAGTTCTTCCACTCACCCACTCAGGCGTTCAGCTCTTCCACAGCTCAGAAACTGTGCCTGCTAGTCGCCATCTTGGCTCTGCCCTCCCCAGATTATATGTTAATATGAGCTTTCTGTAAGGCTATTAAACTCTAATTTTGTGCTATTTCATGTGCCTGAGGTACATAAGAATAAAGTTAGAATATATTGTAAATGACAATATTAGTAATATTTAGGTTTCAGCTCTAACTATTAAACATTGGGTAAAAGCTCAAATCTCAACTCTGTCCCATATATACACAAAAGGATATTATTTTAAAATTAGACTCTAAAAATTAATAGTAATACTATACTGATGTTGTCTATCTTTAAAGTTTTAAGTTGTGTAATTTTCTGTCTTTAAAAATAATGTTAATTTGTTCTTTGATTTTTTCTTTTTTTATTATTTTTTACATTAATTACATTTTATTCACTTTGCATCCCAGCTGTAGCCCCCTCCCTCATTCTCTCCCAATCTCACCCTCCCTCCTTCATCTCCTCCCATGCCCCTCTCTAAGTCCACAAATAGGGGAGGTCCTCCTCCCCTTCCATCTGACCCTACCTGATCAGGTCTCATAAGGACTGGCTGCAATATCGTCCTCTGTGGCCTTGCAAAGCTGCTCCTCCCTCGGGAGGGGGTGGATTAAAGAGCCAGCCACTGAGGTCATGTCAGAGACAGTCCCTGTTCCCCTTACTAGGTAACCCTCTTGGACACTGAGCTGCCATGGGCTACACATGTCTTAATTAAACCCAGTCTCCATTCCATCTCTGAAACTTCTCCTGTGACCCAGAATACATGTCCTTACCTTCCCAAGTTTATGTTCCATTTTGTTATTGTTATTATTGATAGTCTCATCAGTACCATTAGTGCTACCATTATGTGATTAGGGGGCCATCCATTAGGACATGGTTAACCTGCCATTTAACACCCCACCCAAAGAAATGATTCTCCTCTCCCAACATCCATCTACTGTCATAAGTTCCTCACCTAAGGGTAAGCCATCAGAATTCTCTTTATTCTCCATGATATAAATTTTAATTGCTTTATCTTTTATTGTTATCAGATACTATTCAGGTAACCAGAGATGCTTTAAACTCATGTATGCAATCCCTTGTCATGTGCAGAGGACACCCCTTCACAATACCCATCTCGTTCTCCAGCATTAAAATGGGGAATCATTTCTTTTCCTGTAATGTTCAAACTTTCTATGATATATATATATATATATATATATATATATATATGACAATTTGACAAATTTAAATTGCTCATTTACATATGTTTTCACACACACACACACACACACACACACACACATATATATATATTACACATAGAATGCTAAACATAAAATTCTCTCCTGTTTCATTTTTGGTATTAAACAATGAAGCCAATGACTGGAAGCAGTACTATTTAACACCAGTTTTAGATACAGTTAAAGCGGGTGTTAAATAAAGCATGGAGAATGTCTTTACCATTAACCACACCATGAAATCACTCTGAAAATTTTGCTGTATTAAAGGGATTTCAGATGAGGAACATCTAGTGTGTTTCAGTGAAGATTTAATTAAAAAATTACAAACTGAGACTCCAAACAGATAGTTAGAAAAAGCAGAGCCCCAAACTATATTTATACCCCTGTTTTACCAGTATCATGACCTTTCAGTAGTGGATTAGGTTCATGAAGTCATGGTATATGATAATACACACTGAATGAGAGAAGACAAATTAATGTCTACAGATGTAGGATTACAAGTATAGTCACAGAAGATAGTTATATTTGTCTAGTGATACATACACTAAACTTCGTATACTTCATCTCATAATGTGCAAAACTATGTATGCAAACTTATATACAGACATACAGACATACATACACACACACAAAGGCACTGAAAAATTATGAAACAATAATGTACATCATTGTGATGCTGGAGAACTTACGTCCACAGAAATAAAATATATGATCACACATAGTACATTATGCTGAAAAATTTATAAAGCCAAAAGTCATTATCATGACATATCCATTTCTAGTAGAATTCACTGAAAACTAAAGAAAAGTTTTCTCTAGATTGGGCTGATGGATATTTTCTTTACTAAATTTTAGTGTATATAATTCAGAATGACAATATAACTCTATATAAATAATATGTATGTATTGTTTGGTATATATGCATTTATATGTTTTATAAAGATAGTACATATAAGCTACAGGTAAGTTTTTGATTATATTGTGAAAGCCATATATATTTAAATAATTAAAACATTCATAACAGAAGGCATTTGGATAAAAGAGAGGTAAGAAAAGATATTTACATTATAATCTCAAAAATAAGAGAAAAATAAAAAATAATCAGGATAGTTCTACACATGTCACTGGCTACATTGTTTTCCTTGATCAGTTGTGTGCTGAAAAATATCACTATAATTTTGATGTTAAAAGTAGGTTAAAATCCCTGTATGGTGGTATGTGCCTTTAATCCCAGCACTTGGGGAGACAGATGCAGGCTGATCTCAGTGGGTTCAAGGCCAGTCTGGTCTACAAAGCTAGTCCATTGAGGCAGAGGCTACAGAGAGAAACATGCCTCAGAAACAAACAAACAAACAAACAAAGGCTAAAAATATATGTCATAAGGATAAACAGTTAATAATCCACTAAATAGAAGGGGTAGGTCAACAATTGAGGTAAATTATTTTTTTCAGTTCTGTTGTAAAGACATACAGTCTTTATATTTAACTGAAACAGAGAAAGTAACATCTATTTTAAATGATCAACTCAGGGGAGATCCAATATGGCAGCACGAGGAAGACACTGTGTCTGAAGAACAGGAAAGCAGTGACTGCACAGCAACCAACAGACCGAAATCTGGGCCCTAAAACACCAGTGATTGTGTTTCCCAGGTAAAGGGACAGCCCAAAGTATGGGAAGAAGTCAGGTTCAGGTCACCAGCTAAACCCCAGAAGAGTTCCTGGGTCCCAGCAGGTACTTGATCACCAGCCCAGGGCCACATGTGTGCATGCTCTGATTACCATCCCAGATGGAACTGTGGGCACCACAACACCAGAGACTGAGATTTCCAGTCAAGAGAAAACTCCACGGTGAAGGAAGCAATCCGGACATACCTCAGGTCACCCAGACAATCCGTGAAAAACGTCCTGGGGTCCATCAGGCACTCAGCCGCCAGCCCAAATAGCTGCCTGTGTGCCCAATTTAAGGTCCCAGATAGAACTGTGGGTCCCAGGGCACCGGAGACTCAATTTCCTGAAGGATGGAGGATACCCCATTGTGAGGGAAACATCAGGTCCAACTTCAGGGCACTCATCTGACACCCCCCAAAAATGTTTTCAGGTAAAGTTCCAGGGTTTCTGCAGGTACCTAGTCGACAGCATGGAGCCATTTGCTTGTGCCTGCGTGCTCTACTCACCATCCCAGACTGAACTGTAGATCCCAAAATACCATAGACTGGGTCTTCCTGTTTAGAGATAACCCAATAGTAAGGGGAACATTAGGTTCAACCTCAGGACATCCAGCTCTGGAAAAAGAATCTGGGTTCCCGCAGGCTCCAGGCTCCAGCCTCCTGCTGCATGCATGAGTGCTGCTCTCACCTGCCACTGATTACTGCTTGGGTGCTGGGGCACAGAGCTCCAACCTCGGATCTACAGAAGCCTGAGATCCACAGTATCAGCCCCCAGATACTGCTCCAAGGGACAACCAGTTATCCCTAGCTAGACTGACGAAATGGTGAGGCTCCCTGGTTCTTTAAGAGGGCTGTGCCCAATGAACACAGTGTAAGAGCAGAAGAAACAGTTCACCAAATTCAGAGCAAGAAACCCAGCCCCAGTGCAGCTGTCTCCAGGACTTCTCCAGGGGAGAGCACAACACACCTGACCACCAATGATCACAGTTACCACACAGGTAGATATGCTAGAAGTGAGCTGTGGCAATTCCTGAGAAACACTGCCATTCAGCTGACCACACCCAAAACCCAAAGTAGTCCTCCTTCAGGAACAGCCATCTTCCTGCCATGGAGTTTTCCCCACCACAGGATCTAGCAGGCACCAGAAACTAACAGTAACACCTGAGACAGCCAGTTTGGTAGAGTCCAGCGCAAAAGCACAACCAGCAAAATAAAAGCAATATGGCATCTCCAGAACTCAGTTATCCATGAACAAGTAGCCCTGGACACCCTAACATAAGTGAAATTCAAGGAGATGATTATGAAAAAGATAATGGAGGAAACAAATAAAATGAGTAAAAAAAAAAAAAATGGAGAAAGATAAAGTCAAACAAATTAGGGCTATCTGTAAAGAAATAGAGGAAGATAAAGTCAGAGTATGGCTATTCCAAAAGAAATACAGGAAGATGCAGCCAAACACTTTGTGGCCTTCAGAGAAGAAAGGATTAAATCACTGGAAGAAATAAAAGGAACAGAGGAATGTTCAAACAGCTAAAAAAAATTGAAGGAAAATACAGTCAGGCAAATGAAACCAACAAAATGGTTCAAGACTGAAATAGAATTGGAAAAATCAAAGAAAACACAAATGGAGGAAATCAGAGAGAGGAAGAACTTTGGGAAGAAAACAGAAACTACAGAGGTAAGCATAACCAACAGAGTACAAGGGATGGAAGAAAGAATCTCAGTTGTGGAAGATTCAATGGAAGAAATTGATGTATCCATCAAAGAAAGTGTTAAATGTAAAATCTTCCTGACACAATCCATCCAAGAAACCCAAGAAAACATGAAAAGACAAAACCTAAGAATAATAGGAATAGAGGAAAAAGAAGATTCCCTGCTGCAAGGCCCAGAAAATATTTTCAACAAAATCATAGAAAAATTTCCCCAATTTAAAAGAGAGGCCTATAAAAATACAAGAGGCCTATAGAACACCTGATAAATTAGACCAAAAAGGAAGATCCTTCTACCACATAATAATCAAAACAGTTAGTATGCAGAACAAACAAAAAATACTAAAAGCTGAAAGGGAAAAAGGCCAAGTAACATATAATGGCAAACTCATCAGAATCACATCTGACTTCTTAACAGAGACTATGAAAGCCAGAAGGGCCTGGACAGATATGATGCAGGCCCTAAGAGAACACAGATGTCAGCCCAGGTTACTACACCCAGCAAAACTCTCAGTCATCACAGATGGAGAAAACAAGATATTCAATGACAAAAACAAATTTAATCAATACTTACCCCCAAATCCTGCGTTACAGAAGATACTAGAAGAAAAAATACAACCCAGGAAATCCAACTACATTGAGGAAAACACAGGAAATCAATAACCTCACTAGAGCAAAACTAAAAGTAGCCAAGAACACAAACACAGCTGGGATACAAAGTGAAGAAATTTTAATTAATAAAAAATAAATTAATTAAAAAAATATTTAAAAAATTGTGAAAATGTTTTCACCAACCCTCCATCTGACAGAGGGCTAATATTCAAAATACATAAAGAATGCAAGAATTGAAACATCATCAAACTAAATAATCCAATGAAAAAAAATGAGGTATAGAGCTAAGCAGAGACTTTTCAGCAGAAGAACCTTTAGTGGCAGAGAAGTACTTAAAGAAAAGTCCTTAGTCATGGGAGAAATGTAATCACAACATCTCTGAGATTCCACATTACACACCTCAGAATGGTTAAGCTAAAAAATTCAAGAGGCTGCAAGTGCTTGCCAGGGTGTGGAGAAATGGGAACCCTCTTCCATTGCTGGAGGGAATAAAAACTAGTACAACCACTTTGAAACTCAATCTCACTTTTTCTTAAAAAGTTGGGAATAATTCCACCTTGAAACCCAGCTATACTCCTAGACATATACCCAGAAGATGCTCGACCATACAACAGAGACATTTTCTTAAGTATTTTCCACGGCAGTTTTATTTGTAATACCCAGAAACTGGAAACAACTTAGATGTCTTTCCACTGAAGAACGAATAAAGGAAATGTAGTACATTTGCACAATGGAATATTATTCACCTATTAAAAACAAGGTTGTCATGACATTTTCAAGCGATTGGATAGACCTAGAAAAGATCATCCTGAGTGAGGTAACACAGAAGTAGGAAGACACACCTGGTAGGTGGATATTAGCCATATGGTACAGGATAACCATACTAAAATCTGTAGATCCAAAGATGCTAAGTAACAAAGAGGGCTCAAAGGGGAATATTTGAATTTCACTTAGAAGGGGAAGGAATCTAGACGTTGGAAGCATATGAAGACAGACAACTGTGCTGGAGAAGGCATGGCAAGGGGAAAAAGGGTGGTGATCAGCTGTGTGGAGAGCAGGTGTGTGAGGTGAGGGCTTGGAGAAAGAAGGGAAATACACAGTATGGGAAACATCTCTTGGACAAGCTGGAGACCTACTATGGGATAGGTTCCAGGAAGTATATGGGAATGACTCAGAGACTCCTAGCAACAGGAAATATGGAGGCTGAAGCAGCCACCTCTTACAGACAGGCAGGACTTCCAATGGAGGGAAAGAGACATCAACCCACCCACAAAACCTTTGACTTAAAATTTACCTTGCCTACCAGATTTGCAAAGAAATATGAAACAGAGATTGAGGGAATGGTCAAACAATGACTGGCCTAACTTGAGACCCATCCCATGGGAAAAAGCCAACCCCTGACACTATTAATGATAATCTGCTGTGCTTGTAGACAAGAGCCTAACATAACTGCCCTCTGAGAAGCTCTATTCAATGGATGATTGAAATAGATGCTAAGACCCAAAGACAAACAGTAGGTTGATCTTATGGAGTCTTGTGGAAGCCTTGCGGGAAGCATCGAAGGACACTCGGGGGACAAGAACTCCACAAGAACACCAACAGAGGTTGGCCCATTGGGAAAGGGGGCTCAGAGAGACTGAACAACCAACTAAAGAACAAGCATAGACTGGAACCAGGCACCTACATATATGTTGCAGATGGGCAGCTTGGTCTTCATGTGGGTCCCCTAGAAATTGGAACAGGGGCTGTCTCTGACATGGACTGTGTTGCCAGGTTTTGGATCACTTTCCTCTTGTCTGGCCTCAGAGTATGCACTTAGTCATGAGACTTGATGTACTGTGACAGTTTGGTATGGGGGGGGGTGAGGGCTCCCTTTTTCTGAGGAGAAGGGGAAGGAGGATAGAAGGAAGAGAATATGAGCGTGAGACAGGGAAAAGAAGAGGAATGAAGTTTCAATGGGGATTTAAAGTAAATAAATAAATTAGTGAGAAATAAATTAAAACAATTCAAGTGGAGAAAATGTGTTAGAACACCCAATTAGAGTCTCTGTGTGTCTTCACCTAGAGCTTTGTCTTCAGGGTTTAATGTCTCCTAGTTACCAAGTAGAATTTTAGACATAGTTGGGAAAGGCAAGGAGGTTTTTTTTGGGTTTTTTTTTTTTGTTGTTGTTGTTGTTTTTTGTTTTTTGTTTTTAATTTATTTATTTTTAAATAAATTACAGTTTATTCACTTTGTATCCCAGCTGTAGCATCCTTCCTTATTCCCTCCCAATCCCACCATCCCTCCCTCATCCCCTTCCATGACCCTCCCCTAGTCCACTGATAGGGGAAGTCCTCCTCCCGTTCTATCTGGCCCTAGCCTAACAGGTCTCATAGGAAAGGCTGCATTATCTTCCTCTGTGGCTCCCCAATCAGGGAGTAGGAGATCAAAGAGCCAGCCACTGAATTCATGTCAGAGACAGTCCCTGTTCTGCTTACTTGGGAACTCACTTGGAGACTGAGCTGCTATGGGCTACATCTGTGCAGGGGTTCTAGGTTATCTCCATGAATGGTCATAGTTGGAGTATCAGTCTCAGAAAAGACCCCGGGCCCAGATTTTTTGGACTCTGTAGCTCTCCTTGTGGATCTCTTGAACATTCCAGGTCTTCCTGTCACTCCCTTCTTTCACAAGAGTCCCTACACTGTGCCCAAATATTGGCTATGTGTCTCAGCATCTGCTTTGACATCTTTCTGGGCAGAGTCTTTCAGAGGCCTTCTGTGGTAGACTCCTGTCTTGTTGCCTGTTTTCTCCCTCTTCCAATGTCTGTTGCATTTGCCTTTCTGAGTGGAATTGAGCATCTTACCCAGGGTCCTCCTTCTTGCTTTGCTTCTTTAGATGTACAGATTTTAGTATGTTTATCCTATATTACATGTCTAATATCCACTTATAAGTAAGTATATAACATGTGTGTTTCTGCTTCTGGAAACACTCAGAATGATCTTTTCTAGATCCCACCATTTGCCTGCAAATTTTATAATTTCTTTGTTTTGAAATGATGATTAATATTCCAATGTGTAAATGTACCACAATTTCTGTATCCATTCCTCAGTTGAAGGACATCTTGGTTTTTTTCCACTCTTGCTACTATTAATAAAGCAGCTATGAAAATATTTGAGCAAATGTCCTTATTGTGTACTTGAGACTCTTTTGGGTGTATGCCTAGGAGTGGTATTGCTGTATCTTGAGGTAGCATTATTCCCAATTTTCTGAGAATGCCAAAGATTGATTTCCAAAGTGGTTGTACAAGTTTACATTCCCACCAGCAATGGAGGAGGGTTCCCCTTTCTCGGCATCATCTCCAGCATATGTTCTCACTTGTGTATTTGTTCTTAACCATTTGATGGGTGTAAGGTGAAATCTCAGGATTATTTTGATTTGCATTTCCCTGATGTCTAAGGACATTAAGCATTTCTTTAAGTGTTTCTCTGTCATTCTTTATTCAACTATTGAAATTTGTTGCTTTGCAACTTCTTGAGTTCTTTATATAGTGTGGCTATTAGCCCTCTGTCAGATATAGGGTTGATTAAGATCCTTTCCCATTCTGTAGGCTGTCATTTGCTGCTGAAAACACTGTCCTTTGATTTACAAATACATTTTAGTTTCATGAGGTCCCATTTATTGATTGTTGATCTTAGAGCCTGTGCTTCTGGTGTTATGTTCAGGAAGTTGTCTCCTGTGTCAATGAGTTCAATGCTCTTTCTTCTATTTTCTTCTAACAGATTTAGTGTGTCTGATTTTATGTTGAGGCCTTTGATCTACTTGGACTTGAATTTTGTGCAGGGTGGTAAATATGCATCTACTTCTATTTTTTTACATGTAGATATCCTATTGGTCCAGCATTTGTTGAAGATGCTGTCTTTTTTTTTTTTTCCATTTTATAGTTTTGGCTTCTTTGTCAAAAATCAAGTGTGTGGGTTTATTTCTGGGTCTTCTATTCAAGTCCATTGATATAACATTCTGTTTCTATGCCAGTACCATGCAGTTATTTTTACTATTTCTCTGTAGTAGAGCTCGAGTTCAGGGATGGTGATACCTCCAGACCATCTGTTGCTTTACAGGATTGTTTTAGCAATTCTAGGGTTTTAGTTTTTGCATTTGAAATTAAGTATTTTTCTTTCACGGTCTGTAAGAATTGTGTTGGTATTTTGATGGGAATTGCACTGAATCTGTTGATTGTTTTTAGCAGAATGGAAATTTTCACTATGTTAATCCTACTGATCCATGAGCAAGGGAGATCTTCCCCTCTTCTGATATCTTCTTCAGAGACTTGAAGTTTTTTTTTTTTTTTTCAAAAACCTCAACATAAAACCAGACACACTAAATATGTTAGAAGAAAAAGTGGGAAGAGCCTTGAACCTTTGCATTTTATATAAAAATTTTCTAATGAAATGTTGTCTCTCTTAAACACATTCAACATCTTGGTATATTTTCGATGTATTGTATATTTTAAGATTGAGATGTTGTTCTTTATCTCAGTTTCTCAATTCTTTACAGTGTTTGTATTTTCAAGACAAATTATAGATTCATCAATGTGTTTTCATATATTTAAAATTATATAAATCTGTACTCAACTTCAGAGACATACTTATGATCAGATATGTCCTGTCAAAAATCATTTATATATGTTATAAACCTCTTCTTATTTTAGGGACATTGGAATAAAACAAGGTTCATAACCAAGTTTAAGACCTCAGTATTTGTCAGTGCCAAGTGAGAGACAGGTCCAACTATCGTTTATAATCCAAAGTTCTCTAAGTTGTAATTTATTTCCAGTGTAAGAGTAGCACACCAGCAGGAGTGAATGGTCACTCCTGGAGCCAGTACATGGGGAGAAAACAAATACAGTTAGATATATGTAAGAAATATTCAGTCTTCACACACTTTCTGATGTATAGGCTCAGTTTTCATTTCTAGGGAAATATCAATGAAGAACACATCACAGGGGTCTTTCCAGAGACTCATACTCCAATCAAGTACCATGCATGGAGATAACCTAGAACCCTTGCACAGATGTAGCCCATGGCAGTTCAGTGTCCAAGTGGGTTCTATAGTAATGGGAAGAGGGACTTCCTCTGACATAAACTGATTGGCTTGCTCATTGATCACCTCACCCTGAGGGGAGATCAGCCTTACCAGGCTTACCACAGAAGATGACAATGCAGCCCCTCCTGATGATATCTGATAGACTAAGATCAGAAGGAAGGAGAGGGGGACCTCCCCTATCAGTGGACTTGGGAGGGGCATGCGTGAAGATGGGGGAAGGAAGGTGGGATTAGGAGAGGAGGAGGGAGGGTTTACGGGGAATACAAAGTGAATAAAGTGTAATTAATAAAAGTTAAAAAAAGAAAATATATATTAACCTTTTTTCAATATTATTTTTTTTATTACTACTGCTACTACTATTAATTGCCATTTATTCACTTTGTATCCCAGCTGTAGCCCACTCCCCCATGGCCTCCTGATCCTTTGCTTCCTTCCTCTCCCTCCCCCCCAATGTTACACCCTTAGTTCACTGATAGGGGAGGTCTTCCTGCCCTACTATCTGACCCTAGCCTATCAGGTTTCGTCATGATTGTCTAGATCCTTTTTCTCTGTGGCCTAGTTACGACACCTTGCCAGGGGGAAGTGATCAAAAATACAGCTACAGAATTATGTCAGAAACAGCCCCTGCTCCCCTTAGTAGGGATCCCACATGGAGACAGAGATGTCATGTAAGCAGGGGGTCTCATGCATGGTTCTTGGTTGATTCATCAGTCTCCATAGGACCCTGTGAGCCCAGATTTTTTAAGCTGTTTGTCTCCTTTTAGAGCTCCTGCCCTGTCCAGGTCTTTCTATCTCCCATTTCTTCTGTAAGATTCCCTGTACTCTGCCCAAAGTTTGGTTAAGAGTCTCAACATCTGCTTCAATATCATGATGGGCAGAGTCTTTCAGAGGTCCTCTGTGGCAAGCTTCTATCCTGGTCCCTGTCTTCTCCTATTTGTAATGCCCATCCTGTTTGCCCCTCTGAATGAGGATTAAATATCTTCCTAAGGATCCTCTTTGTTGTTTAGCTTCTTTAGGACTATAAATTTTAGTATGTTTATCCTATATTCTATAGTTAATATCCACTTATGAGTGAATGCATGCCTGTGTGTCTTTCTGCTTCTGGGATACCTCACTCAAGATTGTCCTTTCTAGTTCCCACCATTTGTTTACAAATCTCATCATCATTTCCTTGTTTTTAATGGCTGAGTAGTATTCCATTGAGTATTTGTAACAAAATTTCTGTATCCATTCTATATTTGAGTGGCATCTAGGTTGTTACCAGATTCTGGCAATTATGAATAAAGTTACTATGAATATACTTGAGCAAATGTCCTTATTGTAATGTTGAGCATATTTTGAATATATGCTCATGAGTGGTATACCTGGATCTTGAGGCATCACTATTCTTAATTTTCTGAGGAAGCACCAGATTGATTTCCAAAGTGGTTGTACAAGGTAACATTCCCACCATCAATGGAGGAGGGTTCCCTTTTCTCCACAACCTCACCAGCAAGTATCATCCCTTGAGTTTTTTTTTTTTTATTATTATTATTTTATTTTAGCCATTCTGATGGGTGTGAAGTGGAATCACAGGGTCATTTGCATTTGCATTTCTGGATGACTAAGGACTAGAGCGTTTCTTTAAGTGTTTCTCCACCATTCAATATTCCTTTGATGAGAATTCTGTTTAGTTTTGTACTCTATTTTTTATAGTTGGATTACTTGGTTTGTTGGTGTTTAACTTCCTGAGTTCTTTACATATTCTGGATATTAGCCCTCTGTCAGATGTAGGGTTGGTGAAGATCTTTTCCCAGTCTGTAGATTGTCATTTTGTTCTGATGACTGCTTTACAAAAACTTTCCATTTTCATGAGCTCCCATTCATTGATTGTTGATTTTAGATCTTGTGCTGTTGCTGTTGTTTAGGAAGTTGAATACTGTGCCTATGAGCTCAAGTCTCTTCCCCACTTTTCGGTAAAACAGTTGAAAATTAACTCAAAAACAATCTGAAGCTTTCCCCTATACAAAAAACAACACCCTTAACAGTAGCCACAAATAACATAAAGTACTTTAGTGAGCCTCTAACCAAAAAGGGAAAGACCTGTATGAAAAACAAAACCAAACAACAATAACAAAACCCTTCAAGTCTCTGAAGAAAGAAACTGAAGAAGATGGAAAATTCTCCTATGCTAATGGATCAGTAGGATTGACATAGTGAAAATGGTCATCCTACTAAAAGAAATCTACAGTTTTAATGCAATTCCCATCAAAATAACAACACAATTTTTTACAGACCTTGAGATAACAATTCTTAATTTTATATACGTAAACAAAAAAACCCAGAATAGCTAAAACAATCCTGTACAATAAAAGATCTTCTGGAGGTATCTTCATCCCTGATTTCAAGCTATACTAAAGAGCAACAGTAATAAATTCTTCATGGTACTGGGATAGGAACAGACTGGTGGGTCAATGGAATTGAATCCATGCTCCGGAAATACCTAGAGTTACTTGATTTCTGACAAAGAATCCAAAACCATACGTTGGAAAAATAATAGCATCTTCAACAAATGGTACTGGTCTAACTGAATGTCTACATGTAGAAAAATGCAAATACTTGTTTTCTCCTACTTCCAATGTTGATCCCCTTTGCCTTTCTAAGTGAGGAATGATCATCTTACCCCTGGTCCTCTTTCTTGTTTTTCTTCCTTAGGTGTACAGATTTCAGTATGTTTATCCTATATTATATGTCTACTATCCACTTATAAGTGAGTATATACCATGTGTGTCTTTCTGCTCCTGGGATACCTCACTCAGGAGGATCTTTTCTAGATCCTACCATTTGCCTGCAAATTTCATGATTTCTTTGTTTTTAATTGCTGAGTAATATTCCATTGTGTAAAAGTACCACAATTTCTGTATCCATTCTTCTGTTGATAGACATATGGGTTGTTTCCAGGTCCTGGCTATTACAAATAAAGCTGCAACAAACATGGTTGAGCAAATGTCCTTGTTGTGTACTTGAGTATCTTTTGGATGTATGCCTAGGAGTTGTATAGCTGGGTCTTGGAGAAAACAAGTAACAGGACAGGAGCCTACCACAGAGGGTGAAAGACTCTTCCTACCAGTGTTTCAAAGCAGATGCTGAGATTCATAACTTAACCTTCAGCACAGTGCTGGGAATAATATGAAAGAAAGGGGAGTTAGTATGACCTAGATAGGACAGGAGCTTCACAAGAACTAAATATATCAGGGCACAGGAGTCTTCTATGAGACTGTTTCTCCAACCAAGGACCATGCATATATATAATCTAAAACCCCTGCTCAGACGTAGCCCATGGTAGCTCAGTAGCCAACTGGGTACCCTAGTAAGGAGGACAAGGATTATTTCTGACATGAACTCAATGACTAGCTCTTTGACTCCCCACCCCAAAGGGGAGGAGCAGCCTTGACAGGCCACAGATAAGGACAATGCAGCCAGTCCTGAAGATACCTGATAAAACAGGGTCAGTAGACTTGGAAGGGGGAGGGAGGACATGTGGGAGGGAGGGCGGGATTGGGAGGGGAAAAAGGAGGGGTCTATGGTTGGGATACACGTGAATGACCTGTGATTAAAATAAAAAATAAAATAAAATTATTAACAAAAATGCAAATAAATCCATATTCATCACCCTTTAGAAAAGTAAAATCCAAGCAGATCAATGACCTCAGTATTCTTTTCAGAATAGCTGTATTTAATGATACTTCAGTCATTGGAGATCATGACATGTTTATAGTAAGTCAAAAACAATCATAAGTAATAATTAACATTTGGAAATTAGCTATTTGTTATGGAGTCATGAAACAGGGCTTGCAAATGAGTCATAAAATGCTAATTACATTAGCTTTATTACAATTGGGATGTCACAAAAGCAGAAGGGCTGGTAAAACATTTTTTGGGCTGGTAAATATTTTTAATCTATTTTCATGGTTGACTGATATATAATTTAATAAATTTGGATTAAAAGACTCCCTGGCCAAAAGCAGTAAAACATAATACAAGAGCATAATAAGCCAACGAAAGAAACTACAGACAAAAAAATCATTCTTTAGAGCTAAAAACAGGCACTGAATTTATTACTATGCTTTCTTATTACAGGTTAAGAAAATACAGAATAAAACAAAAGGAACAAAATGTACACACGCAATGTAACAACATATATAGTAATATGATCAAATGAATAAAAATGAAATATTTTCTTACATAAGTGCTACAGTTATAGTTTAATCTGGAGTCATGTGATAGATGTTTTTGTGTAATATGTTCAAAGCAATATGTGATACTTGGATGCAACCAACTGCATAAACAATAATTTCCCATGTTTGGGGAAGTTGCTCCGACCCTACTCACCAACCAATCAAGAGGATGATTCTCATGATTGGCACTAGAGTTTTTGTTAGATCATGCATGGATATTAAGGACCTCCCCTATCAGTGGACTTAGAGAGGGGGGCAGGGAGTAGATGAGAGAGTGAGGGTGGGATTGGAAGGGAATGACCGAGGGGGCTAAAGCTAGGATACAAGTAAATAAACTGTATTTAATATAAAAATAAAAATTTAATTAAAGAAAGGCTATCATTAGCTTCCTAGGTAACATATTTTAAAATAATAAATTCTAGGTTTCCAGCCCAGCAGACATTTGCAGGGACTACGCAAGTGCAACAGAACGGAGTTCTATCCCAGCCTTTAGTATTTGCATTATTTTTTCTCTTTGTGTATTTAAATGTGTATTTATACATCTATTTATCATATTTGCATTTATTTACACCAAAATAATCATTTCAGAAAATTGATTGTGTATAGGAATAAAGTTGTAACAAAATAGTATTTTGTAATCAATGGTATGCCATTTTCTCATTGAACTTCAATCTATTTATTCATTTATTCTTGATATAAACAAAAATGCTAATGTAATAGGAGTCCTTGTTTAGTGAGTGCTTGATAATTTGCATATGCTAACCACATAATTTATAAGTGCTCATTCAATTAGGAATTTTTATAATTGTAGTAAATATAATAAATAAATGAGGTACATGAATCATTCAGAATTTAAACTAAATGTATCCAATATTATAATGAGAAAATGTTGAATTTAGGTATTTATTCATATCATTTGTTTTAGAAATTTGTATTTTACTAGCATATGAGTACATGTATTCATTTGGATATATGTTAGAGAATTCATGTATACATCTGTTCACATATATTTGATTACCAGCTCTACTTCTAATTTTACTTTACTATTTTAGTTCAGTAGTTACTTTATATTTATATATAAACACATATTGAGATATGATTAGGTATAAAAGTGTTAGGTAAATTTATTTCTTTTTATATACATGTATAAGTATGCAAAAAATAAGGATTGATTTCAACCTAATTATTTTATCCTGAAAATCCAAAAATTCTAATTCTTCATATATATTCCTCTTGTTCTGCATGTATTTTATTATTTTTCAAACAATTCATATTAATTTTAATATCTTTTAATCTTCTGAACTAACTGTGAATCATATTTTTCCTTTCTTCCCTACCACAAAAGTGAAGAAGTCACAGATATGTCTGTATTTTATGGAGTATTGATTATCTATGCTTGAATTCTTATGTCAGTGTAAGGAAACAATGGGTCATAAATCCATCCATCCATTTTTCTTTCTAGATCATATTTAAGCTTTAAATTTATGAACTTTGGTATCATACATATTTGAATATTATTTATTGGATTTTTGTTTTAAACATGCTTAGTTTAACTCATTTAATAGAATGATATAGAGGAATTCTCATCCAGCAACATGACTGCTGTGGAAAGGGATCACAATCAAAGACTTTCTAGTGCTATGTGATCCATCTGGAATTCAGACATGCCCTGGATTACCAATATAATCTGGGTGGGATACAGATATGCTCTTAGCACACATCTCTAATCCCAAAAATTAAAGGTAAAATTACTGTGTAGAAGGAAGCACACATGCTTGAAAATGATGTCTAATTGAAAGACAGACAAAGTGACTAATCAGATAAATATTTGAAAGAGTAGGATATACCTAATTCTCATGAGAACAGTTTTACAGAGCACAGAGACAAAAAGAGAGGACAGTTTTACAGAGAGAGGGGATAGAGAGAACGTGTTAGACACAGATGAAGAAGATGTGAGCCAGGGAATGAACAGCCAGAAGATTAGAGAGATTGCTAGAGTTAGTTTGAAGCCAAGCAGAGCAATCCATCAGAATATAAACAAAAATGCAGAATGTAGGATTCTTTTGAAACGTAGAAGACTACAGCAATTGGAAAGTTCTAACATCTAGGTTAGAAAATGTTTATTGATCATAGTGTTTGTTTTGCAACAATATCCACAGAACATGGAAAATATTAAATTTGATGTTCTACAAACACAGTTTGTGGTGTCTATTAAATTGTGACAAAGCAAATTTTATGATATGTTCACATTAATAAAATCAGTAATACAAATCAGAACATATAATAAAAGACAGTTTACATCATAATTCATAGTAACATACACATATATATTAATATACATATGCATGTACATATATACATACATATATATACATAACCAGGCATGAACTATCACATATACTCTCTTAATATGAAAAGAAATTCTTTTTTAAAATTTTTTATTTAACTTTTATTAATTACACTTTATTCATTTTGTATCCCCCCCCTTTCTGCATGCATGCCCCTCCCCAAGTCCACTAATAGGGGAGGTCCTCCTCTCCATCTTTCTGATCTTAGTCTATCAGTTCTCATCAGAAGTGGCTGCATTGTCAGGGTTCTAGGTTATCTCCACGGATAGTCCTTGGTTGGAGTATGATTTTCTGGGAAGTTCACTGTGTTCAAATTATCTTGTTCTGTTGCTCTCCTTTGTGGAGTTCCTGTCCCCTCCAGCTCTTACTATTTCCCACTTCTTACATAAAATTCCATTCACTCTGCCCATCAGTTGGCCATCAGACTCAGGATCTGCTTTGATAGTCTGCACTGCAGAGGCTTTCAGAGGCCCTCTGTGGCAGGTTCCTAGGTTGTTTCCTGTTTTCTTCTTCTGGCTTTCAGAGGACCTCTGTAGCAGGTTCCTAGGTTGGTTCCTATTTTCTTCTTCTTCTGATGTCCATCCTCTTTGCCTTTCAGGAGGGGGTTGAACATTTTAGTTAGGGTCCTCTCTTTTGCTTAGTTTGTTTAGATGTACAGATTTTAGTGAGTTTATCCTATGTTGTATATTTATATGAGTGAGTTGAGTATATATCGTGTGTGTCTTTTTGCTTCTGGGACAACTCAGGATGATCCTTTCCAGGTACCACCATTTACCTGCAAATTTCATGATTTCCTTATTTTTCATTTCTGAGTAATATGCCAATGTATAGATGTACCACAATTTCTGCATCCATTCTTCAGTTGAGGGGCATCTGGGCTTTTTCCAGCTTCTGGCTATTACAAATAAAGCTGCTACAAACATGGTTGAGCAAATGTCCTTTTTGTGTACTTGAGAATCTTTTGGATATATGCTTAGCAGTGGTATGGCTAGATCTTGAGGAAGTGCTATTCCTAGTTGTCTGAGAAAGTGCCAGATTGATTTCCAGAGTGGTTGTACAAGTTTACATTCCCACCAGCAGTGGAGAAGGGTTCCCTTTTCTCCACAATCACTCCAGCATGTGTTGTCACTTGAGTTTTTGATCTTGGCCATTCTGATGGGTGTAAGGTGAAATCTCAGGGTTGTTTTGATTTGCATTTCCCTAATGACTAATGAGGTTGAGCATTTCTTTAAGTGCTTCTCTGCCATTCCATATTCCTCTACAGAGAGTTCTCTGTTTAGCTCTGCTCCCCATTTTTTTTCTTTTTTTAAATTTTTTATTAATTACACTTTATTCATTTTGTATCCCCCCATAAGCCCCTTTCTCCTCCCCTCCCGATCCCACCCTCCCTCCCCTTTCTGCATGCATGCCACTCCCCAAGTCCACTGATAGGGGAAGTTCTCCTCTCCTTATTGATCTTAGTTTCTCAGTTCTCATCAAAAGTGGCTGCATTGTCCTCTACCATGGCCTAGTAAGGCTGCTCCCCCCTCAGGGGGAGGTGATCAAAGAGCAGGCCAATCAGATTATGTCAGAAGCAGTCCCTCTTCACTTTACTATGTAACCCACTTGGACACTGAACTGCCATGGGCTACATCTGTGCAGGCGTTCTAGGTTATCTCCACGAATAGTCCTTGGTTGGAATATGAGTCTCGGGGAAGTTCCCTGTGTTCAAATTATCTTGATCTGTTGCTCTCCTTGTGGAGTTCCCGGCTCTTACTATTTCCCACTTCTTACATAAAATTCCATTTACTCTGCCCATCAGTTGTCCATCAAGCTCAGCATCTGCTTTGACAGTTTATACTGCAGAGGCTTTCAGAGGCCCTCTGTGGCAGGTTCCAAGGTTGTCTCCTGTTTTCTTCTGGCTTTCAGAGGCCCTCTGTAGCAGGTTCCTAGGTTGGTTCCTATTTTCTTTTTCTTCTGATGTCCATCCTCTTTGCCTTTCAGGATGGGGATTGAACATTTTAGTTAGGGTCCTCTCTTTTGCTTAGTTTGTTTAGCTGTACAGATTTTAGTGGGTTTATTCTATGTTGTATGTTTATATGAGTGAGTATATACCATGAATGTCTTTTTGCTTCTGGGACAACTCACTCACGATAATCCTTTCCAGATCCCACCATTTACCTGCAAATTTCATGATTTCCTTATTTTTCATTGCTGAGTAATACTGCATTGTATAGATATACCACAGTTTCTGCATCCATTCTTCAGTTGAGGGGCATCTGGGCTTTTTCCAACTTCTGGCTATTACAAATAAAGCTGCTACAAACATGGTTGAGCAAATGTCCTTTTTGTGTACTTGAGCCTCTTTTGGGTATATGCCTAGGAGTGGTATGGCTGGATCTTGAGGAAGCACTATTCCTATTTGTCTGAGAAAGCGCCAGATTGATTTCCAGAGTGGTTGTATAAGTTTACATTCCCACCAGCAGTGGAGAAGGGTTCTCCTTTCTCCACAACCGCTCCAGCATGTGTTGTCCCTTGAGTTTTTGATCTTGGCCATTCTGATGGGTGTAAGGTGAAATCTCAGGGTTGTTTTGATTTGCATTTCCCTAATGACTAATGAGGTTGAGCATTTCTTTAAGTGCTTCTCTGTCATTCGATATTCCTCTATGGAGAATTCTCTCTTTAGCTCTGTTCCTAATTTTTTAAGTGGATTACTTGGTTTGTTGCTTTTCAGCTTGTTTAGTTCTTTATATATATTGGATATGAGTCCTCTGTCAGATAAAGCATTGGTGATGATTCTTTCCCAATCTGTAGGCAGTCACTTTGTTTTGATGACGGTGTCCTTTGCTTTACAGAAGCTTTTCAATTTCATGAGGTCCCATTTATTGATTGTTGCTCTTAGAGCCTGTGCTGTTGATGTTCTGTTCAGGAAGTTTTCTCCTGTACCAATGAGTTCTAGGGTATTCCCCACTTTTTTTTCCTAACTGATTTAATGTGTCTGGTTTTATGTTGAGGTCTTTGATCCACTTGGACTTCAGTTTTGTGCAGGGTGATAAGTATGGATCTATTTTCATTTTTCTACATGTAGACATACAGTTGGACCAGCACCATTTGTTGAAGAATCTATCTTTTTTCCATTGTATGGTTTTGGCATCTTTGTCAAAAATCAGGTGTCCGTAAGTGTGTGGGTTTATTTCTGGGTCTTCTGTTCGATTCCATTGATCCACCATTCTGTTTCTATGCCAATACCATGCAGTTTTTATAACTGTTGCTCTATAGTACAGCTTGAGATCAGGGATGGAGATACCTCCAGAAGATCTTTTATTGTAGAGGATTGTTTTAGCAATTCTCGGTTTCTTGTTACTCCATATGAAGTTGAGAATTTTTCTTTCCAAGTCTGTAAAGAATTGTGTTGGCAATTTGATGGGAATTGCATTAAATCTGTAGATTGCTTTTGGTAAGATGGACATTTTTACTATGTTAATCCTGCCAAGGCATGAGCATGGGAGATCTTTCTATCTTCTCATATCTTCTTCTAATTCTTTCTTCAGAGACTTGAAATTTTTTTCATACAAATCTTTGACTTGCTCTGTTAGGGTTACTCCAAGGTACTTTATGTCATTTGTGAACATTGTGAAGGGTGTTGTTTCCCTAACTTTTTTCTCGGCCACCTTGTCTTTTGTATACAGGAATGCTACTTATTTTTTTTGAGTTAATTTTGTATCCAGCCACTTTGCTGAAGGTGTTTATCAGCTGTAGGAGTTCCCTGGTAGAGTTTTTGGGATCACTCACATATACTATCATATCATCTGCAAATACTGATAATTTGACTTCTTCCTTTCCTGTCTGTATCCCCTTGATCTCCTTCAATTGTCTTATTGCTCTAGCAAGGACTTCCAGCACTATGTTGAAGAGATATGGAGAGAATGGGCAGCCTTGTCTTGTCCTTGATTTCAGTGGGATTGCTTTAAGTTTCTCTCCATTCAGTTTGATGTTGGCTATAGGCTTGCTGTACATTGCCTTTACTATGTTCAGATATGTGCCTGTTATCCCTGATCTCTCCTATTCTTTAAACATGAATGAATGTTGGATTTTGTCAACTGCTTTTTCAGCATGTAGGGAGATTATCATGTGTTTTTTTTCCTTTCATTTTATTAATATGGTGGATCACATTGATGGATTTCCATATATTGAACCACCCCTACATACCTGGGATGAAGCCTACTTGGTCATAGTGTATAATATCTTTGATGTGTTCTTGTATTTGGTTTGCAAGTATTTTGTTAAGTATTTTTTCATCAGTGTTCATAAGGGAGATTGGCCTGAAATTCTCTTTCTTTTTTTAAAAATTTTATTTTTCTTTTTAGTTACTTTTTTTTTCTGCTTCTTCCAGGAGAGAATTAAGAAACAGATACCCCTTGATCTGTTTTATTTCTGCCATAATCCCTAATATTCCAAGGTGCCATCACAGTTACCATTTTGTTTTTTTAATTTTTTTTAATTACACTTTATTCATTTTGTATCCCCCCATAAGCCCCTCCCTCCTCCCAACCCAATCCCACCCTCCCTCCGCTTTCTGCATGCTTGCCACTCTCCAAGTCCACTGATAGGGGAGGTCCTCTTCTCCTTTCTGATCTTAGTGTATCAGTTCTCATCAAAAGTGGCTGCATTGTCCTCTACTGTGGCCTGGTAAGGCTGCTCCCCCCTCAGGGAGAAGTGATCAATGAGCAGGCCAATCAGATTATGTCAGAGGCAGTCTCTCTTACCATTATTATGTAACCCACTTGGACACTGAGCTGCCATGGGCTACACCTGTGCAGGGGTTCCAGGTCATCTCCATGAATAGTCCTTGGTTGGAGTATGATTTTCTGGGAAGTTCCCTGTGTTCAAATTATCTTGTTCTGTTGCTCTCCTTTGTGGAGTTCCTGTCCCCTCCAGCTCTTACTATTTCCCACTTCTTACATAGAATTCCATTCATTCTGCCCATCAGTTGGCCATCAGGCTCAGCTTCTGCTTTGACAGTCTATACTGCAGAGGCTTTCAGAGGCCCTCTGTGGCAGGTTCCTAGGTTGTTTCCTGTTTTCTTCTGGCTTTCAGAGGCCCTCTGTAGCAGTTCCTAGTTTGGTTCCTATTTTCTTTTTCTTCTGATGTCCATCCTCTTTGCCTTTCAGGATGGGGACTGAACATTTTAGTTAGGGTCCTCTCTTTTGCTTAGTTTGTTTAGATGCACAGATTTTAGTGGGTTTATTCTATATTGTATGTTTATATGAGTGAGTATATACCATGTGTGTCTTTTTGCTTCGGGGACAACGCACTCAGGATGATCCTTTCCAGGTCCCACCATTTACCTGCAAAGTTCATGATTTCCTTATTTTTCATTGCTGAGTAATACTGCATTGTATAGATATACCACAATTTCTGCATCCATTCTTCAGTTGAGAGGCATCTGGGTTGTTTCCAGCTTCTGGCTATTACAAATAAAGCTGCTACAAACATGGTTGAGCAAATGTCCTTTTTGTGTACTTGAGCAAACGTTGGGTATATACCTAGGAGTGGTATGGCTGGATCTTGAGGAAGTGCTATTCCTAGTTGTCTGAGAAAGCGCCAGATTGATTTCCAGAGTGGTTGTACCAGTTTACATTCCCACCAGCAGTGGAGAAGGGTTCCCCTTTCTCCACAACCTCTCCAGCATGTGTTGTCCCTTGAGTTTTTGATCTTGGCCATTCTGATGTTAACTCTGTGTCCCAGCTGTATCCTGCTCCTTCATTCCCTCCCCAACCCCACATTCCCTCCCTGTTCTCTTCCCTGCCCCTTTTCATGTCCACTGATATGGGAGGACCTCCTCCCCATTCATTTGACCCTGTTTTATCAGGTATCTTCAGGCTTGGCTGCAAAGTCCTCCTCTGTGGCCTAACAGGACTGCTCCTCCCCTGCAGGGGTGGGTAGATCAAAGAGCCTACCCTTGAGATCCTGTTAGAAATAGGCCTTTTTCCCCTTACTTTGGAAAACTACTTGGTTACCTAGCTACCACGGGCCACATCTGAGCAGAAGTTCTAGGTTATATCCATAGATGGTCCTTGGTTGAGTGTCAGTCTCAGAAAAGACCCTGTGCCCGGATATATTTGGTCCTTGTAGAGTTCCTATCCTTTCCATATCCTACTAACTCCCCTTCTTTCATATGATTTCCTGCACTCTACGGAGGGTTTGGTTATGAGTCTTATTGTCTGCTTTGAAACACTGCTAGTTAAAATCTTTCAGATGCCTTTTGTGGTAGGAAATTCTCTTTCTTTGTTGAGTCTTTGTGAGGTTTCGGTACCAAGTTGACTGTGGCTTCATAGAATGATTTTGGTAATGTTCCTTCTTTTTCTATTTTGTGGAATAGTTTGAAAAGAATTGAAGTTAGCTCTTCTTTGAAGGTCTGGTAGAATTCTGCACTGAAGCCATCTGATCCTGGACTTTTTTTGGATGGGAGAGTTTTGATGACTGCTTCTATTTCTTTGGGGGATATAGGATTATTTAATTGATTTACCTGGTCCTGATTTAGCTTTGGTAAGTCAAATCTTTCAAGAAAATTGTTCATTTCATTTAGATTTTCAAATTTTGTGGCATATAGACTTTTGAAGTAAGTTGTAATGATTGTTTGGATTTCCTCAGTGTCTGTAGTCATGTCCCCCTTTTCATTTCTGATTTTGTTGATTTGGGTGGTGTCTCTCTGCCTTTTAGTTAACATGGCTAAGGGTTTGTCGATCTTGTTGATTTTCTCAAAGAACCAGCTCTTGGTTTCATTGATTCTTTGAATTTTTTTATTTGTTTCTAATTGATTGATTTCAGCCCTGAGTTTAATTATTTCCAGCCTTCTACTCCTTTTTGGTGTGTCTGTTTCTTCTTTTTCTAGGTATTTTAGGTGAGCCATTAAGTTGCTTGAATGAACTGTCAGAAATTTCTTCTTGAAGGCACTTAGTGATATGAACTTTCTTCTTAGCACTGCTTTCATTGTGTCCCACAAGTTTGGGTATGTTGTGTCTTCATTTTCATAAAGTTCTAGGAAGACTTTAATTTCTTTCTTTATTTCTTCCCTGACAAAATTGTCACTTAGTAGCAAGTTGTTCAGTTTCCATGTGTGAGTATGCTTTTGTTTTTTCTGTTGTTCTTGAGGTCCAGTTCTATTCCATGGTGGTCAGACAGGATACAAGGTATTATTTCAATCTTCTTGTATCCGTTGAGACTTGCTTTGTGACCAACTATGTTTTCTATTTTGGAGAAGGTTCCATGAGGTGCTGAGAAGAAGGTAAATTCTTTTGTGTTTGGGTATATACTTCTGTAAATGTCTGTGAGGTCCATTTGTTTCATCACCTCTGTCAGACACTGGAAGGGAAAATACAACCCAAGAAAATTAGCTTTTGTCAAGAAAACACATGACTCTGTCAGAGTTATTGTTTCTTTGTTTAATTTCTGTTTTGTTGACCTGTCCTTTGTTGAGAGTGGGCTGTTGAAGTCTCCCACTATTAATGTGTGGGGATCTATATGTGGTTTAAATTTTATCAATGTTTCTTTTACAAATGTGGGTGCTCTTGTATTTGGGGCATAGATGTTCAGGATTGTGATGTCTTCCTGGTGGAATTTTCCCTTGATGAGTATGAAGTGTCCTTCCTCATCTCTTTTTATTAATTTTGGTTGAAAGTCTATTTTATCAGATATTAGAATGGCTACTCCTGCTTGTTTCTTGGGTCCATTTGCTTGGAAAGTCATCTTACAACCTTTTACCCTCAGGTAATGTCTATCTTTGTGTCTTAGGTGTGTTTCTTGTATGCAACAGATTGCTGGATTTTGTTTACGTATCCATTCTGTTAATCTGTGTCTTTTTACTGGAGAGTTGAGTCCATTGATGTTGAGAGATTAATGACAAGTGGCTGTTAGATCCTTTGATGTTGATGTTGGCTGTGGTCATAAGGTTGTGTGCTTGGTTGCTTTTTATTTTACTCTAGTGAGGTTAATTATTTTATGTGTTTTCTTGACAGAAGCTAATTTTCTTGGGTTGTATTTTCCCTTCCAGTGTCTTCTGTAACGCTGGATATGTGTGTAGGTATTGTTGAAATTTGTTTTTGTCATTGAATATCTTGTTTTCTCCGTCTATGAGGACTGAGAGTTTTGCAGGGTATAGTAGCCTGGGTTGACATCTGTGTTCTCTTAGGGTCTGCATGATATCTGTCCAGGCCCTTCTGGCTTTCATAGTCTCTGCTTAAAAGTCAGGTGTGACTCTAATGGGTTTGCCATTATATGTTACTTGGCCTCATTCCCTTGCTGTTTTTAGTATTTTTTCTTTGTTCTGTATACTTACTCTTTTGATTATTACATGGCAGGAGGATTTTCTTTTATGGTCAAATTTGTTGGGTGTTCTGTAGGCCTCATGTATTCTTATTGGCTTCTCCTTTAACTTGGGGAAATTTTCTTCAATGATTTTGTTGAAAATATTTTCTGGGCCTTGGAGAAGGGAGTCTTCTTTTTCCTCTATACCTTTTATTCTTAGGTTTTGTCTTTTCATATTGTCTTGGATTTCTTGGACAGTCTGTGTCAGTAATTTTTTGGATTTAACATTTTCTTTGACAGATACGTCGATTTCTTCCATTGTATCTTCTACACCTGAGATTCTTTCTTCCATCTCTTGTAGTCTGTTGGTTATCCTTACCTCTGTAGTTCCTGTTTTCTTCCCTAAATTCTTCCTCTCCATTATTTCCTCCTTTTGTGTTTTCTTTAATTTTTCCAGTTCTATCTTCAGATATTGAGTTGTTTTGTTTACTTCTTTCACCTGTCTGATTATATTTTGCTCTTTTTCTTTTAGTTCCTTCAACTCTGTTTCTTTCATTTCTTTCAGTGATTTAATTATTTCTTCTCTGAAGGCTGCAAACTGTTTGGCTGCATCTTCCCGTATTTCTTCATGGATGGCCATAATCTGCTTGTCTTTAACTTCCTCCACTTCTTTATAGATAGCCATGATCTGTTTGGTTTTATCTCCCTCTAATTCTTTACGTATTTTATTTGTTTTCTCTATTATCCTCTTCATGAGCATAGATGTAAGGTCATCTTCTTGATTTTCTATTGTGCTGCATTGTCCAGGGCTGTTTGCCCCTGAATGGCTGGGTTCTGGAGATGCCATGTTGCTCTGTCTTTTGTTGGTTGAGCTTTTACGCTGTCCTCTACCCATTGGGCTGATTTAGGTGTTGGCTGTTAGTTTCTGTGCTTCCTGGAGTCCTGAAGTAGGGAGAATCCCCTTGGCCAGCAGATGATTTTTCCTGAAGGAGTCCTCCTCTGCTTTTTGGGTATGGTCACTGTATGGTCAGTGTTTCTCAGGAATTGCCACTGCTCACCTCCGGTGAGTAGTAGCTGTGGTCTTTGTTAGGCAGAGGGGCTCTCCTCTTACCCATAGAAGTTCTCAAGACAGCTGCCCCACTGCTGGTTTTCTCTTTATAAATTTAGTGAGCTGCTGCTGTTATTACAGTTTTCCAGGTACAGTCCTCTTGAAGAACCTGCTGATTCCCTAGCTGTGGGTTTTCTCCCAACAGGGAAACTCAGTCTGTTATCCTGGGGCTCACAGTTCTGTCCGGGAAAGTGAGAGGAGCGCCCAGCAAGTCTCTTGGCCACAGGCTGAGTGCTCCGCTCTGGGCCTGGAGAATGTGCACCTAGGTTGAGTTGGTGCCTGGGGGTGCCGCTCTGGTCTGGAGGCTGGTTACTGAGGGCTCCACTCTGGTCTGAAGGCTGGGTGCCTCACTCTGGACCAGAAGCTGTGTGTCCCTGTCTGGGATGTCGGCTGTGGGCACTGCTCTGGTCTGGACGCTGTGGGTGCAGCCCTCTTGAAGGACCAGGGATTCCCACAGTTTTGTCAGTCTAGCTAGGAATAACTGGTTGATCCTTGGCACAGTATCTGAGGGCTGCTGTAATGGCTCTCTGACTTTTGTAGGTCTGAGGATGCAGCTGTATGCCCCAGTACCCTAGGAGTACTCAATAATGATGGCTGACCACAGTGCTCCTGCCTGCAGTAGAGCCTAGAGTCTGTGTGAATCCAGAAAGTCTTTTGGTGCTGGGTGTCCTGAGCGTTAGACCTGATGATCCCCCCCATTGTGGGGTTTCCTCCTGACAGGGACACCCAGTCTTTGCTTTGGGGACCGCCGTTCTGTCTGGGGTGTCGAGTAGAACCCACAGGCACAGATGCCTGCCCGTGGCTCCGCCTTTCTGGCCTTTGGGAGCCTGGACTTATGCCTAAACTGGGTAATTTTCCTGAGACCTTTTCGGGGTGGTGGTATCAGCTGAGTGCTCTGAGATCAGATCAGCCGTTTCCCTCCTTGTGGGTTTGCACCCGACAGTGAAACTCAGTCTCTGGTGCCCTGGGGCCCACAGTTCTATCTGAGGTGGTGAATCAGGTGTACAGGCAGGGCTCTGTGCAGGTGCCTGGGTCCTGCCTCTGGCTCCTGGCTGGCTTCTGGGGTGCCCGTGGAACCCGAGTCTTTTCCAGGGGATGTCTGGGTGGCCTAAGGTTGGTCCCAATCGTTTTCTGCACTGTGGGGTTATCTCTTGACTGGAAAATCCATTCTGTGATGTTGTGGGCCCACAGTTCAGTCTGGGTCAGTTACCAGATCACACTGGCGTGTAGCTCTGGGCTGGCGACCAAGCGCCTGGCGGAACCAGGATATCTTCAGTTTAGTTGGTGAGTTAAAGCTGATTGAATCCCCCACCGTGGGGTATCCTCTCACCTGGGGAACACAATCACTTGTATTTTATGGCCGCGAGTTCTGATTGCTGGTCACTGTGCCGATCCTGCTGTGCTGCTAGTCAGAATGAGAGTTGTGCTGCCATCTTCCCAACCCCCCCCCCCGGAAATTCTTAAATAAAGAAATGTTATATACTTTAGTTTCTTGTGATCACCCATAATGAAAATTTAAATTGATTTCCTATACCACTATGCCATTTTTTTTGTGTGTGTGCATTTTTTTTCTCCATTGCTCATTGAACAAGAAATCAGTTTTAAAAATGAGAAGAGTTTTTATTATTCTTTTCATTCTATGCCTGAGGGTATCAAAACAGATGCTGAGACTCCTAGCCAGACTTTAGGAAGAGTACAGGGAATCTTGTGAAAGCAGTGAAAGATAAAAAGACCTGGAGGGGAGGGAACTTCACAAGGAGAGCAACAGAACCAAAAAAGCTGAGCACAGGGGTTTTTTCTGAGATTGATACTCCAAACAAGGACCATGCATGGAGATAACCTAGAATCCTTGCACAGATGTAGCCCATGGCAGTTCAATCTCTAGTAAGGGGTACAGAGACTGTCTCTAACATGAACTCAGTGGCTGGCCCTTTGCTCAGTGCCACTGATAAGGAGTAGCTTTCCAGACTACGGAGGAAGACAATGCAGCCAGTCCTGAAGAGACCTGATAAGCTAGGGTCAGAGGGAAAGAGAGGAGGACCTCCCCATCAGTCTGTTTGGGGAGGGGTATGGTTGAGATGAGGGAGGGAAGGTAGGTTTGGGAGGAGATGAGGTAAGGGACCACACCTAGGATACAAAGTGAATAAACTGTAATTAATAAAAAATAAATAAATTAAAAAAAGCATAATAATAATAATAATAATAATAATAATAATAATAATAATAATAATTATTAGACTGCAGGGGCTGGAGAGATGGGTGAGTGGTTAAGAGTTCTTAGTGTGCTTGCAGAAGCCCTGAATTTGGTTCTCAGATCGTATGTTGGTTGCTCACAGACTTCTCTAACTCTAGTTCCAGAAGATCTGATACCCTTTTCGGCCTCCATGGGATTTGGCACTCATGTGCATGTACCTTACATACAAATACACATAACTAAAAATAAAAGAAAATGTTTTTAAAGAAAATAAAAGAATATGAATTTTATTTTTATTTTATGTTTCTCAGTCTCTATGTCTGTACTTTTCATAATTCTTCTCCCGAAAAGCATCATTTCTTGGGGGATGGAAATAATCTTCACATTACTTTTTATTCTTTATTTTATTCCTTCTGGCAGCATAATTATATCATTGCTTGTCAAATGCTGAAGATAATGTGGATATTAAACACACTGCTTCTAAAGTCCGCTTGCCTCTCTGTATTCACAAAGCTAGTAGCTCTAGTAACTCATCATAAACCTCACAACAGTGAATCACTTTGCACTCTGATTTTCAATATACCATGCCATTCAAAGTTTTTTTACCATGTAGAAAAATTATGTGTGAGGCATCATGAACACTTAAATCTGAGCAAATGCATTTTCTCCTTCACCCTACAGTGATGCCCTGATATGTTATGATAGAGAAATATGTTCCTTATTAAATGCATATTTGCATGTATTCAGTCTCAGCACTATGTAGCTAAGAAAGTTGAGTCTACAACATTGATAAATTCAGTGTTGTTGAGTGAAGAACAGAGCTATTTAGAGCATCTTAGCCTCAAGATACTATTTCGCACCCAACACATGCCAATACAAATTAATGAGATAGTAACCTATTTTAAAAAATCACTTATGTTTTTCATTTTGACATGGGTAACTAACCTGTGTTCTGCAGATTGGACAACATTCTTCTCAAGGGATAGACAGTGTAGAGAAATTTTAAGCCAGCAGCATGGCTGCACTGGAAAGGGATCACATCCAAGGACCTTCTAGGGCTAAGGGGTCTGGCTGGAACACTGACATACTCTGGATTATATTATGATCTGGCTGGAATACTGGTATGCTCTCAGTAAATACCTTTAATTCCAAACAATGAGGTAAGGTTAGTTTATGCAAAGAAGCAGGTATGAGTGGAAGTGACATCTAATTGAGGGGCAGACAAAGTGAAACAGAAAAAGATTTGACAAAATCAGTCAGGTATGGATATGCTCAACTGTCATGAGAACAGGACAAGAAAAATGGGCTACTTAAGAGCTTAAGAGGATCACAGGGAGGGAGAAGTTTCTTGCTTTTCATTTTTTTAATATTTTTAAATTTTAATTTTTATTAATTATACTTTATTCTCTTTGTATCCCCCCATAAACCCTTCCCTCCTCCCCTCCCAATTCCACCTTCCCTCCCCTTTTCCATGCATGCCCCTCCCCAAGTTCACTGATAGAGAGGTCTTCCTCTCCTTCCTTCTGGTCCTAGTCTATCAGATCTCATCATGAGTGGCTGCATTGTCTTTCTCTGTGGCCTGGTAAGGTTGCTCCTCCATCGGAGTGAGATGATCAAAGAGCGGGCCAATCAGTTCTTGTCAGAGGCAGTCCCTCTTCCCATTACTAAGGGGCACACTTGGACACTGAACTGCTATGGGCTACATCTGTGCAGGGGTTCTAGGTTATCTCCATGCATGGCACTTTGTTGGAGTATGAGTCTCGGGAAAGTCCCCTGTTTGTACTCAATTTTTTTTTGGTTCTGTTGCTCTCCTTGTGGAGCTCCTGTGCTCTCCAGATATTACTATTTTCCACTTTTTTTTAAATAAGATTCCGTGCTCTCTGCCCAACAGTTGGCCATAAATCTCAGCATCTACTTTGATAGTCTGCAGGGCAGAGTCTTTCCATGTTTGTAGCAGCTTTATTTGTAATAGTCAAAAGCTGGAAACAACCCAGATGCCCCTCAACTGAAGAATGAATACAGACATTGTGGTACAGCTACACAATGGAATATTACTCAGCAACAAAATACAAGGAAATCATGAAATTTGCAGGTAAATGGTGGGAGCTGGAAAAGAACATCCTGAGTGAGCTATCCCAGAAGCAGAAAGACACACACGGTATATACTCACTCATATAGACATATAATATAGGATAAACCTACTAAAATCTGTACACATAAAGAAATTAATCAAGAGGTAGGACTCTGGCTAAAATGTCATCCTGAAAGGCAAAGAGAATGGACATCAGAAGAAGGAGAAAACAGGGAACAAGTTAGGAGCCTCCCACAGAGGCTGTTTTTCATTTTTTATGAGAGTTTCTTTTCTTACTGAGACTGTTTACAGAGAAAGGTAGCAGAGAAAAACAGCTAGACACAACTTAAGACAAAGCAAGCCAGAGAAGGAGAAATTCCAGAATTTTAAAATATATTATCAGGATTAGTTGGAGGCCAGGCAGAGAAATTAAGTCAGCAGTCTCTTGGAATGCAATTTGAATCAGTTAGCCTGGAGAGGAGTTTAGGCAAAAAAAACAGCTGAGGTGAACCAGTCAGCAAAATTTCAGATAGAGCTAGAAAGGCTTAGGCACAGCTCTCATTTAATCCCCTCTTCTCAGGAAATAAAATGCAAATTTGCAAGACAGAGGTCAAATTCCTTTCATTTTAGAGCCTTTCTTTGTGCCTCATGATTGCTATCTTTAATTTCAAGGTCATCCTCATTCCACACAGCTGAGAGAACATGCAAATATGCCAGACCTGGGTAGGCAGATTTGAAATAGTGCATGATATTTCCCTTACATTTCCTTTACTGCTTAATTTACCCCGATTAAACAACCTGTAAGGAAAACTCTAAAATGAATTCTATAGTCCCCCAAATAGATAAAATAATCATCTTCAGTAAACTGCAGTGCACCACAATTAACATTTATATTCGAGAGTATAACATAATTCAAGATGCTCTCTTTTCATGTAGCAGCTATTAGTAGAAGCCTCCTCCTAATGTTAGATATAACTCAGAATCTAACCAAGTAGGGTTTACATTTGATGGACAGAATTAAAAATAAATGTCAGAATAATGGGATTTTAAAGCAATAAAATTAAATTATTTTTCTAAGTAAAAGATCCTAATTAGCTTCTCAATTACATTTTCAATCTTTTTAGGTAAAAATTATTGTAATTACTTGTTCTACTCCATAGTTTCAAACTCATTAAATATTAAAATGATTTTCCAATTATTCTCTTTGGTTAAAAAGTAAAATTATCATGAAGATTACTGAGGACATTCATCTCTGGAAACAAATAAGAGCTGCATATTTCTGATTGTGAAAAATGTTGTTCAGTGGCACATACCAGTAGTCCCAGCTTTTGGGGAGGCAGAGGCAGAGGGATCTCTGTGACTTGGAGGTGAGGTGGTCTACAAAAGCAGGTCCAGGACAGCCGAGGCTACACAGAGAAACCCTGTCTCAAAAATCTAAAAAAGAAAAATACTATAACCAATTATGAATGTATTTATTCAGTAACCATTTACTGTGATAAGGAATGAGTCACACAAGACTTAGCATTGAGATGTTACTATGTACAATAATGTTCTTTAATCTGAGTTGACTAAAATTGCATAACCAATAATATGAAATATACTAGACAGTAAAATATAAATTATAAGGAATGGGTATACGAAAAACAATAATAATAGATGAACAATATTAATTTTTTGTAAAGGGATATTTAATCCGGCATCATAGCTACTCTGGCTGGAATACAGACAGACCCTTAACATTTGCTTTTAATCCCTCCAGCTATAGTACAGGCATGTCCTTAGTATACAACTTCAGTGCCAAACAATGAATGTAAAAGTTAGTTTGTAGTAGGAAGCACCCATAATTGTAAGTGACATCTAATTAAGAAGCAGACAAAGTGACAAATCAGAGAAAGATATGAGAAAGACATGAAAGAATAGGCCATCCCCAACTTTCACAAGGACAGAGAGGAAAGGAGGCAACATAAGAGAGATCAGCAGAGAGAGAGGGGAAGTGGTTTTACTAGGAGAATTTTACAGAGACAAGTTGAAGAGAGAACAAGCAAGACACAAGACAGAACAAGCCAGAGAATGAGGGATCAGAGGATTAGAACAGATAGATAGAGGTAGTTTGAGGCCAAGCAGAGCAATTCTGTCATAAGATGAGAGAAACCAGTTTGAATCAGTCAGCTAGGAAATGATTTTGAGTCAATTGAGTTGAACCGACTATTCAGAATTAAGAAAGAACAAGTAAGGGTGAGCTTATTTGTTAGTAAGTCTTACTGGATAAACACATTCTAGACTTGGAAGCTTCTAGCTTCCAGGATTAAGCCTAGGATTTTGGATGGAGGCAGTAAGTTTCTGTGACACAACAATTGCATCAGGCATCTAAAAGACATTCTGAAAATTTTAACTTCCAAAGTAAATTTTGCAAAGCAATATATGCTACCATGTAAACTGTGTGCCTATATGTTCTGTAAATAATTTTACTAAATCAGACAGAAATTGATAGCAGAAAGTATATCATTTCAGGTTGATGTAATTGCAAAAGTTATGGAGAAATGCTAGTGTTTGACATTCACTCTTCTACTCATTTATATAAAAATATCGATTATGTGTTGCTTGAGTGTGGGTGGGCAGAAAAATTAATAATAGGTAAACAATATTGGCTACTTTTGCAGAAGACCTGAGTTTGAATCTCAGCGCTCACAGAGTGGCTGGTAATTCCTATTCCTCTGGATCTGATGCCTCTTCAGATCATTTTAGGGACTAAACACATGTGGAAAACAGGCCTAAATGAAGGCAAATCATTCAACAATAAAAATAGATAGTACTTACTCAAGATCCAGCTATATCACTCCTAGGCATATACCCAAAGGAGGCTCAAGTACACAATAAGGACATTAGCTCAACCATGTTTGTAACAACTTTATTTGTAATAGCCAGAACCTGAAAACAACCCAGATGTCCCACAACAGAGGAATGGATACAGAAATTGTGGTACATCTACACAATGGAATAATACTCAGAAATAAAAAACAAGGAAATCATGAAATTTGCAGGTAAATGGTGGGAACTGGAAAAGATTATCCTGAGTGAGCTATCCCAGAAGCAGAGAGACACACACAGTATATACTCACTCATATAGCCATATAATAAAGGATAAACTTATTAAAATCTGTATACCTAAAGAAACTCATCAAGAGGGAGGACTCTTGCTAAAATCTTCAATCCCTATCCAGAAAGACAAAGAGGATGGACATCAGAAGAAGGAGAAAACAGGGAATAAGTCAGGAGTCTGACACAGAGGACCTCTGAAAGGCTCTGCCCTTCAGACTATCAAAGCAGATGCTGAGACTTATGACCTAACTTTGAGCAGAGTGCAGGTAATCTTATGAAAGAAGTGGGAAACAGTATGATCTGGAAAGGACAGAAAATCCACAAGGAGAGCAACAGAACCAAAAAATCTGAACACAGTGTGTTCCCTGAGAGAGAGAACCCTAACCAATGGAAAAAAGAAAGCATCTTCAACAAATGGTGCTGGTACAACTGGATGTCTACATGTAGAAAAATGAAAATAGATCACCTTGCTTAAAACTAAAGTCCGAGTGGATCAAAGACGTCAACATAAAACCAGATACTCTAAATTGCTTAGAAGAAAAAGTGGGGAACAGCCTAGAACTCATTGGCAGAGGAAACAACTTCCTGAACAGAACACCAACAGCACAGAGTCTAAGATCAACAATCAATAAATGGGTTCTCATGAAACTGAAACGCTTTTGTAAAGAAAAAGATACTGTCTTCAGAACAAAGCGATAGCCTAGAGACTGGGAAAGGATTTTCATCAACCCCATATCTGACAGAGGGCTGATTTCCAGAATATATGAAGAACTAAAGAAGTTAAAAAGCAATAAATCAAGTAATCCTATTAAAAAATGGGGTATGTAGCTAAACAGAAACTTCTCTGTAGAGGAATATAGAATGGCAGAGAAACACTTAAAGAGATGATCAACGTCCTTAGCCATCAGGGAGATGCAATTCAAAACGACCCTGAGATATCACCTTACACCCATCAGAATGGTCAAGATGAAAAACTCAAGTGACAACACATGCTGGAGAGGTTGTGGAGAAAGGGGAACCCTCCTCCACTGCTGGTGGGAATGTAAACTGGTACAACCAATCTGGAAATCTATCTCGCGCTTTTTCAGACAATTAGGAATTGTCTTCCTCAAGACCCAGCTATACCACTGCTAGGTATATACCCAAACTTTGCTCAAGTACACAAAAGGGATATTTGCCCAACCATGTTTATAGCAGCTTTATTTGTAATAGCCAGAACCTGGAAACAACCCAGATGTCCATCAACAGAGGAATGGATACAGAAATTGTGGTATTTTTACACAATGGAATACTACTCAGCAATCAAAAAAGGAGGAAATCATGAAATTTCCAGGCAAATGGTGGGATCTAGAAAAGATCATTCTAAGTGAGGTATCCCAGAAGGAGAAAGACACACATGGTATATACTCAGTTATATAGACCTATAAGATAGGATGAACATTAATGAAATCTTCACACTTAAAGAAGATAAACAAGAAAGAGGACCTGGGGTAAGATGATGCATCCTCACTTAGAAAGACAAATGGGATGTGCATTGGTCATAGGAGAAAACAAGTAACAGGACAGGAGCCTACCAGAGAGGGCATCTGAAAGACTTTACCTAGCAGTTTATCAAAGCATATACTAAGACTCATAACCAAACCTTCGCCAGAGTACAGGGAACCATATGTAAGAAGGGGGAGTTAGTATGACATGGAAAGGATAGGAGCTCCAAAAGGACCAAATATATCTGGACACACGGGTCTTTTCTAAGACTGATACTCTACCAAGGACCAGGTATGGATATAACCTAGAATCTCTGCTTGGATGTAGCCCGTGGTAGCTCAGTAACCAAGTGGGTACCTTAGTAAGGGGAACAGGGACTATTTCTGAAAGGAACTCAAAGGCAGGCTCTTTGACTTCCCTACCCCCCCCCCCCAATGGAGGAACAGTCCTGCTAGGCCACAGAGGAGGACTTTGCAGCCAGTCCTGAAGATACCAGATAAACCAGGGTCAGATGAAATGGGAGGAGGTACTCCCCAATTAGTGGACTTGGAAAGGGGCAGGGAGGACATGAGTGAGGGAGGGTGGGATTGAGAGGGAATGAAGGAGCAGGATACAGCTGGGATACAGAGTTAATAAAATGAAAGTAATAATAAAAATTAAAAAAATAAAATCATTTGAACAGCTTCAGAACAAGTAAGCAGTTATTACTCTATTCTCAAAGCTCATCTTGTTTCCTTACAGTATATCTGAGAATATATTTGCAGATATATTATATATTTGCGGATATATTATATCTAAGAGTATATTTGCACTTTGTAGTTGCTCCATCTCCTTTTCCTGATGTCTCTTGGACCTCTCCTGTGGCTGAATCCCCTACTTGCTCTTTTAACTCCTCCATATCTGGAAGGAAGTCCAGCCCTGTTCTCTCCCCTGGCTCACGGTTTGTCTGTAAGCTGTTTTATTGGAAACCAGGGGATAATTGGGAAAAATGTTTAAACAACATTGAGATAGGAGGTTTTCAGAACAAAGATTGGAACCAGAATGTGGGAGGATATACAGAAATTAGCATTTGAATTACACAATAAAGTTATGCCTACAAGAAATGCATGTCTGTGTGAAAATACTGAATGGTTGAGCATTCTGATCACTATTTCCTGTAAGGCTCAGTGAATATTGCATAAAAAGGAGGAGAATAATTTAAGAATTGAAAGATACGGATAATTACTGTAACCCAAAATTTTCAGTGCCGGCCTACTCCTAATCCATGACCTCTGCATCTTCTTGCAGTGGTCCCGCATATGCAGTGGTCCTGCATAAAATGGCGGTGTCAAGAGCCAAAAGTCAAACCAGAATGAGCTACTGGCTTTGATGATTTGTTTTAAAGGGACAATCATTGTCTGTACTTGTGCAATCACTTATGAGTCCACCACACTTCTATGGAGAGTTACCAGCCCTAGTTAAACTCAGTGGGCTGATGAAAAATAATTAAAAGGACAAGAATGTGTGAAAAGAACTTGTACAGAAAGGGATAATATGGATGGAAGGAGTTGTGAACCATAATGGAAATATCACGATAATCAACATATCATATGTTTGTATGAAATTACCAAATAACAAGTTCAATTCAAATTGTGTTTTGAAGGAGGTGATATTGCATGCATAAGACTTTTTTCCTTCTCTCACATTCTGCAGTAACTTCAGCATGTCCTAAGTGCAGGTGTCACTCTGCATGCATGCTAATGTGCTTTTCTGAGTGTGTCAGTGTGTGTGTGTCTAACAAATGTGAACTGAGTTAGGTAGTGTGGTGTGTCAGCTCGTGATTGCAAGTATTCTACAGAAACAGCAAGTAATACTGTACTTTTGAAATTCTATGTCTTTTTTTTTTTTCTATCAGATTATGCACAGTCTTATCCTACACAGAACAAACTTCATCCCCATTGGAGAAGTTGATAGACCACAGTACTACAGTGTAGCCCAAGCTTCTTTGTCTAAGATCTGCTGCTGTCCTGCCTGCATCTTGCAATCTTTATATGCTTTACATATAGTGTCTCCCTTGAATACTCTCCCTAGATTGTGAAACTGTTTTTTGTTTATAAATGTCCAAAAATAGTAAACCCTCAATATGCAATGTGTACCTTAAAGAATTATTTTTCACATTTACTATGTTTGTATATCTATTCTTATGGAAAATATTTATTTAATTTTAGCTTGTCATCTTAAGGGAGTGATAATAAGTAGGTCATAAATAATAAGGCACAAAAATCTTATTTTTTCCTGTTTGTCTTTTTTTTTTTTTTTTTAATGACCAGCATTCTTTGGCCTCTAAAGAATTTAAATGCTAAAGTTGTTCATCTTATGCCCAAAGGCTCCCTGCCTACTCACAGAATTTGTTTTTCATTTCATTAGACCTGGGTATTCTGTGATTAAGACTCAATTAATTTACCCAGCAGTGACAAAGAAATGCTGCTTGTTAAAACTGACCTAATTATTTCAACTCCTAGCTATTTGTTAACTCCACTACTCACATCAGTTATAAAACTATTGCCGTATCAGGTGATCAACAGAATAAAAATGAGAAAAGAAATGATTATAGGTAACATTGCTTGAGAAACTATCGATGAGGTTATGAAGATATACTTCATAAAAGATGGGACATAATTTACAAGTGTCATAAATAATATATAGTGGGTTTTGTTGATGAATGTCTAAATAAAAACTACAGAATCCTTCAACTGAACTTAAATTATCTAATCTAGTTGTATGACTGCACTGATATGTGCTATCAAATGTGCTTCTGTGTTATCAAATGACACACAGTGTCTATCATACTAAGAGTTCTCATTCTTATTTTGTTAGATCTTTATTTTTAATCTCAAGGTGATGTTTTTTTTTCTTTTTTATCTGTATGATAATAATTTGTAAACGATTACCAATACTAACATCTATTTCGGCTCTTATTTTAGTTTTGCTGTTATGACATTGAAGACATTAGTAATTTCCATTTGCATATGCTGAAATTTTATTATTATGCCAGGATTCTTTTGAATGTTTCTTCAATTTTATTTTTGCAAAATGCACTTAACATTATATGGATGCTTACAGCAAATGTATCTCAAGTACACAACTCTGTAAGTCTGCTTGTCTCCTGAGGCTCAGTTGGAGATTTTCTGCTGGACTTTTATGTTAGAAGTAAAGTGTACCAGAAAATTTGAACACAGGGATCTTCCCAGAGACTCATACTCTAACAAAGTACCATGCATGGAGATAACCTAGAACCCTTGCACAGATGTAGCCCATGGCAGTTTAGTGTCCAACTGGGTTACATAGTAATGGGAAGAGGGACTGCCTCTGACATAATCTGATTGGCTTGCTCTTTGATCACCTGCCCCTGAGGGGGGAGCAGCCTCACCAGGCCACAGAAGATGACAATGCAGCCACTCCTGATGAGATCTGATAGACTAAGATCAGAAGAAAGGAGAGGAGAACCTCCTCTATCAGTGGACTTGGGAGGGGCATGCATAAAGAAGGGGGAGGGAGGATGGGGCTCGGAGGGCAGGAGGGAGGGCCTTATGGGGGATACAAAGTGAATAAAATATAAATAATAAAATAAAATAAGAAAGAAGTAAAGTGTATTTGTCTTACTAGTATCCCATATTTTCATACTTCAAAATTACATCAAGAATAATATTTAATTCATCATGGTCATTTTAATCTAGTCAGATATAATTAACAACATATTTCATGAAAAAAATCTGTTTAAAGTTCTCTTTTAAATTAACGTTCTAAAATATTTCATTGTTTGGCAACAATAGTGGGCATAGATTGATAGTCATAAATGAATATTAGCATAATAAAGATACCAAAAGAAAACATATACAAGCCATTTATTGTTTCGTTTCTTTACTAATCTTGTACAATGACAATGCAGGAAGAATATGAAATAGTAAATCATCCACGAATTTGAAGCACTCCTCTGTGAAAACCGTACAATTTTGTTTGTGAATATATATTTATATGTATGTGTATAGATAAATATGTATGTGTGTGTATTCTGATATATATATGTACATATATCAGATTTGAAGAAGTATTTTCAAATCACTGTGCAATGTCAACAGTATTCAATTTCGAGAAGCTCTTACAAAAAACTTTAATAGAAATATCATTCCAATTCTCACTGAGAAGATAATGACTAATTTTCATGTTAATTCTATGACCCTGATAGAGGGCAATTATATCTGAAAGCCAATAAAATATTCATTAGCACTGAATAAATTTGTTACTTAACTGCCTTTTTAAGACTCAAACACTATTTTTAAAATTATTTTTTCAAGAGATTCTACCTTGTCAGTTGTTCCACGCTTTAAGTAGTTATTTCTCTGTAAATCCCACTATATTATCTTAAGTTATTAACTTATTTCAATATCATATTTACATACTCACTATAATGAATGAGAGGACAACAATCCAGCATGTGGTTCAAGGAATGAAAATAGTGCTTTCTAAACTAAATGCTGTCTGTAGAACACAAACCAAAACAGGTCACAGTCAATCAGTTGCTTCTAGAGCCAGTTGAAGTTGGCTTTTTTTATTGAATTTTTATTTTTATATTAATTACAGTTTATTCACTTTGTATCCCAGCTGTAGCCCCCTCCTTCAGTCTCCCCCAATCCCACCCTCCCTCCCTCATCTCCTAGCTCTTATGTAGGCAGACTCCACTTGTGATAAGCTAGTAAACTCCGGGCACTCGGGAGGTCTGCATGTACTACATACTTGTGGATACAGAAACATGAATCCAAAATGTCAAAATAAAGAGATATTTCATGTAATTTCATTTCAGAAGGACCATTTCCTCTACATGCAAGATATTTATTCCCAAATTAATAATTAATGTATTTTTGAAACAATCTATCTTGAATCTCAGTGTCAGTCTTCCTATTTAAAGCTAAAAGCAGGTGGTTTCATATGTATTTATCTTTAATTGGTGTGATTTTCTTCTTTTCTTTTTCTTCTACTTCTCCTTATTATTATTACTATTACTATTATTTACTATTTATTCACTTTGAATCCCACTTGTAGCCCCTCCTGCATCTCTTCCCAGTCCCACTTTCTCTCCCTTTTCTTCTGCTATTCTTCTGGCCTTGTCCACTGATTGGGGAAGTCTTCCTCCCCTACTGTCTGACCCTAGCCTATCAGGTCATTGTCTTGATCCTCTTCCTTTTTTTGGCTGGCTAGGTAGCCCCGCCAAGGAGAAGTGATCAGGAAGCAGACAACCAAGTTCATGTCAAGGACTGTCTCTTCTCCACTTACTAGGGAACTGACATGGAAACTGAGCTGTCGACAGGCAATATCAGGGCAGGGGTTCTATATGCTCTCTATGCATGGTCTTTAGCTGATGCATCAGTCTCTGTAGTCACCCTTGGTCCCAGCTTTTTCAGCTTTGTTGGTCTCCTTGTGAGGCTCCTGTTCCCTGTCCACTCTGGGTCCTTCTATATCCTCCTTCTTCATAAGACTCCCTGTGCTCTGTCCAAAGTTTGGCTGAGAGTCTCTGTATCTACTTCTCTTTATCAAAGAATGGATACAGAAACTGTGGTTCATTTGCACAAATAGAATAATACTCACTTATTAAAAAGGAATTCATGTGAATTTAATTTATGAATTTAATTCATGAATTAAAAAGGAATTCATGAGATTTGCAGGCAAATGGATGGAACTAGAAAAGATCATTCTGAGTGAGATGACCCAGAAGGAGAAAGACATAAATGGTATATAGTCACTTATAAGTGAGTGCAAGTATAATAGACATATAATATTATAATAGCTATATAATATAGGATAAACTCACTAAAATCTATAAACCTAAAAAAGCTAAATAGTGAGGAAGACCCTGGGGAAGATGATTAATTCTCATTCATAAGGGAAAACAGGATAGACACCAGAAGCAATAAAAGAGAGGGAACAGGGCAAGAGCCTACCATAGATCCCCTATAAAGACTCCACTCACCAAGGGATCAAAGTAGATGGTTTGGCTTTTGTAAATTTTCTTTTTCTTTCTTTCTTTTTTTTTGGAATTCACGTATTTTCTCATTCTTAATAGTTCTTTAAGAATTTGGTGGGCCTGGGAGGGGAAGAGGGACGGGACTACAACCAGAGTGTGAAGTGAATAAAAATAAATAAATTAAAAACTTAAAAAAAAACGATTTTATACAGGGTATAGCAGTTATTGACCATATTCACTCCTCACCAACAAAGAACTATGCACAGAGAGGACCTAGACCCCTTGCTCAGAGGAATCCCATAGGCTGCTAAGTTTCCATATGGGTTCCCTAGTAAGTGGAAAAGGAGCTGTCTCTGACATGAACTCAGTGGCTGGCTATTTAATCATCTCCTCCTGAGGGGGAAGCAGCCTTGCCAGGCCACAGAAGAAGAGGATACAGCAGTCCTGATGATACCTGATAAGGTAGGGTCAGATGAAAGGGGAGGAGGTCCTCCCCTATCAGTGAACTAGGGGAGGAGGATAGGGGAAGAAGAGGGAGGATGGGAAGGACTGGGAGGAGACAAGGGAGGGGGCTACAGCTGGGATACAGACTGAATAAATTGTAATAAATAAATAATAAATAAGTAAGGAATGATGAACACCCCTAAATTCCTAGCTAAAAACAGGGGAGGGGCATAAGGAGAGAAGAGGGAAGGTGGGATTGGGAGGAGATGAAGGATGGGGTCACAGCAGGGATACAAACTGAATAGATTGTAATAAATGATAATAATAAAAATATGCTAAAAAAGTAAAAATCATGTTCCTTATAATTTTGAAAATATTACAGATTTATTTTGTCCTTGTTTGAGAAGTAAAAAGCCATTTTTCAAGCTACTTTCATAATAGCTGGCAATTCTTTCTGACCCTTGGATATATTATGAGTCAAAACATTTATTTTTTTCATTCCAAATAAGTTATTAAGCCATATTTCAAGCATATTCTTTTATGCCACGTCTGGGGAGGTAGATCTAGGAAGACTTCAAGTTTGAAACTAAACTCCATGAAAATGAAGTATACCCTTTGCTACAAAAGTACAACCTTCTCTCATTAAAACAAGAGTTTAGGCTGTAGCTCAGTGATGTAAGGATTGTCTAGCATGCATTGATCAGTAGATTTTATGACTAACACGATCAACATGTGTAAGGTGTGGGTGCATGTGTGTGTATCAGAGAGAAATTTGGAAAATACAATGGGCTAATGTGGATATTTTAGTCACACTATGTATTTCTCATTCATTTTTGTTGCTTACTGGAGCCCAGGAGATCACTATTTTTGAATTCCTCCACAGCAAATTTAGATGTGGTTAGAATTGGTATAAGTTCACTCTTGGGCCTATTCAAGTACATGTCAGTCTTCATAGTCGTGAACTCTTCCTGTCGATATTAGGATCTCAAGCATAGTTCTTAACAACAGCAGAATGATACCTTGGTTTTACTTTAACAGAATGTGTTGTCTTACCCTGGGCTTTCACAAGGACACACAAAGAGTTCTCAGACTGCAGATTCATCTCTCATCCATCCTTTCTAGTATTGGTAATTATGGGGCTTGTTAGGGCCAGGTAGACCATTCTACCTTTGCTGCCTGAGTGCTGGAATTACCTCCTATCACAGCTAATGCATCATTTCTTTCCTGTGAAAATGTAAAAATTTCATCTTTTGCTAATTCTCTTAAAATGTCACAAAGAAAAAAAAGAAAAACCAATGATAATAATCCCCTGTTATCATTTGTTTAATGTTCTTATTGATATGCATATAGGAAAATCTCTGTGAAATATAATTATTTTAACAGAATTGCAGAAATACAAAATAGGCTTAATAGCTATATAATTTTGATTTAGAAAAACTCTGTTGGTGTCATAAAACAGTTTTTCTTCTTTTTTTAACATGTCACATTTTTCTTTGCTTTCAAATATAAACACCCCCTGATGCGTTACAGTCATCTTTGGTTTGGAATTTGGTTTATGAAATTTTCACAACATGAAACAGAGCCAAATGGAATTATATTCTTTCAGTTCATGTGCTTCCGTTGTGTACAATAAAATGTTAGATCAGGGTGACTGATGCAGCCTGTTGCTGCAGAGTGTTATGAGAGGCAATTATATGTGAGGTAAATACTAACCAATTCAGAGAGCTAGAAGTGTAAAACAAGTCCATATATGGATCAAGTTGAAACGATCTGGTTTACATGCCTAGGACTCTCCTTACATCTAATGACAAGTTAAAGCAAGTTATTAGATAAGGTCAAAGAAAAAAGTGCCCCATTATAGTTATTTTAAATTTACCTTTAAGATATTAGTTAGGTGTATGTTTGTGTATGGGTATGTACACTTGAGTGCAAGTACCCACAGTGATAAGATTATCAGATCTCCTAGAGCCCAAGTTTCTGAACACCTTTGAGCCACTCAAAATGAGTTCTAAAAAGATAACTTATGTCCCCTGCAAGAGCAATATGCTCATAACCACTGTGCCATATCAAAACCCTATGTCATTATACTTGGCATTTTGACATATACTTAAAAATTATTTAATTGACTAAATGCGCTAAGCATATAAAATTGGCCTTTAAATTTACGAGTAGTTGTATGAGAGAAATACTGAAACATTTGCAGTATATAAACTAGGTACGGATATTGTTAGGATAGTTCTTCACCAAAGAATTTAAAAGTCTACTTTAATGAAAGCTTCAGTTTGTATTGTCTTGGGTGGAGGACACAGCATTTGAAAAAGCATGCTGGTATTCCTTTGCAAAAATCTTATGTCAAATCTCAGTAACACATACTCCCATTTGTGTGTGAGTCTGGGTCATTTCCAGGTCGATGAACTCTTCTGAATGTTCCTTCCATATTGTTCAATTCAGTCCTTAAATAGCTGTTAGTAACTGTCCATGGCCAATTCTGTGTATTTTATACTTTCTTTTTCAAAAATAAGTTATGTTTTGCAGGCTTAAGATTTTTACCTCTATTACCTAAATCTGGTCTGTGGCAGAGTATCTTTTCAGTCAATGTTAAATCCTGAATACAACCCCAGGCAGTGAAAAAAATAAAATCATCTAATCATTTCTATTTCCTAACTCACCTTATCAGAAATTACTTCCCAATGAACATTTTGCACTTGTCATTTGTCTCAGTGTCCATGTACAAAGTATTAATATTTAATCAGAGAGAAAAATATCATAGATGATACACATGAACTATGATTTTTTAATTAATTTTTTATTTTATTTTACATTAATTACAGTTTATTCACTTTGCACCTCTGCTACAGCCCCCCTCCTTCATTCTCTCCCAGTCCCACCCTTCTTCCTCATCTCCTCCTGGCAGCTCATTATCAAAGTGGGTCCCCACGTAAGGGAAACAGGGACTGTCTCTGAAATGAACTCAATCACTGGCTCTTTGACCGCCTCACCCACCTTAGGAGGAGCAGCCTTGCCAGGCCACAGAGGAGGGCATTGCAGCCAGTCCTGATGAGAGCTGATATGTTAGGAACAGATGGAAGGGAAGATGACCTCCCCTATCGAAGGACTTGGAGAAACACAGCGATCTTACTGATACATGGTAAAGTATCAGTAAAGTTATAAAAATGACAAATGCCTTTATGTGGTGGAATAATGATAATAATATTTTCATAGCTCATTACTTTTAGTTACTTGATATTGATAGTAACATTTATTTTTGTACTTTACATTTTCAAAGTATTAAAAAAAGCATACAGCAACACAAAACAAATTTATTTTTTCTTCATTTGATGTCATGATAAAACAAGGTTTCTAGGCTAAGAAAATAGTATTAAAAACACACACTTAGGCAGATGTGTGTGTACCAGGGATGGCTGAAGCTGGATATGACTCTAGTGATCAAATTTTGAAAATATTACAGATTTACTTTTGTCCTTGATTGAGAAGTAATGATTAACCAAGTGACCTCTATGCCTTTTGAGTACTGAGAATAGGGATAGGTTCTCAAAATCATGTCTTGCTGAAATGAAATATTTTAAATAAATACAAATAAACCAGCAGAACTTAAATTCAAAAATTCTGTGCAAAGAATTGTGGTTTTATTTACTAAATCAGAATGCTACTATCAAACATAGAAGGTTTAATTTTGATAAGTGCTTTGGGGAAAGTTGAACATAGATAATATTTGGATAATTTTCTTTTTTATAATTGGCAAAATATGTGCAGAACCTGTGGTTTCACGCAAACAAGTATTGAAATGTGAATGCCTTTCCCTTCATCTAGATAATGGGATATATAGTAGAAACTTTTTTGTTAGGCCTAAAATTATGTAGAGGTAAACTATTGGTTTATGGTTTATTGATAAAATTGTGGAATTTAAGACAAATACTTAATGAGGTACTTCAACATTGAAACCATCAAAGAAAAATATTTTCTAAATTCCAAAACATAGTTATCAGACTTTCTAATGTTATTGTCCATAATTAAAGCTTTCTATTATATAAATTGTGACCTACTAAAATATCTCCAGAGATTAACTGATTATAAGAGTAATCAAATCAATAGTGTGCAGGCAATGTCTAGTGGGTGAATGTGAATGTGATTGAGACATTATGTTCTCTGTTATAGGCAGAGGGTCTTGATAAGTCTAAAGGAAAGCAAATGAAAGGAAAAATCACAGACTGAGCTAGTGTGAATGAAAACAATATGTAAAGCCAAACAAATGAAAAAGAAAATCAAAGTGAACAAGTGTATGAGAAATTGATAAAAGGACAAGCAACTTGCTGTATTATTCTCTCATATCTCTATAAACTGTTCCAAAATTTCTTACTAAGAATTATTTTCTGAGACACGTTCTTGTATATCATCAATCATTGTCAGGTAGGAGCATAATCAATATTATCCTACTTTATAATAATAATGATATCTGTTACAGAAAATTATTAGATGTAAAAAAGTTAAAAGAGAAAAGATAAGTGTTTTAATGTATTCTAAAATAAATTACATTAACAGAAATACTCTTTCATTTAAATTAAACTATGTTTTACATTAATGTAACACAAAATTGTGTTGTTAATATCATTTGAATAAAGTACACTTATTAATTTGAACAATAATTACAATGTTCCAGCAACTATTTTAGATGTTTGTGGCATGGGCATCAAAAGGATATTGTAATGGGATATGTTGACATTAAACAGATCAATGAAATATGTCTTCATTCTATCATGACTTTAATGTAAATCAAAAATATACTCTAAAAGGATATGTTGATAGCAAATAGATGAGCAAAATATACTTTCATGATTATATGTAAGACAAATAATCGGCATAAGGAGGGTTAAGTATGATGAACAACAGGGTTGTTGCTGCTATATACAGGTTGGTGACAATTGTTCACCTTAAGAAAACTAATATGAACCTTAACCACTGAGGGGAAGGTATAAATTGAGTATGATAGTGAATGAAGAGACTTTGAAGAGTTTTCCACTACTTCTTCTCATAAAAAAAAAAAAAAAAAAAAAAACCAGAACTGCAGGGTAAAGATAAGAGACTGAAAAGCAAAGTGAATAGCAAAATGAATAGTAAAAGGAATATCTTTGAAAGAGAAAAGTTGAATGTATGATGTAAAAGTAGAATGAACAGGACTACATTCTAAGATTCTGTATGTTATACTGAATAATATGGAAATAGGAATACAGATCAAAGGAATGAAATGGCATGTATATTTAAGGAGGATCATTTGGCTGCCTCCTGGGAAACATAAAAAGAGATGAAGATTAAAGGAAAGAAGTACACTTAGAAATAGATTGTAAGATGCGGGTGTAGGATGAGGTCTAAGTGGCAGTGGTCAGGAGCACAAGATGATCTTGAAATATATAGCGAGTTCTAGACCACCCTGTTTAAGTGATCTTTTATAAATCCATCAATATATACATCAGTCACCTAAGAACCTGAGACACATGTATTAGTTATTTTAGTATATCAGGGTATTTATCACATTTTCTAAACCTCTACCATAAGGAAATCATGAGAAGTAGATGCAAATCATGACCCCGTTTTAGATTAAAAACTCTTAACAAGATAAAAGACTTCAACATATTGCTAATTTCTCTCAGTAGCAGTCTTTATAGGATAGGTATGGAATTACAGTTAAAAACCTCTGAAAGTTTTGTAAGTCAAAGAGGCTTTTTTGTGGTTGTTGGCTAATGAAGTCCTATAGTCCCATATAGATTACAATGAAGTCCTATAGTCCCATATAGATTATAGACTATTGCAAACCCTATTGGTTAGTCTCCAAAACCTGGCAGTAGAACCCAACTGTTAATACAACATACCTGAATCACAGAACATGCAGAAATCATAAATAAATAAAGCTGAGATTGACTTGAATATTTTATCTTTGATGTCTAGCTTTCAATGTATTGAAAACAGCTACATGTGGTACTAGAGGAGAAAAGAAGTCATCAGTCTTAGCCAGCTACGATCCTGAGACTATGCTACACCATCACAGTGAACACAACAATGAAACAGCACAGTGATCACTATGGCTGACCATCATAGTGAATACTACAACTGACCATCACAGTGAGAGTTACAACTGACAACCATGATGACCATTACAACTACCACTATGCCTGAAACCCCACAGATGACCATCACAGATATTGTTAGAGATTACCAATTCAGCTGACCAAGTAGTGGCCACCTTAGCTGACCATTACCACTGACTACCAGAGTGACCGCTATAACTGGCCATCACAGTGAACACTGCAATGACCATCATAGTGACCAACTTTGGCTAAATATCACAGAGACCACCAAAGCTTACAATTGAAGTGATCTTTATAGCTGACCAATACAACTTATAGTGACCAGCTCAGCTGATCACAACAGCTGACCATCGTTATCACTGAATACTATAGTGGCCATTATGAGTGACTCTCACAGTAGTCACTTTAAGTGAGCACTCTAGAGACCACCACAGTAACCACCATAGTGACCACTCTGCATGACCATCACAGTGATATATACAACTATTCACCTCATTGACAACCCCAGTGATCACTATGGTAACCATTACAAGTGGCCACCACAGCAAACCACTATAGCTGGCCATAATAGTGACCATAGCTGAACATCATTGCTGACTATTAAAATGAACACTTTAATTAACCTCCACAGTGACCATGAAAACTTATCATTGTATTGCAAACTACTTGTGACATCTGGTCATCACTATGACCAACAGAGCAAGTACATTGACTGAACATCCCAGTGAACACTCCAACTGACCACATCAATGACCGCCACAGTGATTACTATGACTTACCATCTAGTAATACATGCCCACTACAGCAAAGGTGTCACAAATGAAATAGGATAACCAACTACTCTCTATTTTGTTTTCAGTCCAGTGTCATAAAAGAAAACCCCTACCTTGAACCATTTTTGTGGGGAGGGACAATAAGCTATATATAGATTGGTCATAGGCCTTAGGGGATAACAAACTTCTGTTGCCCCAATAAATGTGTATAGTATGAGCCCATTTCTGATGACATCATTATATCTATAGGTTAATCTATCTTTGAACACTCATTAGATAAGCTTCTACTTTCAGTAGAAGAGTACTAACAGAGACTCACAATTGTTCACTATGTAGATAATAAGAGGCTGTAGAATGTTAAACACTAAACATGACATTTGTACCATATCCCCATATATACCAACAGGTCAGAGATAATTGTGGAAAAGAAGATATTAAAAGTGAGAGCTAGAATTACTGAATGACTATGAAGGAAAACGTGTTTTATGTAGTCACTTAAGTTGTATTTTTCTTGTTCAAACAAGCTGTTATCTATGAAACAAAACCTATGAAGCCTGGTATTATAAGGATCATGTCGATGACTTGGGATAGGTGCAGGAAAACCTGGTTCTCTATTAAACTGTGTTTTATACCTTCAGATTCATGAAGTTAAAAATATCAATATATACTTTATACTATTTGAAGCCTTCCAATATTTAGATACTTTGTTCCTTAAAATCATTTCCATTCAAAATTTCAGGAATAATCTTGATAGGCTAGGATCAGGTATTAGGGGAGGAGGACTTCCATGATCACAGGACTAGGAAAGAGGGATAGGGAAGGAAGAAAGAGGAAGGGTAAGACTGAAAGGAGATGAAGGAGAGGTTACAACTAGGATACAAAGTGAATAAATAGTAAATAGTAAATAATAATAATAACGATAATGGGAAAGTAAAAAACGATTATAACTCTTAAAAGAAAATGAATATTCTTTTTTAAAATTTGTATATTTATTCATTACAATTTATTCATCTTCTATCCCGGCTGCAGCCCCCTCCTTCATCTCTTCCGATTCCCACCCACCCACTCTTTTCTCCCCCTATGCCCTTTGCCTAGTCCCCTGATAGGGGAAGACTCCTCCTCTTCTATCTGACACTAGCTTATCAGGTCTCATCAAGGCTGGCTGCATCATCTTCCTCTGTGTTCTGGTAAGGCTGCACCCTCCCTCCCCTCCAGTGGGAGGTGATTAAAGAGCTGGCCATTGAGTTCATGTCAGAGACAGACCCTGTTTCTCTTACTAGGGAACTACTTGAAAACTCATCAACCAATGGGCTTCCTTTGAACAGGGAGTCTAGGTCCTCCCCATGCAAGGTCCTTGGTTGGAATATCAGTCTCTCCATGTCCCCCTGTGCCCAGGCTTCTTGGCTCTGTTGTTCTCCTTCTGGAGTTCCTGTCCCCTCCAACTATTTCTAACTCTCTCTTCTTTCCTAAGGATTCCAGCACTCTGCCTAAAGTTTGGCTATGAATCTCAGTATGTCCCTTGATACCCTAATGGGTAGAGTTTTTCAGAGGTCCTCTATGGAAGGCTCCTATCCTATTCCTTATCTTTCTTCTACTTCTGATGTCTATCATGATTGCCTTCTGAATGAGGATTAAGCATCTTCCCTAGGGTCCTCCTGGTTGTTTAGCTTCTTTAGCACTATAGATTGTAGTATGTTTATCGTATATTGTATGGCTAATATCCACTTATAAGTGAGTTTATATCATATGTATCTTTCTACTTCTGGTTACCTCACTCTGGATGACCTTTCCTAGTTCCCATCATTTGCTTGCAAATTTCATTATTTCCTTGTTTTTTAATTGCTGAGTAGTATTCCATTGTGTAAATGTACCACAGTTTCTGTATCCCTTCCTCTGTTGAGGGACATCTAGGTTGTTTCCAGATTCTGGCTATTACAAATAAAGCTGCTATGAACATAATTGAACAAATGTCTTTATTGAATGGTGGTGCATCTTTTGGATACATGCCTAGTAGGTATAGCTGGATCTTGAGGAAACACTATTCCTAATTGTTTGAGAAAGAGCCAGATTGATTTCCAAAGTGGTTGTACAAGTTTACATGCCCACCAGCAATGGAAGAGGGTTCCCCTTTCTCTATATCCTCTCCATCATGCATCAGTCCTTTAGTTTTTTTTGTCTTAGGCATTCTGATTGGTGTAAGGTGAAATCTCAGGTTCGTTTTGATTTCCATTTCCCAAATGACTAAGGATATGGAGCATTTCTTTAAGTGTCTCTCTGCCACTTGATATTTCTCTGTTAATAATTCTCTGTTTAGCTCTGTGCCCCATTTTTTAATTGGATTACTTGGTTTGTTGTTGTTTAACAGTTCTTTGTATATTCTGGATATTAGCCCTCTGTCAGATCTATTTTAATCAAGGTTAAAATGCTCGAATTTTGTAATGAACTTTTGTCCAAAGTCAATGCTAGTGTATACAATTCACCAATATTGAAAGATAAAACTGATAAACTGAAAGTCATTTGTATCATCTAGGAAGTACTTACATTAATCAGAGCAGTGAGAGGTAGTCAAATACAACACAGATTGTTTGTATACACATCCAAGACAATTTAAATTTTACTAATCATTTATACTTAAGCATGATATTTAAAATTATTTCAGCAATTATAATGGTAGTTTTGCAGTGAGTATCATACTAAAACTATAATCTATATGTTGTGTATTATTTATCAACTAGGTCAGATTGACTGACTTCCAAGAGAATAATTCACACCTCTCAGGGTGTCTCTGAGAGAATTTCAGAGAAAATTAGATTATTAAGCTCTTAATTAACACTTTGATGAACTGATTGTCTCAAAATATGATGGCTATTGTAATGTTATGGGCACTTTCAGAGGTAAGGATTAATATCAGTGAATAATTTAGTTCCTGGATTTATCTGTCCCTGCCATCTTCCAGTTGAGAACTCAGTTAAGTCAGCAGTTAGGTTTCTCAACACACCCTCTACCTGGATGCTCTGTCACACTCTTAGGTCCTAAAGGATGGAGCAAAATGACCATAGACCTATTCTCTGGACCTGTGAGCTAAAACAAATCCATTCTACTTTAATCAATTTCTATCAGGTATTTGTCAGAGAAAAAAAAAGGTCTACCTATTTTCTAGCAAGTATATATTATGCAAAGAGATCCAGTAGCCTATTATCTATAAACCTACCCATTTATATCTTTCAACTAATAAAGCTATATATGTATTTATTATTCTTAACATAATGCCTGGTATGCAACAATAGAATCAATGGGAGTTGTCATTTGTGTGATTCAGTTAATTTTGTCTCTACTTAAAAAAAATGAAAGCTTCAAAATACAAAAGTTTATACTTTAGGTCAGTGCTTCTCAACCTCCCCCTTTGAGGATTGAACAGCCTTTTAACATGAGTAACCTAAGACCATTGGAAGTATGTAGAAACATTATATTTACACTCTGATTAATAGCAGTAGCAAAATTACAGATATGAAGCTGCAATGAAATTAATTTTATGGTTGGGGGTCAACACAATATGCGAAACTACATAAAAAGGTCACAGCATTAGGAAGGTTGAAAATCACTGCTTTAGGACTTTGTGTTATCTATTAGTTGCTTGCGTGTGTAAATGGAAATTTTTTTCTGAGTATTTTAAATAATGCACTTTGTTTATTTAAATATACATTTTCCAAAACTGTGTGGTAATAGTTTTTCTAATGTCCTCTTTTACAGAGAAAATTGATAATGGAATGTTTGAATATCTTGCTGCTAGTGACAGATAATTGTTTCATAATTATAACCACACAATACAATTAATTTGGATGTAATGAGGTTTACATACATTATGACACATTTTTTTTCTCTTTAACAGATTTTTGGAAGATTGCTTTCAGTAAAGTATTTGCTATTAGAAGATACAAAATTCAGTTTTGTCAAAAGAGTTTTAAAAGTGTTTTCCACTTTAATTTAAAGCCATCTCTAATTCCTAGGCATTGAATAAAAAGAGTAGTGATGGACACGTTTAAAGACCTACTAAGCAGGTGTCCTCACTGAGCCTTCCACAGAGTTTAACGAATTTATTTTTAGGAACAAAAGAAGCAGTAAATAATAATGATGTTAAAATTTCCCCTTCTATTAAAAATACATGGTTATAGTTTTCTATGATTTAGTAAAATTGCCCTGCTATGGAGAGGCAAAAGTTTGACAGGTTGGCGCTGGCTGTGGCTGTCGGCCTTAACAAGTACTCTGAAGAATGTAGGTTGTACAGAAACCAATATATCAAAACTTCTGTAAATCACTATCATTTCCTGAGCATTGCTATTCCAGATGACAACTAAAATCAGGAAGTTAGGACCATCTATAACTAGTGAATATGTTTACAACAGCTAAATGAGTTTTGAAGTCATCTTTCTATCTATAACAAAAAAAAAAAATACATTAGACAGCCAAAATCAGATACCACTTAAAATTTTTTAATGTTTACTTTTATTTTCTCAAGGAAAAAAAAAAACAAAACTAAAATTGCAAGAGAAAGTCTTTCATACTGATTTTCTCTTAGACATACAATAGCAATACATACCGTAAAAGTGTTACCAAATATAAGCTACACTAGTCAGTAATTTAGAGGTATTTCTAAGTTTTGTCACAGAAATGTTGATGCTTCCCAAGTTGTAACTCACCCAATACTCATATAATTTCTTTAAAATGTTTCTTTTGAAACAGCCACCATAGTTGTAGGAAATAATGATATGTTTACAAAATATTGCAAATTTTCATAAATTAATAACAAAAGATATAATTTACTGCACAATCAATGTGTTGAAGTAATAACAGCAATAATGAGAAAAGTATCATGATATACTTTGGGCACTTAAAGGTATTTTGTGCTATTTTTATACAGTCTATATTCTACAGGCTTCCTTAATATAACCTCATATATTAACACCATAAATGTGAAGATTATTTTATTTGAATCATCTGGTCCCAAACAAAATTACATATAAATAACTCGTTGGCTCTCATTAGAATAAAAAATTAAAGAAGACAACAAAAATAATTTCCTTTTGAGGAGGACATAATTTAATTTTTAAAGACAAACGGGATCGACATTGGAAGAGGGAGAAAACAGGAAATAGGACAGGTGCCTACCACAGAGGGTCTCTGAAAGACTCTACCCAGCAGTGTATCAAAGCAGATGCTGAGACTCTTAATCAAATTTTGGGCAGAGTGCAGGAAATCTTATGTAAGAAAGGGGAGATAGAAAGAAGTGGAGGAGACAGAAGCTCCACAAGGATAGCAACAGAACCAAAAATTCTGGGCACAGCGGACTTTTTTGAGACTGATATTACAACCAAGAACCGTTAATGGATATAACCTAGAACCCATACTCAGAAGTAGCCTATGACAGCTCAGTGTCCAAGTGGGTTGCCTAGTAAGGAGAACAGGACTGACATGAAGTCAGTGGCTGGCTCTTTGATCACTTACCCTTGAGAGGGGAGCAGCCTTGCCATGCCACAGAGGAGGACAATGCAGCCAGTCCTGATGAGACCTGATAGGCAAGAGTCAGATGGAAGTGGAGGAGGACTTCCCCTATCAGTAGACTTGGAGAGAGGCATGGAAAGAGAAGAGGGAGGGAGGTTGGAATTTGAAAGAGATGAGGGAGGGAGTTACAGTTGGGATACAAAGTGCATAAACTGTAATTAATATGAAAAATAAAAATTTAATTAAAATTTTTCATCAAACACTTATGAAAAGTTTTCATTCACAGTTTTTTTTATTAATTACACTTTATTCATTTTGTATCCCCCCATAATCCCCTCCCTCCTCCCCTCCCAACCCCACCCTCCCTCCCCTTTCTGCATGCATGCCACTCCCCAAATCCACTGATAGGGGAGGTTCTCCTCTTCTTTCTGATCTTAGTCTATCAGTTCTCATCAAAAATGGCTGCATTGTCCTCTACTGTGGCCTGGTAAGGCTGCTCTCCCCTCAGGGGGAAGTGATCAAGAGCAGGCCAATCAGATTATGTCAGAGGCAGTCATTCACAGTTTTTAATATATTTATATATAAGCTAGATATTAGATGCATAAGAAAATTCAATGATAAGACTTTAGTGAAATTTTTAGCCCTTTGTTGTTTATACTAAAGAATTGTAAATTTTTCTATTGAAAGAGAGAGTTAACTGAAAATCCAATGTTCAAATATTAGATGACTTGCTTACAGTTTTTTTTTTAATTTTTATTTTTTTCTTCACAATTTATTATATATCACGATTAAATGCCCCTCCTTCAACTCCCCCAGTCCTACTCCCTTTTCCTCTTCCCCTCATCCCCTTCCCCTAGTCTACTGAAAGGGGGAGTTTTCCACTGTTGCCATCTGCCCATAGCTTGTTAAGTCTCATCAAGACTGCTTCCTCCAGGGCCTGGCAAGGTCACAGCACTAGGGGTGAGTGATCAGAGAGCTGTCACCTGAGTTGGTGCTGAGTTTGGCAGCCCCAGATCCCCTCATTCAGAGAGCCACATGAAGAATGAGCTGCCAATCAGCCACATCTGAGCAGGGCATCTAGGTCCTCTCCGAGTGTGGTCCTCCATTGGTGCATCACTCTCTGAAGGAACCCCTGGCCTCAGAACTTTTAGTTTTGTAAGTTTCATTTTATGGCTCCTGTCTCTTCCATGTCCCTCTAATCTCATTCCTCTCTTCCTCCATAAGACTCCCTGCCCTGTGTTCTGCCCAAAGTTTGGCCATGAGTCTCAGCATCTGCTTTGATCACCTGTTGTGTGAATACTTTCAGAGGACTCTCTATAGTAGGATCGCATCCTATTTTTCTCTTTCATCGCTTCCAGTGAGATTCAAGTATACTCCTTAGGGTCCTTAGTATTTAGCTTATTTAAGTCTGCATATGGCTGTCCTATATTTTTCAGCTAATATCCGCTTATTAGTGAATGTATAGCATGCCTTTTTAACCAAATATGCTTGTGAACTAATGAAAGCCCCATAGATTTTCTTAGTGGTTAAAAATAATTTTTCTCTGCTTTGATAGTCTGCAGGGCAGAGATTTTCAGAGGACCTCAAAGCAGATGCTGAGACTTTATGGCCAACTGTTGGGCAGAGTGCATGGAATCTTATGTAAGAAGTGGGAAATAGTAGGTTATGGAGAGGACAGAAACCCCACAAGGAGAGCAACAGAACCAGAAGATTTGAACACAGGGGTCTTCCCAGAGACCCATACTCCAACCAAGTACCAGGCATGAAGATAACCTAGATCCCCTGCGCAGATGTAATCCATGGCAGTTTAGTGTCTAAGTGTGTTACATAGTAATGGGAAGGGGGACTGCCTCTGACACAATCTGATAGGCCTGCTCTTTGATCACCTCCCCCTGAGGGGAGAGCAGTCTTATCAGGCCACAGAAGATGACAATGCAGCCACTCCGGATGTGATCTGATAAACTAAGAACAGAAGGATGGAGAGGAGGACCTCCCCTATCAGTGGACTTGGGGAGGGGCATGCATGAAGAAGGAAGAGGAGGGGCCTATGGGGGGGATACAAAGTGAATAAAATGTAAAAAAAATAATTTTTCTCTTAGATGGCAAGAGAGATAATAAACAACTTAAATGCTTAAAAAGATAATTTTGTGGACTTACAGCTACTACGAAGTAAATAAAACAGGGTAGTAGAAAACAAAATACTAGGCAGTTCAGCTTCTGTGTGTTTGCCTGTGTCTGGGTGTGTGTTAGTATATTTGTTTGTATCTCTGTGAGTGCATGTGTGTGTGGTGCTTCAGCACATGCCCTCAGTGAAGTCATTTTTGTTAAGTAATGTATCTTGAAGGTACAGAAAGAATGATGTCCAATGGTCATGGGTTTTAAAAATCATTTCTGGAGGTTGAGAGTTTAATAAGTGCTTCCCCTTATTATCTGAGTTCAATCTCCAGATCCCAACTTAGAAACAGAAAATTAGTTCTCATACATTGTTATTCATCCTCCAGTCTGATGTGGAAGAACTAATGCCAATAAACACACACACACACACACACACTCACACACACACATAAACGTGCACACACATACATACATATGTACTCATACACACATTCATACACACACATACACAGACACATAGACTCACAAGCACACTCACATGAATAGTAATAATACATTTTAAAAGTAATTTAAAAAATATTTCTGAAAGAAGAATCTATTACATATTTAAATAAGATTAACTATTGGACTAAATGAATGCTCCCAAAACAAAACGAAATAGAAAAAAATGTGGTAAGTTTACATTATAATTAAAAATGTGCAGAAAACTGTAATTTACTAAGGTGGCTCCAAATGAAACACATAATAGAACAGCCACCAATTATATTAATTAATTTATATTTATTAGTTAAATTAAACAAATAAAAATAAATTCAGCAAAGTGATTAAGAGTATCACAAGTACCAATAGTCATGTATGGCATTAGGTCATGGTTCGGCTTTGCATATGGGAAGTATTTATGCCTCTGGAGAAAGTCTTATTTCACAGTGCTGACTTTAGTCACAATTCTTTTATTTTACCTTATATAAGGAATACAGTTGAGAGTTGTTTTTTTTTTATTACTTTTATAGTATTCCAGGTTTGTAGTGGTAGGATTTAAGTTCAATCCATAAGCCCATATTTTGAAGAAGGAATTTATAATATGACCTTTGAGAAAGGTAGAGCAAATATTGATGCTAACATGTATGAATGAAAAATGTATAGTTTGCTCATAGAATTTTTACGATATAATATAAAATATAATTTTATATTTTATCTTTGAAATAATACTACTGGACTCTTAATTTTATAATTGGTACATACATAGATAATTGGTTCCTTTTTATGTTGGAGACATTATGAATATTTAAATAATCCAAAAAAAGTCAATGTGATTACTAAAGTCTGCAGATTTAAGGGAGCTAAACAACAAGGAGATCCCTAGGGAAGATGCTTAATCCTTATTAAGAAGGGCAAACAGGATAGACATCAGAAGCAGTAGAAGAGAGGGAGCAGTAAGGGAGCCTACCACAGATGTCCTCTAAAAGACTCCACCCAGCAGGGGATTGAGGCAGACACAGAGACCCACAGCCAAACTTTGAATAGAGCAGAGGGGGTCTTATGGAAGAAGGGGGAGATAGAAAGACCTTAAGGGGACAGAAGCCCTTCAGTGAAAGCAACAAAGGTGGGCCCAGTGGGGACTGAGAGACTAACAAAACAACCAAAGGCCATCCATAGAGAGGACCTAGACCCCCTGCTCAGATGTAGCCCATAGACAGTTTAGTCTCTGTGTGCAGTTTCCCTAGTAAGGTGATAAGAGACAGTCTCTGACATAAACTCAGTTGCCTGCTCACTTGATAACTTCTCCCTGGTAAGAAGACCTAGCCAGCCTTCAAAGGAAGAGCATCCGGGTAATCCTGATGGGACTTGTAAGCTAGAGTCAGACAGTAGAGGAATGGTACTTCTCCTGTCATTGGACTAGGGGAAAGGGATAAGGGAGGAAGAGGAGAGAGGATAGGACAGGGAAGAGGTGATGGAAGTGGCTACAACTGGGATACAAAGTGAATAAATAGTAAATAATAATCTCTTCTCAGTCCCCCCTCACATGCCATTCACCCTCATTTTCTCCTCTCCTTTTACCATGGGTACCTGAGGCCCTGACACACTACATTTCTGCAGGACTAGGTGCATCCTCTCCCATTGAGGCCGGCCAAGGCAGCCAGGCTCCAGTTTGGATTCAGTTAGGGGAACTAGATCCAGTTCCAGTTAGTTCCCCTAACTGGATCCAAACGGAGGCATCAGAGGCAGAGAGGGTCCCTGCTCCAATATATGATGCTGGGTATTAGTAATGCTCAAAAATGATTCCTAGAAATTTCAGTGGAAGCAAGTCCAAAATCACAGCACATGCAACTTCAGTATTCTAGTTTCAGGATGTCATAGTGGAACTAGTGAAATGCTGCAGCAGATAAAATTTCTTAACACCAAGCTTGATGACCTTAGTTTGCTACCTGGAACCCACAAGGAAGAAGACAAGAGCCTGCTCTCAGAATGTTTTCTCGCACATCCTATATTACTTCATGACATATGTCCAGACTACCAACAGGTATGCAACAACAAAAAACAAAACAAAACAAAACAAAACAAAACAAAAACCTGAATAAATAAATAATGTAAAATCAAAATTTAAAGACAGCATATTGTGGTTGTACTTTCCAGAAATGAGAAATGCTCTGCCTACAAGAGATTTAGCACCAAAACAGACCTTATGTAATGAATCGGCCATTTTCAGAGGTAAAGATTTCCTACTGTGATTACTTGAATAGAACTCATGTTCCAATACTGTTGCATGAAGGTAAAGTTTCTGGGATCTGTTTCTTCTGTTCATCCACTTCTGTAGTCTCGTATATTTACTCTTCTGAGTACGATTCAAGTGTCCTCACGAGGGCTCTCCTCGTTACTTAGCTTTTTGGGGTCCGTGAGTTGTAATATGGTTACCCTGTAATAGAAGGCTAATATCTACATTTGCATGAGTACATACTATGTGGCTATGTGTGTCTTTCTGGGTTGGGGTTACCTGACTCACGATGATATTCATGCTTTCTTTTCTTTTCTTTTCTTTTTTTTTGCGTTTAATAGCTAAGTAACATTTCATTGTGTTACTGTACCACATTTTCTTTATCCATTATTCGGTTGAGGGACATCTGGGTTGTTTCAAGTTTCTGGCTATCACTAATAAATCCGCTATGAACATAGTAAAGGTAGGCTTCTGGAAGGATATGGGGCTGACTCTAACTAAGAATCCTAGTAGTAGAAGTGGTTTCAGAGATTGAAGAGGCTAAGACTTCTAATGAAGGGAGGGAATCATCCAACAACCCACAAAAACTTCGACCCAAGAGTTACCCTGTCTACAAAATGTGCTGGGATAAAGTTAGAGCAGAGATTGAGGGGATGTCCAATCAATCCCTGACCCAATCTGAGACCCACGCTGTAGGAAAGAGTCAACCCTTTACACTATAAATGGCACTATGCTATGCTTGTAGACCGGAGCCTAGCATAGCTATCCTCTGAAAGCATCTACCCAGCAGAGGATCAAAACCAATTCTAAGACTTAAAGACACACTTCAGGTGGAGTGCAAGGAGCCTAGTGGAAAAGTGGAGGGAAGGATAGAAGGAGGGCAAGAACTTCACAAGAAGACCAACAGAGTCAATTAACCAGGGCACAAGGATGCATACTGAGACTGAAGAACCAATCAAGGATGATTCATTGACTGAACCTAGGCCTTCTATATGTAATAGAGGATGGCAGCTTAGTCCTCATGTGTTTCCCCTAGTAAAGGAAGCAGGTGCTGTCTCTTACATGAACTAAGTTGCCTGCTTTTTGATCACTTTCTTTTAACAGAGTGTCTTTACTCAGCCTCAGTAGAAGAAGATGCCCTCAGTATTGATGCAACTTAATGTGTCAGAATGCTTTCGTGGAGGAGGGCTCCACTTTTCTAAGAAGTGAGGGGAGGATAGAGAAAAGAGAGAAGGAGTTGGGACTGTAATGATAGGAGGAGGGGCTACAATCATGATATAATGTGATTACATAATAAATAAATAAATAAAATAATTTTAAGAGAAATAATAATGTTTCTAGCATCTGCACTTTGGGTAAAAAATTTAAACTATGAAATTAGGAATAAAATATGCAGTTAATTTTCTGTAGTGGGCAAAGACTGCACTTGTTTTTAAAGTACCACAGCCTTTTTGTTCGTTTTTTGTTATTTTTAGATTGTATTTTAATTACATTTATCTCTTCCCTTTCCTGCCTTCAAACTCAGCAATTTCCCTCTTCCCACTATCCTTCAAATTCTTGACTTTATTTTTTCTCAATTGTTATTGCGTGTATACATCTTTTTTTATAAGCATGTACATATTCCATAGCCTGATGAGTCCATATAATGTTCTGGTATTAATAATATGGTATTTTTTTCAGAGCTAGACAACTAATTGGTGTACTCTTGCAGGGGGAAGAGTACTTCTCCTTCTCCAAGCTTCAAAACTTTACTGTAATTCTTTGTGTAGGGTTAATGTTTTCCCATTGCAATAAGATATGTTCACTGCTGTTCAGTTCATTACTGGAAAGTCATATTGGAGAGAATTAATGGATGTAGCTTCTGATGTTACTAGGAGACACAATTGCACAACAAACTCCCTGATCATCTGACTCTTACAATCATTCCCTTCTACTTCAATATTCCCTGAGCCTTAGGTAGAGATGTCTTATAGTGGTACCAGTTGGGACTGAGCTCCAGAATTTATTGATTGGTAATGGTTTTCTGAAGTAGTCTCTATTTATTGGGGAAAAAAAAATCTTAATGAGAGGTGAACACTGTAAGTATATGTGAGTATGAGGACAAATTTGCATAGAGTGTTGCTAGTGAATAAGCTGGTTAATTAACTTAGTGGTTGTATATTCTCTGAGATTTCACTAGCACTGAGCAGTTAGCCAGCTTTACAGTAACAGGCTTCATACCCTCTTGTTCACTGAATATTAAGTCCTTTTAGGGAGTCATTGGTTAGGTGTGTCACTTCTGCACCCATAGAGTAACCACGCCATGCTGTGACTGCTACATGCTGACATCCATTGGAAAGATGCACGGTATCTTCTTGTATCATTAAAGCTAGTCCTAATGAGGGTGCATTCAGGTCAGTTCCAGCTTAGCAGCCTCAAGGCCCTATATCTGAGGTGTTTGGTATCTTTAGCAATAAGGACTTACCTTCTAACCTGTAGAGTAGCCTGGGTCAATAGCAATAAGCTGTGTGTTTTAGGCACCTCTGAGATATCCCTAGCCAACAACTCAAAAGAGGCCTTCTCTTGGTGCTTATTGAGGTTTTTGTTAGGAGGTCTTTGGTTATTTGATGGAGCACCATCATCCTAGATGAGATTGGTTCATTAAAACTGTATATGTTCATTTATACACTTAATTGTGTGTTATGGATTTTTTGTTTGTTTTTACCTAAATAGCTTGCATTATAAGTACTTGTGGGGTTTTTAACAACCTATAATATCATCTTACCCCCATTTCTTGTTCCCCTGTATTTACATTCCTTTCCCTTTCCTAAGGAGTATCACTTTCCCTGTTTCCCTTATGAGGTCAATTGTATTCTGCTGTTCCCCTTTTCCTTTCTATCTACCTTCTTCTGTATCCCTCTTCACATTTCCAGTATGGAACTCTTTGAAAGAGGAGATATGACACTCCTCCCTTTACCAATTGAATTTCATGTGAAAAATTAGTTATTATTTCTGGAAGTTAAAGAATGAATAATATTAGTTTCCTGAAATATATTTGTTATTACTGATAGTGGCTTAACATTTAGACAACAAAGGCATATGTGATATGTTTTTTTCTTTTTTCTTTTTTTTTTTAGATATCTATTGTTGCAGATATGTTCAATCTACATATTAGTATTGGATTATACTCAAAACTTCTTAGACTCTTTCAAAGCAGATTTAATATGAACCACTTACAGCCTTACAAGCCACATTTTATTTTGCTGATTTTTCTAAATCTACAAAATTTTATGTCCACTAACAAAATAAATTCAATCAATTTTTTTATATTCATAAAGGCATGACTCTTAATACTAATATACTATATATACATACTTTTTTACAATAAATCTTATTGATTTCTAGTTTTAAGACGAATTAAATCTTTGTTCTTCGTTATAAAGAAAACTGATCTGGAACCCAGGCCATACATTCTAATCCAAAATGGCATAGCAGTAAGATAAGATGTGTACAAAAGCAGCCTCTTGAAGTTTATGGAGGTACCTCATGCTGTTTTGCTGAAGCCTGAGGAAATCAGTTATATAACAGATGCTATTCTTGACCTTAAATGTTGAAATGACAGTGCATGCCTTCAATTTAGCTACCCAAACTACTTTGCCCAGCCCTATAAAAGTGCTAGCAAATAATGAATGCCTAACTGACAGATGTTGTAAGACTATCACAGTATCTGTACTTAACAAGTCTCATTTCATGTGTTTTTTCTGACGTTCCTGAGTACAGCCACACTATTTAGAGTGATTGCAGTAAGTTCCTGAGATTCTAATGAATAAATTTGTAATTATCTGGAAATATAAATGTAAATTTTGAACATTTAGCATGTATTGATATCTGGCAAAATTTGATACTTAAATATATTTTAAATGTAGGAAATTATTTTTTAGATAGAAACATAGCAACAAAATAAGTACATATTTTGTTTACAAATGTCATGGATTCACCAAAAGTGTGAGAATGGATGTTTGTGTGTGTGTGTGTGTGTGTGTGTGTGTGTGTGAATTTGTGTGCTGAAAGGTGCATATGTGTTGTGACATGTGCATAATCTCATGTAAAAGGTGCATAGGTCCTTGTGTCTGCATATGGAGACAGAGAAGAATATCCAGTGTCTTCTACTAGTTTCTTTCTTAAGATTTTGAGACAGTTACTTTACACACTGAACCTGAAGGTTGTTCTTTTTTTATTCAATTTTTTTTATTCTTTATTAATTACACTTTATTCACTTTGTATCCCCCTTGTGGTTCCCTCCCTTATCCCATCCCAATCCCTCCCTTCCTCCACCCTCTGCATGCATGCCTCTCCCCAAGTCCACTGATGGGGGGGGTCTTCTTTTCCTTCTGATCCTAGTAAATTAGGTCTCATCAGAAGTGGCTGCACTGTCTTCTTCTGTGGCCTGGTAAGGCTGCTTCCTCCTCAGGGGGAGGTGATTAAAGAGCAGGCCAATCAGTTCATGTCAGAGACAGTCCCTGTTCCTATTACAATGGAACCTACTTGGATACTGAACTGCCTTGGGCTACATCTGTGCAGGAGTTTTAGGTTATCTCCATGCATAGTCCTTGGTTGGAGTATCAGTCTCAGGAAAGACTCCTGTGCTCAGATTTTTTGGTTCTGTTGCTCTCCTTGTGGATTTCCTGTCATCTCCAGATCTTACTGCTTCCCATTTCTTTCATAAGATTCTCTGCACTCTGCCGAAAGGTTGCCCATAAGTCTCAGCATCTGCATTGATAGTCTGAAGGGCAGAGCCTTTCAGAGGTCCTCTGTGTCAAGATCCTGACTTGTTCCCTCTTTTCTCCTTCTTCTGATGTCCAGCCTCTTTGCCTTTCTGGATAGGAATTGAGCATTTAAGCAAAAGTCCTCCTTCTTAATTAGTTTCTTTCGGTGTACAGATTTTAGTAGATTTATCCTATATTATATGTGTATATGAGTGAGTATATATTGTGTGCATTTTTCTGCTTCTGGGATACCTCACTCAGGATGATCTTTTCCAGGTCCCACCATTTACCTGCAAATTTCATGATTTCCTTGTTTTTCATTGCTGAGTAATATGCCATTGTGCAGATGTACCACAATTTCTGTATCCATTCCTCCACTGAGGGGCATCTGAGCTGTTTCCAGCTTCTGGATATTACAAATAAAGCTGCTTCAAACATGGTTGTGCAAATGTCCTTATTGTGTACTTGAGACCCTTTTGGGTATATGCCTAGAAGTGGTAGAGCTGGATCTTGAGGAAGCGCTATTCCTAGTTGTCTGAGAAAGCACCAGATTGCTTTCCAGAGTGATTGTACAAGTTTACATTCCCACCAGCAGTGGAAGAGGGTTCCCCTTTTTCCACAACCTTTCCAGCATGTGTTGTCTCTTGAGGTTTTGATCTTAGCCATTCTGACGGGTATAAGGTGAAATCTACAGATTCAATGCAATTCCCATCAAATTACCAACACAATTCTTTACAAACCTTGAAAGAAAAATTATCAAATTCATATGAAACAACAAGAAACCCAGAACTGCTAAAACAGTTCTCTACAGTAAAAGATCTTCAGGGGGTATCTCCATTCCTGGTCTCATGCTGTACTAAAAACTGCACGGTACTGGCATAGAAACAGACTGGTGGATCAATGGAATCAAATAGAATACCCAGTCATAAATCCACACACTTAGGGACACCTGATTTTTTGACAAAGATGCAAAAACCATTCAATGGAAAAAAAAAAAAACCCAGCATCTTCAACAAATGGTGCTGGTCTAACTGGATGTCTACATGTAGAAAAATGCAAATAGATCCATACTTATCACCCTGCACAAAACTAAAGTCCAAGTGGATCAAAGACCTTAATATAAAACCAGACACACTAAACTGCTTAGAAGAAAAAGTGGGGAAGAACCTTGAACTCATTGGCACAGGAGACAACTTCCTAAAAAGAACACCAACAGCACAGGCTCTAAGAGCTACAATCAACAAATGAGACCTCATGAAACTGAAAAGCTTCTGTAAAGCAAAGGATGCTGTTGTCAGAACAAATCGACAGCCTACAGATTGGGAAAGGATCTTCACCAACCCTATATCTGACAGAGGACTAATATCCAGTATATATAGAGAACTAAACAAGTTAAACAGCAACATATCAAGTAATCCAATTAAAAAATGGGGAACAGAGCTAAACAGAGAATTCTCAATAGAGGAATATCGAATGGCAGAGAAAAACTTAAAGAAATGCTCAACCTTATTAGCCATCAGGGAAATGCAAATCAAAATGACCCTAAGATTTCACCTGAAGGCTGTTCTTTAGGCTAGAATTTCTGACCACCAATTTCAGGGCTTTGCTTGTCTCTACCTCCCCAAAGCTGAAGTTATATGCACTATGAAGATATGACCACTTTTCTTTTTCCTTTATTATTATTATTCATTACAATTTATTTAGTTTGGATCCTGGCTCTAGCCCCCTCCCTTATCTACTCCCTGTTCCACCCATCTTCCCTCTTAGTCCTCTATGTCCTTCCTCTAGTCTATTGATAGGGGTGGTCCTCCTACTATCTAGCCCTAGCCTATCAGGTTTCATCAGGACTGCTGGAATCCTCTTTCCCTGTGGCCTAATTAGGCCACCTAGCCAGGAAGATGTGCTCAAAGAGGCAGCCACTGAGTCTATGTCAGAGACAGCCCCTGCTCCCCTTACTAGGAAACCCACATGGAGACTGAGCTACCATGGGCTACATCTATGCAGGTGGTCTAGGTCCCTTCCTTACATAGTACTTGCTAGAGTCATCAGTCTCTGTAGTCCCTTAGCCAAGGTTTTTTTTTTTTTTAATTTTTTTTTTTTTTTTGGCTCTATTGGTCTCCTTGTGGAGCTCCTGCCTCACCATTTTTTTTTATCTACTCCACTCCTGGGCATATATCCAAAAAGGACATTTGCTCAACTGTGTTCATAGTAGCTTTAGTCATAACAGCCAGATCTGACAACAACTTAGATTGCCCTCAACTGAAGAATGGATAGAGAAACTATAGTACATTTTATGAATAGAATACTACTCAGTGATTAAAAAAAGAAGAAATAATGAAATTTGCAAGCAAGTGGTGGTAACTAAAAAACATCATCCTGAGTGAGGTAACCCAGAAGCAGAAAGACACACATGGTATATACTCACTTATAACCAGATATTAGCCATAAAATATAGGATAAACATACTAAAATCTATACTCCTAAAGAAGCTAAACAATAAGGAGGACCCTAGGGAAGATGCTTAATAATCACTCATAAGGGCAAACATGATAGACATCGGAAGTAGGAGAAGAAAGGTAAGAGGACAGGAATTTTCTACAAAGGGCCTCTGAAAGTCTGTACGATTCAAGGTATGGAATCACATGCAGAAACTCATAGTCAAACATTTGGCAGAGCGCAAGAAATCTTTTAGAAGAAGGTGGAGACATGACCAGTTTTTGTATTGGTGTTGAGTATTTTAACTCAAGTCCTTGCTATTAGCTACCAAGCTATCTCCATAGACTCTATATTTATCAGTATTTAAAAACTCAGAATACAAGTCCATAATTAGAATTGTTATTATTCTCCCTCTTTATAACCACTGGTGGAATCCATTCAATAATGTTTTCTATGTTTACATAGAAACTTTCAATAATGTTTTTTTATGTTTAATTCTATGTCTTTGTTTTGTAAACATTCAATTTTAAGTCACTATCAGTGATAACAAATATATTTCATGAAAGTAACATCATTAACTCTTTAAATTCCAGAAAGAATAACTCATTTTCACATAAAATTCAAGTGGTAAGGGGAGGAGTGTCATATCTTTGCATTATCTTTCAAAGGGTTCTGTAGAGCATATGGGAAGAGGGATGCCTCTTTAGAGAAGGATAGGGAGGTAAATACTGAAGTAGATAGATAAGAAGGTAAAAGGGAATAGCAGAATACAGTTGACCTGATAAGGTAGAGGGGAAAGTGATACTCCTTAGGAAAGGAAAAGGAATGCAAATACAGGAGAACAAGAAATGGGGGTAAAATGATAATATAGATTGTTGATAACACCACAAGTATTTATAATGTAAGCTATGTAAGTAAAGACGAACAAGAATCTATAACACACAATTAAGTGAATACATAAACATATATTTTTAATGATGAAGAGAAAGAATAATTACGAAAGTCACAAATAGTAAACAGTAAAGATTATTGTAGACTCACTATTAGTGACAATTTAAAAAGTTGAAAAGTAGCAGAGGAATTGTGTTAGTACATTTAAGATACTAGTTCTAACAGGCTACCAATAGCAAGAGAGATACTATTGAGCAAATAAGTGATCAGAGCACTTATTTCTTTTTTATCATATCTATTTTAAAAGTGGTATTTGTTAATAATAAACAAAATTTTATTATTATTATTATTATTGTTATTTATTGTGATTTGTTGTACTGGGTATTAAACGTGTGACCTCATACATGCTATTGTGGGAGTACTGAATTAAATTTAATATCAATTTCAAATTTTATTTAAGAAAACTAAGATAAACAATATCACGTATACTGAGGATCCATACTTAGACAAAACAATTTAATTAGCTTTTAAAACATAGTGAAATCTTACTTAAATCTTGTTTTTAATGTTCCATTGTATCAAAACCAAATGACCATTGTTTATAATATTTTCAAGTAATGATGCAATGGGATTCAGAAAGACTAATTATTTTAAGACATCTAACCTGGAAGTCAGACAAGGCCAAACTGAATAGCTTCTTAAAGAAATAAATTGCCATCTGTTCACATTTTCCTAGGGCTAAACTGTTGGAATTAAGCCAGTTATAGGGGGAAAACTGATGGGATGCTAAAGAATTCCAGACTGTGAGTTAAGTAGTTCACATTCAATTGATTATTCCAGAGTGCATTACTCACGGAAAACATTCACTTTTAACTCCATATATTGTGCTTCCTTTGAAAATCCAGTGAAATATCAGAACTCGCCCAACATATATAAATCAACAGGGGATACCTTAAGTTACACAATTTGATTACCCCTACAAACATTTATCACTATACTTGCTTATATTTTTTTTCTTTTACTTTATTGCTATTTCTTCTAAATAGGCTTGAGTATTATTTATAAATAAAATGGGTTCACAAATGGTATGAAATTATATTGTACCTAACCATGGAAGTTCAAATTTATGTAATATTTCTCAGTCTGTTTACCAATTAGCTAACAAGATTGAAGTTTGGCCTCACAAAGCATATAATAGGCTTGGTATATTTGTTGTTGTTATCATTGCATATTAAATGATATATGATGAAGTTTCATAAATTTTTAGGTAAATCAGATTTGCAGAATACAAATATAAGTACCATTTCTGAGTATCATTTCATGAAAATAGTTAGGTCAGTCTGAATTCAAGTCAATTTTCAAATACCTTTCTAAATTTATTCACTTTTACTGTATCTGTGTATATACTCAGGTTTAGCCAAATTAGCAAATACAAAACAAACTTGAAAAACTAATTCAAGAATAGGCAGACATCAGGCTGTTTATTGATAATCAGATATGTAAATTGTAAAAAAATACTTTGACACAATGTTTAAAATATACAAGCATGCTGCTGAGGACCTTATAGCAAAAGCATTTATTCAAGATACATGCAGAATCAGTGTACTCTGCCTGAGAATCTTATTCAAAACTATGTCTGTCAAACATCATGTCCAAATATCTTGGATTTTTCACTGCATTTCTTTATTGTTTTTCTTATTTCTACTGTTCCCCTTATTTCTTTATGTGAGATCCTTCTTCCCACTGACTATGATTGTTCTCACATTTAGAACTAATAAAACACCAAATTACCAGGCATTCTAGATCTCTCAGATATCAATATTCAGCTGTGAGTAGTGTCTTCCTGTTTTCAGCTGCCATAATCTAACCATATGTAATAGATTTTCTTGGTCATCAACTTGACTACAACTGGAATTAACTAAAATCCCAAAATGGAGGGCACTCTGAGAGACTTCTTTTTAATTTGAAGTAGGAAGATTCACTTCCAACCCAGATTTTTGAGGAAAAACAGGCGTTTAATCTAGATATTTTGAGCTGAGGAAACTTGTCTCTAACCTGGGCCACAACTCCTGCTGTAAGCCTGTCTAAGGACATGGAAGAAGAAGCTTTTGTTCACTGCCTACTTGCTCTCACCTTGCTAGCAAGCCTATTCCATCACTGGCATTAGAACCTACATTTCTTTATTAATTACATTTTATTCACTTTGCATGCCAGTTGTAGCCCTCTCCCTCATTCTGTCCCAACCCCACCCTCCCTCCCTCATCTCCACCCATGCCCCTCTACAAGTCCACCTATAGGGAAAGTCTGCCTCTCCTTCCATCCTACCCTAGCTTATGAGTTCTTATCAGGACTGGCTGCATTGTCTTCCTCTGTGCACTGGCAAGGCTGCTCCTCCCTGGGGGAGGAGGGTCCAAAAAGCCAGCCACTGAGTTCATGTCAGAGACAGTCCTTGTTCCAATTACTAGGGTACCCACTTGGATACTGAGCTGTCATGGGCTACATATAAGCAGGGCTTCTAGGTTATATCTACGAATGTACCTTGGTTAGAATATCAGTCAGTGTATCAAAGCAGATGCTGAGACTCATAACCAATCTTTGGGCAGAGTCCAGGGTATCATACGAAAGAAGAGGTAGTTAGTAAGACCTAGAGAGTACAGGAGCTCCACAAGGAGAGCAACAGAGCCTGCTTCTTTGTAATTGCAGTGTATGCTGAAGACCATCTGAGATATCTAGCCTTGGGGACTGAGGAACTACTGGATTATTGGTCTTTGCATTCATAGTCAGACATTGTTGGATAAGCTGGACTGCAAGTCTGTAAGTCATTTTAGTAAATCTCTTTTCTATGTGTATTGAGAGATTCATCTATAAGATAGGTTATTCTAGAGAACCCTGACTAATACATCATCCTTAAGAAATCTTTGCAGAATTAAATATTTTGATATTAATATCTTTGTTGTCTCTTTGGGAACACTGTGATTACAGTGAAGCAATGTTTTTTTTTTTACATCACAATATAAACAAAATAATTTTGCTAATTATTTTGTAGTTAATGATTGTCATTAAATATTTTACATTATGAAAATATTTATACCCTTGTCATAAGCTCTTGTTAATAAAGGCAAGATATGAGTGATCCAACCAAATAACTCATGAAATATTTGCATTGCACATATACACTCCTATTTTGTAGCTTCTTCCATTTCTTGTTCCACAGTTTTTAATTTTCATGAAATTAATGTTATGAACATGTACCTATTCGTGTCTCTCTAGTAAGTCTCATTTTTCTACATTGATCCACATGTATGCGATTATGAATTTAAAGTACATCCTTACGATGGCTACAAGTTCATTTAAATAAAAGATGATTAGATATTGATTACCTTTTAAATATTTGAATTTGGGTATGCTACAAGCATAGGTACAAAGTATCATTATTGTGACATTTGGTTATTTGTTTTAGTATATAATGTATTTCCATTTGATATTTGTCAAGTTACTAAGTTTTAAATATCTGCATATTCATTCTGAATAATTTTCTCATAAATACTAACCACACAAATTATAGTTAATTAATATTCTTTATGTTAGGTTTGTCATGTCTAAATCACTGCCAACTTCAGTGATTTGAAATATTCTGTCTCATTGAAATACATGTAAACATATATTTCTTTGTGTGTGCCAGGTATCATTATGTTTCCCTTATAATATCTGCTTGATTTTGAAAGATTCTGTATAAAAACATAAAGATTAAAGTTAAGATATTTTATACTGTAAAGTAAGCATTTCTCTTCCTTACTAGAACTTGTGTGTGTGTGTGTGTGTGTGTGTGTGTGTGTGTGTGTGTGTGTGTGCAGCTTAATCAATCAAATAAGAGTTTTGGATTTAGGTGTTGTAGTTATGATTGCCATTAGCAAAATCTTATCTGACATTACCTTATCCCTATTATGGGAAATCAGTTGCTAGAGAAAAAATTTCCCTATTTACTTCATTATTTCACTTATATTACTGTCCCGTAGAAAAGGTTCCTTTCCCAGGCATTTGCATCATACCAATATTACATTATTTTAATTGTGGGCTGAACTGCATCTTTAATGAAACAGACCGAAAAGAGTTTATTCTCTCACAGTTATTTATGACATCTCAGTCATTATGTAAAATCTTAGTATGAAATCCTGTTGCAAATGTCTCTTTTCTGTCCCATGGAACCAGCACATTTTACCCGAAAATAGCTACATTAGATTGAAGCATATGTATACATCACAATTTATAAACTTTTTGATTGTTTCAGGGAATTATTCTTTGACTTTGTGTGTCTTTTTTGTAATTGTTCTTCTCAAAAAAATGAACATATAACTTCCTCTCTTGGTAATATTGCTACTATATTAAATATTTATGTTGTAATACTTGTCTAAATAAGTGTATTATTTTCTTTTTATTATTTTATAAATGTCACAGAAGGAGCCAGCAAGGTTCTATGACCTATCCTAGTCAGTCATTGAATAGTGGTTAATTTGAGTTCAGATCTCTATTATTCCAAAGCCCAAGGTCTTTACAGAAGATTTTTTATCATGAATATTTTTATTTTAATTATTTATTTTTGTTTTGAGATTACAATTTAGTCCTGTAATCCTCCATTTCGCTTTTGTCCCAGAAAACCTTCCCATTTACTTCTCCTTATTTTTTTCAAATGTATGACCTCCATTTTCATTGGTTTTTATACATATATGTAGATGTGTTTATATACATGAAAATATACATTCATATATACAAATATTTATGTGTATACCTTCTCCAAATATAATCTGCCTAGTATGTATGTTGTAGGACTTTTTGGTGTTGGATAACTGATTGGTGCCCTCACCCCTTGAAAAGAGTAGTTCTTATGTTCTCATCATTCCTAAATTGCCTGTAGTTAACTGTGTAGAGCTGAGGCCTCTTGGTTTGTCCCTTATGCACAATAGCATATCTATTGTTGCATTCATTCCTTGTTCAGCTGATTGTTAGGCAGCGATATTGTTGAGAAATTATGGGTATAGCTTTTGGCATTGCAAGAAGAGATAGTCTCACAGCAAACTCCCTGATCCCTGATATGTTGGCACTTTTAACTCCCCTCCTTGTCTGCAAATTTCTCTGAGCCTTAAGTGCCAGAGCTGTTTTGTAGATGTACCTTTTGAGACTAGGCTCCACAGTGCTGCATTTTGATGGTTAACATCCCTCCTATTGAAAAAAGAAGTTGTCTTGATGATTGACGAGGAGCACACTTAACAGTGGGTAACAAATATTTAGAATGTAGTTAGGGACCATGCTGGTTTAGTAAAGTGTTAGTTGTAGGTTCTTTTCTAAGATTCATGGTTTGTTACTGGTTTAGGTTTCTAGAACTAGGCATGAGTTCGGTCTTGTTAAGTGCGTACTAAGTCCAATTAGAGAACTGTTGGTTACTATCAAGGCAGGCATGCTATATTGCGTTATTACTGTAACATGTTCATCATTGTTGTGGATTATTGGTATCCTAAATTGGAAGGGCTGTTGGTTGAATCCATCCTTTGGCATCTTGCATGGCACCTTCCAGTATCATGAAAGCATGTCCATATGTTAGTTTCAGGTCAGAGGTCTATGGGCCCTTTTTCTGAAGTGCATGAAGCGTTCAGCAATAGAGACTTACATTCCATCTCTGAGGGGCAATAAAGGACTGTGGTAATAGCCTTGCAATATTTTGGGAATCTCTTAAACAATTGACCAACCACTAAAAGGAAGTCTTCTTATGCTTTCTGTTTAGATAGTCTTTAAGTCTTGAAGTGGACCATGTCAGCCCACATGAGAAAATTTCATTTATATAAAAGTATAAATGTATGTTCATAGAAAAAATTAGATGTATTATAGGTGTTTGGCAGATAGTGAATAGTATGCTTCCTTATCAGGGTTTCAGACATTGTAATTATTATTTTATCCTGCTCGCTTCTTCTTCTGCATTTGTATTTCTCTCTACCTAATTAGAACACTTATCACACAGACACACATCATTTTCTTTGAAGTAACTATATAAATAATAAAAATCAAAAGGGGACAATTTCCTGAGTGTGATATTATGGGGAAAATGGAGAAGGGATTGGAAGTATATAAGTTATCTAATCAAGATAATGGGAATGATAAGACAAGTTTTAACAAGCTCACAGTGGAATAATATCAATACTGAGACAGTCTAATGATCAAAGCTGATAACATTTAGCACAAGCAAAACAAGACAATTCATACTTGCACCTGAGAATACATCCTGACACACCCATATGTAAAATCTTCAATGCTCTCAGCAGTAAGAAACCATGAAACTTCTTCACCTTCACACATACATATTTATGAAAAAAAAATATATATATATTCAACTTATCACTGAGAGGCATGCAGCCTAGGTACCATAATGTCTCTATCACATGTCTCATCCAGCTTAGGTACTCACTGCTAGCACCACAAGTCCTCACTGCAAACTTCTATGAACTTGACGGTGATGTTGAGAATAGCACATAGGAAATACCCCCACTTCCTCCCTCCATTCTGATAGAAGAAAGTCAGAAGAAGAGTTTGGACTCAAATATTTGCACATTTGAAAGCCACACTACTATCACATCAACTCAAAAAGATACTAAAGCCTGTTCGTTGTGTTGCAACCTGATCTGCCTTCTGTGCAAAGCAAAACCAAATGATGGAACTAGTTTAGTTATGATAATTATTAACTTTGGGAAAGAGAATAATGAGTGAATGAATAAAAACAATGGACATTTCCTGAAATGTTCAGACCATAACCAACATCACAAAACAGACACTTAGATTTCTTAAGGAAAAGAAAAAAAAAAAGCCCATAAGTGCAAAGGAAAGTTGTTACTATAATGTCACTAGGTTTAATACTTTGAAGGTGATCAGATATTGTAATACCAAGTAATTCAAAATTCTCTGCATTTTCTTTCTGACCCAAGGGAAGTTGTTTGAAATAACTGACAAAGTTCTAAGACACCTGGCTTGCTTTGTTATTTAATGAGTTTCCCACCAAGGTTTAACCATTCCCCAAATTCTCTAAAATAATGAGCATCTCCTTCACTAATAACATATCCATGTCCTGTATAAGAGAAATTCATAGTGGGTAAAATCTGGGTTAAATCAAGGAATAAATTTAATTTTACCCATTTTTTAATATTAATGGTTTTATTCTTTTATATATTCTCTCACGATCACAGTTACCCCTCCCTCCCTCTAAACTAGATCACCCTGCATCTTCCTCTCTCAGAAAAGAGCAGACCCCCCAGGGACATTAACCAAACATGTTATAACAGGCTACAATAAAACCAGGCAGAAACCATCTCAATCAAAGCTGGGAAAGGCAACCCAGTATAATGAAAATGTGCCCACAATTCAGCAATAGACTAGCAGACAGTTCCTGGTCCTACTGTTAGAATTCCCACAAGAACACCAAGGTACTCAGCCATAACCTAAATGCAGAGAACAAAGGTCAGACCTCTACGGTGTACCTGATCTCCACGAGTCTCCATGAGTCGCAGTCAGTTGGTTCTTTGGGCTATGTTCTTATTGGGTGTCCCTGACCCTACTAATTCCTCAGATACTGCCTCCCCTCCTCCTTAGCACACCTAGAGCTATGCCTAATGTTTAGCAGTGGTACTCTGCATCTGCTCCCATCAGTTGCTGGATGAACTCTCTATGGTCTCTTTGATGACAGTTCTGCTAGGCTCTGGTCCTAGAACACTTTGAAGGCAGGATGTATTGTAGGCAAGTTTTGTGGCTTGGTTGGTGTCTCAGTCCCTCCAACTGAGGCCTTGCCTGGTTACAGAAGATGACCAGTTTTGGGCTCTGTGTCTCTCATTACTAGGAATATTTGCCAGAGTTTCTCTTGTAGATTCCATGGAGTTTCCATTTCAATAGGCTTCCACCTCACCCTTCAAAAGGCACACCTCCCCAATTCCTGTTGTCTCTCCAATTATTTTCTCCCCTACTTAATCTCTCCTACTCCCAAAGAAACTTGTGCCAGTCCATGAAATCTATTCTATTTCCCCTTCACAGGCAGATCCTTACTTCCTTCATTAAGCCCTTCTTTTTACTTTACTTATTTGCTTTACAGCTAATATCCACTTATAAGTGAGCAATCATGTTTGTCTTTAGGGTATAGGTCACCTCACTCAGAATATTATTTTTCTAGTTCCATCGCATATAGATGCCTGCAACTTTCATGGCACCATTGTTCTCAACAGCTGCATAATACTCCATTGTGTACATGTAAATTTTCTTTATCCATTCTTCAGGTGAGAGACATCTAGGCTGTTTCCAGTTTCTATCTACTATTAATAAAGCTGTGAAGAACATAGTTGGGTCAATGCCCTTGTGATAAAATGGAGCCTTCTTTGGGGATATGCCCAGGAGCCCTTAGGTAGATCAATTTCTAATTTTCTGAGAAGCCACCCGATTGAATTCCAAATTCCAACTGTGTAAGTTTACATTCCCACCAGCAGTGGAGAGGGTTCTCTTTTTTCCACATCCTCTCTGGCATGAGATGTCACTTCTCTGTTTGATCTTAGCCATGCTGACAGGTTTAATACGGAATCTCACCAATTTTTAATTTTTATATTCATTTCAGCATTTTCAAATTTATTCTGTTAAGGTGCAGGGCACTCTTCAACAGTCTTTGGTGAGCTTTGAATTTAAAATGTATTTGATATTATTCACAATTTATTTAGGTTAACTGTCTTACTAGGTTTACACTGAAAAAGATCCCAAGGATTTCTGAAATAGCAAAATATATATATTTTTTGAGGTGACAGATTATTTTCATTATGGTTTACTACCAAAATCTCTGAATTAAATTGTTTCTGAAGGGAAAAAAAAGGTATTTATTAGTTTGTATTTAACAGCTGAAAAGCAGTTGCCTCCCTGGTTCCCTCTCTCACTTTAGTAGTATAAATGTAAGCTGTGTTCAAAGCAAAATATTTAGGTTTTTTAATTTCTTCATGTAGTGAAAAGTAGATTTAATGTAATACTAACACTTAACATGTTTAAAAAGAACACAAACCTTTTGACATCTAGTATTTTTTAAATGGTGGCTTGTATGAATGGAAGGATGAAAACAGAGGAAAATATGGATTAAAAGCAATGTTGGACTTAGATATTTGAAGGATCTTTGTTTGTTCCCATATATTAGCATTTTACCCTGTTTCCATTATTTCTTATAATATTTCCTGACATTATGAAAATCACAGATTTGTGTGTGTGTGTGTGTGAATGATTTTTATTTATTTATTTTTTTATTTTTTTTAATTTTTATTTTTCTTTTTAGTTACAATTTGTTAACTCTGTATACCAGCTGTATCCCGCTCCCTCATTCCCTCCCCCTCCCCAACTCCCTCCCTGGTCTCCTCCCTGCCCCTTTCCAAGTCCACTGATAGGGGAGGACCTCCTCCCCTTTCATTTGGCCCTGTTTTATCAGGTATCTTCAAGGCTGGCTGCAAAGTCCTCCTCTGTGGCCTAACAGGACTGCTCCTCCCCTGGGGGTGGGGGAGGTCAAAGAGCCTGCCCTTGAGATCCTGTTAGAAATAGTCCTTTTTCCTCTTACTTTGGAAAACTACTTGGTTACTGAGCTACCACGGGCCACATTCGAGCAGAAGTTCTATGTTATATCCATAGATGGTCCTTGTTTGAGTGTCAGTCGCTGAAAAGACCCTGTGTGTAAAGAGCCTGAAGCAAACGCCATTACAAGATGTCGCCGGCATCCGGTGTGTGAGATCGTAAGCTACTGCCTATGCGCATGCGCTAAAGCTGAATTCGAGCCTGGAATTGGCTCACTTAGTGATGTAAGATGGCCTGATGGGCTGCATCCAATCAGGAACCAACACGTCACCATTTAGGGTATAAAAGGAGTGCCATTTAGGGGCTCTAGGTCTTCCTCTCATTACTGCTGAATAAACGCTTGCTGCAGAAGAATCCTGGTGTCCCTGTGCGTTCTTGCTGGTGAGACGACCACGCGGGCTACAACTGGTGCTGAAACCCGGGACGCCGGGCTACCGACCATCGTCGGCGCTGAGGAGACCCCCCCCACGGTGGGGAGGATTCAGAACTGCAGTCTCAGGTAAGCTCTGAGAGACATGTTCCTTGAGCCTCTCATGGCTATAGGAGTGGTTCTCTTGGCTTTTCTTTTGTTTTGTGTGGGCGGATATTGCTCTTGCTTGCAAGATTCAAATTGCTGCCATGCTATATTAGAGGGAGAAGCTGTTTTAGGGGAACTATAGGATAGCATGTCAGAAACAGAGCGAAGTGAACGTCTTGGGGCCCAAAAGAAAAGACGTAAGGATAAGCAGTTAAACCCCTCCAAGGAGGAGAAAGATAAGGGAAAGGACGCCCTGGGAGAGAAAGATAAAGAGGAATTTTCAGCTAAAACTAGTAAAAAGAAGCCTTTGTATTCACTAAAGGAACTAGAGGCTTTGGGACTTTCCAGTTCCGATTCAGAGGGACTTTCCCCTTCTGAGGAGGAGGATCTAGAAGAGGAAGCAGCTTGCTATGAGAGAGAGAGGTACCACCCAGATGAGCAGCCGCCCTGGAAAAATCGAAAGCAAATAAAAGCAGGAAGTCGGGGTGCTGTCTCTTCTCGGCCCTCTGCTTCTGCCACTCCCTCTGCTCCCCGCCTTATTCCCCGGGTGGAGGCTCTAAGACATTTATGTCCTCCTAGGCTCGAAGGCAAATTTCTCTCGAGTACCCTGTATGGGAAAATGTTGAAGGAGGACACACTCATGTAGCCGTAGATTACCCTCAGATCAAAGAGCTCGCAGAATCTGTCAATAAATATGGTATAGATGCTAATTTTACCATTATGCAGCTAGAGAGACTTGCCACTGTGGCTATGACTCCTAATGATTGGGAGACTACTATTAAAGCTGCCTTACCTAACATGGGTCAGTATATGGAATGGCAGGCATTATGGTATGACGCCTGTCAAGCTCAAGCTCGGACTAATGGACTAATGCCTTGGAAGTGGGTCCCCAGAGAGAATGGACCTTTGATCTCTTAACAGGACAAGGTCAATATGCCAACAATCAGACCAACTATGAATGGGGAGCTTATGGGCAGGTTTCAACCGCTGCTATTAGAGCTTGGAAAGCACTTTCAAAAAAGGGGGAACCCACAGGTCATTTAACAAAAATAATTCAAGGTCCTCAGGAGCCTTTTGCTGATTTCGTGGCCCGAATGACGGAATCAGCAGGCAGGATCTTTGGTGATCCGGAACGAGTTAAGCCAATGATAGAACAATTAATCTATGAAAATGCTTCCCACGAATGTAAAGCAGCTATCCTCCCAAGGAAAAATAAGGGATTAACAGACTGGATAAAAATCTGCCGAGGACTGGGAGGACCTCTTACAAATTCTGGTTTAGCGGCAGCTATTTTACAAAGCAGAAGCCAAGGTCAATCAAAGAATTCTAGGGTTTGTTTCAACTGTGGAAAACCTGGACATCTCAAACGAGAATGTCAGACTAAACAGCAGAAAAAGATCCCTGGTCTCTGTCCAAAGTGTAAAAAAGGACGCCATTGGTCCAATGAGTGTAGGTCAGTTAAGGATATTCAAGGAAAAATTATTTACCATGATGCCCCAGCTGAGGAGAAAAATGAAACTATTCCAAAAAACGGGCCTCTGGGCCCCAGGTCTCAGGGCCCAAAAAGATATGGGACACAGATCTACCCCAGGGGGACTTCTGCGGCAGCATAAGTCACAAGAGGCTCCGCAGGACTGGACCTCCATGCCACCTCCCAATTCTTATTAGTCTCCCATATGGGAGTTCAACCAGTTCCGGTACAATTTTCTGGCCTTTTGCCTAAAGGAACTGTTGGCCTTATTTTGGGCCGCTCTTAACTTACATTGAAGGGACTTATGATCCACCCTGGTATATTAGACCAAGACTTTACTGGGGAGTTTCAAGTTCTCTGCTCCTGTCCAAAGGGTATATTTTCTATCTCGCCTGGGGATAGGATTGCTCAGTTGATTCTACTTCCAAGTTTACATGATCACTTTCCATCTGCTGAGGTGTCTAGGGGCTCCAATGGGCTTGGCTCTTCTGGAACTGATTTTGCCCACTTAGTAGTTGATCTCAAAAATAGGCCCACCTTACAATTAACAATAGAAGGAAAAAATTTTACTGGAATCTTAGATACAGGAGCAGATAAAAGTATTGTTTCCTCCAACTGGTGGCCTAAGGCGTGGCCTGTTACACAGTCATTTCATTCTTTACAAGGGCTGGAATATGAAGCCAGCCCCACAGTTAGTTCCCGCTCCTTGATTTGGCAGGATCCAGAGGATCGAACAGGAAGTTTTGTGCCTTATGTACTTCCTCTTCCTGTTAATCTCTGGGGAAGAGATGTTTTACAAGACCTAGGCCTTACTTTAACTAATGAGTATTCTCACCAATCCAGAGACATGATGAAAAAGATGGGATATAAAGAAGGAAAAGGGTTAGGGAAGAGGGAGCAGAGAGGGTTGAGCCCTGTTCCCCAAGAAGGCAATAAGGGGAGACAAGGTTTGGGTTTTTCCTAGCTGCCACTGAGGGCTCCATACCCATACCATGGCTTGCAGGGGAAGCCATATGGGTTCCTCAGTGGCCTTTATCCTCTGAGATACAATATGAAAACTTTACTGCTAATCTGTCCAGAGAATTGTCTTTATACCTGTAGGAAATTGGTCAGAAGGATTTGATGAGACGCTGGAGGTATTAAGAGCAGCAATTGTGACGATTAATTCAACACGAGTGGACCTGTCACTGACGAAGGGACTCTCCTGGTGGATTTTTTCAGCCTTTTCTTTCTTCAAAGAATGGGTGGGGGTTGGTTTATTTGGCACTATGCTCTGTGGTGGATTGGTCTTGGTTCTTTGGTTGCTTTGTAGGCTCAGAAGCCAACACGCCCATGATAAGGCCATTATTACTCAAGTGCTTGTTGCAATAGAGCAAGGCTCCTCCCCTGAATTTTGGCTTTCTTTACTTCGCAAGTGAGGCTGTGAACAGCCCTTGCACTCCCAGGAGACGTTGAACTCCATTGCACGGGAAGGGTGTCGCGCCTGCTTGAGTTGCCTACCTTACACTCGGTCTGTCAAGCTAAGCATTGCACAGAGAATCCTAAATCGCCTTGATAGGCTGTCTGAAAGGCATGTCTAATTGCATGAAGGTTGTGTCTAAGTTTTACCCTCCCTCGGGAAAAAGGACACAGGCTGGGTCAGGACAGTCGATGAATGTAGGGTTCGGAGACTGTACATTAGCCATCTGCACCGGGGATTGGACCTCTACATTTGGGCGTTGTGTCTTAATAAAATAAAAAGGGGGAGATGTAAAGAGCCTGAAGCAAACGCCATTACAAGATGGCGCGGGCATCCGGTGTGTGAGATCGTAAGCAACTGCCTATGCGCATGCGCTAAAGCTGAATTCGAGCCTGGGATTGGCTCACTTAGTGATGTAAGATGGCCTGATGGGCTGCATCCAATCAGGAACCAACACGTCACCATTTAGGGTATAAAAGGAGTGCCATTTAGGGGCTCTAGGTCTTCCTCTCATTACTGCTGAATGAACGCTTGCTGCAGAAGAATCTTGGTGTCCCTGTGCGTTCTTGCTGGTGAGACGACCACGCGGGCTACACCTGTGCCCGGATATATTTGGTACCTGTAGAGCTCCTATCCTTTCCATATCATACTAACTCCCCTTCTTTCATATGATTCCCTGCACTCTGCCATGGTTTGGTTATGAGTCTTAGTGTCTGCTTTGAAAACACTGGTAGGTAGAGTCTTTCAGATGCCTTTTGCGGTAGACTCCTGTCATACATTCAATGCACATCCCATTTGTCTTTCTAAATGAGGATTAATCATCTTGACCCATGTCCACTTTCCTGATTATCCTCTTTAGGTGTGTAGATTTCATTATGCTTATCATATCTTGTAGGTCTATATAAGTGAGTATATACCATGTTTGTCTTTCTCCTTCTGGGACACTTCACTCAGAATGATCTTTTCTAGATCCCACCATTTGCCTGCAAATTTCATGATTTCCTCTTTTTTGATTGCTGAGTAGTATTCCATTGTGTAAAAATACCATAATTTCTGTATCCATTCCTCTGTTGATGGACATCTGGGTTATTTCGAAGTTCTGGCTATTACAAACAAAGCTGCTAAAAACATGGTTGAACAAATGTCCTTGTTGTGTACTTGAGCAAATTTTGGGTATATAACTAGCAGTGGTATAGCTGGGTCTTGAGGTAGCACTACTCCTAATTGTCTGAGAAAGCGCCAGATTGACTTCCAAAGTGGTTGTACCAGTTTACATTCCCACCAGCAATGGAGAAGGGTTCCCCTTTCTCCACAACCTCTCCAGCATGTGTTGTCCCTTGAGATTTTCATCTTGGCCATTCTGATGGGTGTAAGGTGAAATCTCAGGGTTGTTTTGATTTGCATTTCCCTAATGGCTAATGAGGTTGAGCATTTCTTTAAGTGTTTCTCTGCCATTTGATGTTCCTCTTCCGAGAATTCTCTGTTTAGCTTCGTTCCCCATTTTTTAATGGGACTACTTGGTTTGTTGCTTTTCTGCTTCTTTAGTTTTTATATATACTGGATATTAGCCCTCTGTCAGAAAAAGGGTTGGTGAAGATTCTTTCCCAATCTGTAGGCAGTCATTTTGTTCTGATGACTGTGTCTTTTGCTTACAGAAGTTTTTCAGTTTCATGAAGTCCCATTTATTGATTGTTGCTCTTAGAGCCTGTGCTGTTGGTGTTTTGTTCAGGAAGTTGTCTCCTGTGCCAATGAGTTCTAGGCTGTTCCCCACTTTTTTTTCCAACTGATTTAGAGTGTCTGGTTTTATGTTGAGGTCCTTGATCCACTTTGACTTTAGTTTTGTGCAGGGTGAGAAATATGGATCTATTTTCATTTTTCTGCATGTAGACATCCAGTTGGACCAGCACCATTTGTTGAATATACTGTCTTTTTTCCATTGAATCGATTTGGCTTCTTTGTCAAATACCGAGTACACGTAGGTGTGTGGGTTTATTTCTGGGTCTTCTATGTGGTTCCATTGATCCACTTTTCTGTTTCTATGCCAATACCATGCAGTTTTTATTACTGTTGCCCTGGAGTACAGCTTGAGATCAGGAATGGAGATACCTCCAGATGATCTGTTGTTGTACAGGATCGTTTTGGAGATTCTGGGTTTTTTGTTTCTCCATATGAAGCTGAGAATCTTTTTTTCAAGGTAAGTAAAGAATTGAGTTGCTTTTTGATGGGAATTGCATTGAATCTGTAGATTGCTTTTGGCAGGATGGCCATTTTCACAATGTTAATCCTACCAATCCATGAGCATGGGAGATCTTTCCATCTTCTGAGATCGTCTTCAATTTCTTTCTTCAGAGACTTGAAAGTTTTTCTCAAACAGGTCTTTCACTTGCTTGGTTAGTGTCACCCCAAGGTACTTTATGTTATTAATGGCTATTGAAGGGTGTCGTTTCCCTAATTTCTTTCTCAGCCCTTTTGTCTTTGGTATACAGGAGGGCTTCTGATTCTTTTGAGTTGATTTTGTATCCTGCCACTTTGCTGAAGGTGTTTATCAGCTGGAGGAATTCTCTGGTTGAATTTTTGGGGTCGCTCATGTATACTATCATATCATCTGAAATAGTGACACTTTGACCTCTTCCTTTCTGATTTGTATCCCCTTGATCTCCTTTAGTTGTCTTATTGCTCTGGCTAGGACTTCAAGTACTATGTTGAAGAGGTAGGGAGAGAGTGGGCAGCCTTGTCTTGTCCCAGATTTCAGTGGGATTGATTTAAGTTTCTCTCCATTGAGTTTGATGTTGGCTATAGGCTTGCTGTATAATGCCTTTACTATGTTTAGATATGTGCCTTGTATTCCTGATCACTCCAAGACTTTAAACATGAATGGATGTTGGACTTTGTCAAATGCTTTTTCAGCATCTAAGGAGATGATCATGTTGTTTTTCTCCTTCAGTTTGTTTATGTGGTGGATTACATTGATGAATTTCTGTATGTTGAGCCACCCTTGCATGCCTGGGATGAAGCCTACTTGGTCAAGGTGGATGATATCTTTGATGTGTTCTTGGATTCGGTTTGCAAGTATTTTATTGAGTATTTTTGCATCAATGTTCATAAGAGACATAGGTCTGAAGTTCTCTTTTTCGGTTGGATCTTTGTGTGGTTTAGGTATCAAGGTGACTGTGGCTTCATAGAATGAGTTTGGTAGTGTTCCTTCTGTTTCTATTTTGTGGAATAGTTTGAGGAGAATTGGTGTTAGCACTTCTTTGAAGGTCTTATTGAATTCTGGGAAGTCTTTAATTTCTTTCTTTATTTCTTCCTTGACCCAGCTGTCATTGAGTAGTAAGTTGTTCAGTTGCCATGTGCGTGTCGGCTTTTTGTTGTTTCTGTTATTGTTGATGTCCAGCTTTAGTCCATGGTGTTCAGATAGTATACAAGGGATTATTTCAATTCTTTTGTATCTGTTGAGGCTTGCTTTGTGACCCACTATATGGTCTATTTTAGACAAGGTTCCATGCAGTGCTGAAAAGAAGTTGTACTCTTTTGAGTTTGGGTGAAAAGATCTGTAGACATCTATTAGGTCCATTTGATTTAGGGATTCTGTGAGTGTTTTTATTTTCCTATTTGGTGTCTGTCTGGTTGATCTGTCCCTTGATGAGAGTGGGGTGTTGAAGTCTCCCACTATTAAGGTATTAGGATCAATGTATGATTTAAGCTTTAATAATGTTTCATTTATGAATGTAGGTGCTCTTTATTTGAGGCATAGATATTCAAGATTGTGATGTCCTCTTGGTGGATTTTTCCTTTGATGAGAATATAGTGGTCCTCCTTATCTTTTTTGATTAACTTTGGATGAAAGTCTATTTTATTAGATATTAGGATGGCTACTCCAGCTTGTTTTCTGGAACCATTTGCCTGAAAAACATTTTTCCAGCCCTTTACTCTGAGGTGGTGTTTATCTTTGTTGCATAGGTGTGTTTCTTGGATGCAACAGAATGTTGGATCCTGTTTCCGCAACCATTCTGTTAGCCTGTGTCTTTTTATTGGTGAGTTGAGTCCATTGATACTGATGACCAATGCATGTTAGTTCCTTTTGTAATGGAGTCGGTGATTTTACCCTGTTTCATTGCTTGTTTTTCTTTCATTTTTGTTGGGATATTATCTGTATGCCCTGTTTTCTTGGGTGAAGTTGTTTTCGTTGGATTGGAGTTTTCATTCTAGTATCTTCTGTAGGGTTGGTTTGCTGTGTAGATATTGTGTAAATTTAGTTTTGTCATGGAATATTTTGTTTTCTCCATCTATGTTGATTGAAAGCTTTGCAGGGTATAGTAGTCTGGGTTGACATTTGTGATCTCTTAGAGTCTCCATGATAGTTGCCCAGGCCCTTCTGGCTTTCATAGTTTCTGATGAGAAGTCCAGTGTGATTCTGATAGGTCTACCTTCATATGTTACTTGGCCTTCTTCCCTGGCTGCTTTTAATATCTTTTCTTTGTTCTGTAGATTTAGTGTTTTGACTATGATGTGACATGATGTGTTTCTTTTCTGGTTTATTCTATTAGATGGACATCTCTTTCTTTAAGTTGGGGAAATTTTCTTCTATGATTTTCTTGAAAATATTTTCTGGACCTTGGAGCCTGGACTCTTCTTTTTCATCAATTCCTATTATTCTTAGATTTTGTCTTTTCAT
>NW_026596166.1:17687264-17775132 GCF_907164565.1 Psammomys obesus | reverse complement strand
ATGAAAAGACAAAATCTAAGAATAATAGGAATTGATGAAAAAGAAGACTCCAGGCTCCAAGGTCCAGAAAATATTTTCAAAAAAATCATAGAAGAAAATTTTCCCAACTGAAAGAAAGAGATGTCCATAAATATACAAGAGGCCTACAGAACACCAAATAGACTAGACCAGAAAAGAAACACATCACGTCACATCATAGTCAAAACACTAAATCTACAGAACAAAGAAAAGATATTAAAAGCAGCAAGGGAAGAAGGCCAAGTAACATATGAAGGTAGACCTATCAGAATCACACCAGACTTCTCATCAGAAACTATGAAAGCCAGAAGGGCCTGGGCAAGCATCATGGAGACTCTAAGAGATCACAAATGTCAACCCAGACTACTATACCCTGCAAAGCTTTCAATCAACATAGATGGAGAAAACAAAATATTCCATGACAAAACTAAATTTACGCAATATCTATACAGCAAACCAACCCTACAGAAGATACTAGAAGGAAAACTCCAATCCAACAAAAACGAATTCACCCAAGAAAACAGGGCATACAGATAATGTCCCAACAAAAATGAAAAGAAAACAAGCAATGAAACAAGGTAAGATCATCGACTCCATTACAAAAGGACCTAACATGCATTGGTCAATATTATCTATCAATATTAATGGACTCAACTCACCAATAAAAAGACACAGGCTAACAGAATGGTTACAGAAACAGGACCCAACATTCTGTTGCATCCAAGAAACACACCTATGCAACAAAGATAAACACTACCTCAGAGTAAAGGACTGGAAAAATGTTTTTCAAGCAAATCGTTCTAGAAAACAAGCTGGAGTAGCCATCCTAATATCTAATAAAATAGACTTTCAACCCAAGTTAATCAAAATAGATAAGGAGGGCCACTATATTCTCATCAAAGGAACAATCCAACAAGAGGACATCACAATTTTGAATATCTATGCCCCAAATACAAGAGCACCTACATTCGTAAATGAAACAATATTAAAGCTTAAATCATACATTGATCCTAATACCTTAATAGTGGGAGACTTCAACACCCCACTCTCGTCAAGGGACAGATCAACCAGACAGACACCAAATAGGGAAATAAAAGCACTCACAGAATCCCTAAATCAAATGGACCTAATAGATGTCTACAGATCTTTTCACCCAAACTCAAAAGAGTACACCTTCTTTTCAGCACCACATGGAACCTTCTCCAAAATAGACCATATAGTGGGTCACAAAGCAAGCCTCAACAGATACAAAAGGATTGAAATAATCCCTTGTATACTATCTGACCACCATGGACTAAAGCTGGACATCAACAACAACAGAAACAACAAAAAGCCGACACGCACATGGAAACTGAACAACTTACTACTCAATGACAGCTGGGTCAAGGAAGAAATAAAAAAAGAAATTAAAGACTTTCTAGAATTCAATGAAAATGAAGGCACAACATACCCAAATTTATGGGACACATTGAAAGCAGTGCTCAGAGGAAAATTTATAGCACTAAGTGCCTACAAGAAGAAATCCGTAACATCACATACAAACAACTTAATGGCCCAACTGAAAAACCTAGAAAAAAAAGAAGCAGATACACCCAAGAGGAGCAGACGGCTGGAAATAATCAAACTAAGGGCAGAAATCAATCAATTAGAAACAAATAAAATTATCCAAAGAATCAATGAAACAAAAAGCTGGTTCTTTGAGAAAATCAACAAGATAGACAAACCCTTAGCCAAACTAACTAAAAAGCAGAGAGAAACCATACAAATCAGCAAAATCAGAAAGGAAAATGGGGACATAACTACAGACACTGAGGAAATCCAAACGATTATTAGGTCATACTACAAAAGCCTATATGGCACAAAATTTGAAAATCTAAATGAAATGGATAACTTTCTTGATAGATTCCATCTACCAAAATTAAGTCAAGATCAGGTAGAAAGACTGAATAGTCCTATATCTCCCAAGGAAATTGAAGCAGTCATTAACAGTCTCCCCTCCAAAAAAAGCCCTGGACCAGATGGCTTCAGCGCAGAATTCTACAAGACCTTCAAAGAAGTACTAACACCAATTCTCCTCAAACTATTCCATAAAATAGAAAAAGAAGGAACACTACCAAACTCATTCTATCAAGCCACACAAAGATCCAACAAAAAAAGAGAACTTCAGACCTATCTCTCTTATGAACATTGACGCAAAAATACTCAATAAAATACTTGCAAACCGAATCCAAGAACACATCAAAGATATCATCCACCATGACCAAGTAGGCTTCATCCCAGGAATGCAAGGGTGGTTCAACATACGGAAATCCATCAATGTAATCCACCACATAAACAAAATGAAGGAGAAAAACCACATGATCATCTCCTTAGATGCTGAAAAAGCATTTGACAAAGTCCAACACCCATTTATGTTTAAAGTCTTGGAGAGATCAGGGATACAAGGCACATACCTAAAGATAGTAAAGGCAATATACAGCAAGCCTATAGACACCATCAAAACACCAACTCAATTCTTTACAGACCTTGAAAAAAAGATTCTCAGCTTCATATGGAGAAACAAAAAACCCAGAATCTCCAAAACGATCCTGTACAACAACAGATCTTCTGGAGGTATCTCCATTCCCGATCTCAAGCTGTACTCCAGGGCAACAGTAATAAAAACTGCATGGTATTGGCATAGACACAGAAAGGAGGATCAATGGAATCGCATAGAAGACCCAGAAATAAACCCACACACCTATGAATACTCAATATTTGACAAAGAAGCCAAATCCATTCAATGGAAAAAAGACAGCATCTTCAACAAATGGTGCTGGACCAACTGGATGTCTACATGCAGAAAAATGAAAATAGATCCATATCTATCACCCTGCACAAAACTAAAGTCCAAGTGGATCAAGGACCTCAACATAAAACCAGATACTCTAAATCAGCTGGAAAAAAAAGTGGGAAACAGCCTAGAACTCATTGGCACAGGAGACAACTTCCTGAACAGAACACCAACAGCACAGGCTCTAAGAGCAACAATCAATAAATGGGACCTCATGAAACTGAAAAGCTTCTGTAAAGCAAAACACACTGTCATCAAAACAAATAGACAGCCTACAGATTGGGAAAGAATCTTCACCAACCCTTTATGTGACAGAGGGCTAATATCAAGTATATATAAAGAACTAAAGAAGCAGAAAAGCAACAAACCAAGTAATCCACTTAAAAAATGGGGAACAGAGCTAAACAGAGAATTCTTGAAAGAGGAACATCGAATGGCAGAGAAACACTTAAAGAAATGCTCAACCTCATTAGCCATTAGGGAAATGCAAATCAAAACAACCCTGAGATTTCACCTTACACCCATCAGAATGGCCAAGATGACAAACTCAAGTGATAGCACATGCTGGAGAGGTTGTGGAGAAAAGGGAACCCTGCTCCATTGCTGGTGGGAATGTAAACTGGTTCAACCACTCTGGAAGTCAATCTGGTGCTTTTTCAGACAACTAGGAGTAGTGCTACCTCAAGACCCAGCTATACCACTGCTAGTTATATACCCAAAATTTGCTCAAGTACACAACAAGGACATTTGTTCAACCATGTTCGTAGCAGCTTTATTTGTAATAGCCAGAACTTGGAAACAACCCAGATGTCCATCAACGGAGGAATGGATACAGAAATTGTGGTATTTTTACACAATGGAATACTACTCAGCAATCAAAAAGGAGGAAATCATGAAATTTGCAGGCAAGTGGTGGGATCTAGAAAAGATCATTCTGAGTGAAGTATCCCAGAAGGAGAAAGACAAACTTGGTATATACTCGCTTATATAGACCTACAAGACATGATAAACATAATGAAATCTACACACCTAAAGAAGATAATCAAGAAAGTGGACACAGGCAAAGGTGATTAATCCTCATTTAGAAAGACAAATGGGATGTGCATTGAACATATGACAGGAGTCTACCACAAAAGGCATCTGAAAGACTCTACCTAGCAGTGTTTCAAAGCAGACACTAAGACTCATAACCAAACCCTCGGCAGAGTGCAGGGAATCATATGAAAGAAGGGAAGTTAGTATGATATGGAAAGGATAGGAGCTCTACAAGGACCAAATATATCTGGGCACAGGGTCTTTTCTGAGACTGACACTCAACCAAGGACCATCTATGGATATAACCTAGAACTTCTGCTCGGATGTGGCCTGTGGTAGCTCAGTAACCAAGTAGTTTTCCAAAGTAAGGGGAACATGGACTATTTCTAACAGGATCTCAAGGGCAGGCTGTTTGACACCCCCCCCCCAGGGGAGGAGCAGTCTGTTAGGCCACAGAGGAGGACTTTGCAGCCAGCCCTGAAGATACCTGATAAAACAGTGTCAGGTGAAAGGGGAGGAGGTCCTCCCCTATCAGGGGACTTGGAAAGGGGCAGGGAGGAGACCAGGGAGGGAGTGTGGGGTTGGGGAGGGAATGAGGGAGCGGGATACAGCTGGGACACAGAGTTAACAAAATGTAACTAAAAAGAAAAATAAAATAAAATAAAAGATTAGTTCTATTCAAAGGACTTTGACTGAAAATTATTTGTTTCAAAGTTGGGCTCCTAAATCAGAGGCACTGAATTAGTTTATTTCAGTTTGTCCTTTTGTGATATGCCAGAGGCTTGAAATTTTAAATGTCACAAAAAGGAGCAAGACTTTCATCATGCTGGGGTGACGTGTGCAAAGGCAATGGATTTATGACTGAAAGATGGCCTTTCACTGGGTTTGATCCTCAGACATGAATAGCTTTTTTGAGGTAGAGATTATCCTACCTCAAATAATTAGTAGAATTATTTCCAAAGTAAGACAGTGTTAGAGAGGTTACCAATCATGCTAGAAGCCATGGGTTCAATATAAAGGACATGCAAGCACAAACACAGAGACACAGACACACACACACACACACACACACACACACACACATGAGTGAGTTCACACTCATAGCAGCATTCATTATCAAATTTATTATTACATAAAATTTAGTAGATTTTAGTTGGACACTTCCTCTCAAATTTTAAATTGATTAGCAGTGATTCATTAAAGCATTCATTTAAAAAGCTCTAAACCCTCATATTTTAAAAATAATTCATTATTCTTCTTTTTAATTTATTCTGCCACCCATTTTCTAACTTCTAGTGATGTCAAATTGGTTCTTATCTACAGAAGAATAGTTTCAGGATTGAATGAATAAATACTTTTGGACTAGAAATTTACCAACTTTTTAGCTACTCTTTGAGATTATGTTTGTTATTGTCAGTAACGGATGTTCAAAATTGTCAGCTTTTGGGCTTAAAACTTTTATTGTATTTTATTAGCTATGAATATGTTCATTATATCTACTAAATTCAACATTGAATTAAGCTCATTTCCACTTCCTTTTCTAAGAAAAAATAAAAGAAGTTACAGCCATTCATAATAGACATATCCTTCCTCTGAGACATACAGAGTCTGTCGGATAATGAACAACAACTGTAAGACAAGGTAAAGTGCACCTTCAAGTGTGGAATACTTGACCTGAGGCATATTGGGGAAAAACAGATTGGAGAATTACCACAAAGGCTTAGAATAAAAACCAGCTCATTAACTTCCCTAAATAAGATGATACATGTAAAATGCAAACAAGCCACATAATAGATATTCCTTCATAAGGTTTGTAAAACCATTTCTACATAGAAACCCATTCTGAATTAACTCTTGTGTTAAACTACTTACAAGCAAGTTGAAGTAGCCCACATATATTTTCTTTAAACAAGTCTAAAATTTGACCGTCTAAATAATTCATTTTAATTAATATTAATAATATTGAGTCAGCTTTCAATTCTAGGTTTAGTGTCCAGGCTTTTATGCTTCCATGCCTTGGAAGCCAGACCAATTGATGGTTGGTTAAATGATGCACTATGTTACTCTTCCTCAGTTTGGGGTACTACAACTGACTGATGGGCCCTAAAGTAATAAATTTATATATTTTTGAGAGACCAAAGCCAACAGTCTGAAAATTATTCTTCTGCAATCAAGTATCCTTTCTTAAGAAAACAACCTGTGTGCTACATGTATATTTTCTAGAGTTTCTATAGCAAATGATCACTTGTAAAAGGTGAAATAAAAAATTAAATTATATAGCAATAAGAAAGAAAGAAATAGAAGGAGTAATAGGCCAAGGTATTTAGAAGAAGAAATAGAAGAAGAAAAAGAAGAAGAAGAAGAAGAAGAAGAAGAAGAAGAAGAAGAAGAAGAAGAAGAAGAAGAAAAAGAAGAAGAAGAAGAAGAAAGCCAAGGCATTTATAGCATATATGCAAAGCAGTGATCTCTAGTCATGGTTTATATCGGCTGGCTCTTTGAACACCTCCCCCTGAGGAGAGAGCAGCCTTACCAGGCCACAAAAGAAGACAATGCAGCCAATCCAGATGAGACCTGATAAGCTAGGGTCAGATAGAAGGGGAGGAGGACCTCTCCTATCAGTGGACTTGGAGAGGGGCATGGGAAGAGATGGGGGAGTGAGGATGTGATTGGGAGGAAGACAAGGGAGGGGGCTACAGCTGGGATAAAAGGTGAATAAACTGTAATTAATAAAAATAAATAAATTTTTAAAACAAGAGAATATGGGACCTTTAAAGGAAGAGCTTTTCCATAGAAAGTAAATCACTGAGAGCAGGCTTTTTTTTATTATTATTATTTTCAACTTATAATTTTTTATAATATATATTCTGATTCTGGTTTTCCTTCATCAAACCCTTTCTAGATCATCTCAATTTTCCATCCATACAAATTCACTCTTTCTATCTCTCTCATTTCAATACAAACAGGCATCTAAAAATAATAAAATAAAAACAAACAAAGCAGAACAGAAAACAAATACAAAAAAAGATCCAAAGAAAAAGCACAAGTGACACATATAAATGCAGAGAAAAAAATTTGAGGCTAGAAAGAAAAGTGAGGAATACCCTAGAACTCATTGGTACAGGAAAAATCTTCCTGAACAGAACACCAACAGCACAGGCTCTAAAAGCAACAATCAATAAATGGGACCTCAAGAAACTGAAAAGCTTCTGTAAAGCAAAGGACACCGTCATCAAAACAAAGCAACTCTCTACAGATTGGGAAAGAATCTTCACCAACCCTTTATCTGACAGAGGACTCATATCCAGTATATATAAAGAACTAAAGAAGCTGAAAAGCAGCAAACCAAGTAATCCACTTAAAAAATGGGGAACAGAGCTAAAGAGAGAATTCTCTGTAGAGGAATATCGAATGGCAGAGAAGCACTTAAAGAAATGCTCAACCTCATTAGTCATTAGGAAAATGCAAATCAAAACAACCCTGAGATTTCACCTTACATCCATCAGAATGGTCAAGATCAAAAACCCAAGTGACAACACATGCTGGAGAGGTTGTGGAGAAAGGGGAACACTTCTCCACTGCTGGTGGGAATGTACACTTGTACAACCACTCTGGAAATCAATCTGGCGCTTTCTCAGACAACTAGGAATAGCTCTTCCTCAAGATCCAGCCATACCACTCCTAGGCATATACCCAAAGTTTGCTCAAGTACACAAAAAGGACATTTGCTCAACCATGTTTGTAGCAGCTTTATTTGTAGTAGCCAGAAGCTGGAAACAGCCCAGATACCCCTTAACTGAAGAATTGATGCAGAAACTGTGGTACATCTATACAATGGAGTATTACTCAGCAATGAAAAATAAGGAAATCATGAAATTTGCAGGTAAGTGGTGGGACCTGGAAAGGATCATCCTGAATGAGTTGTCCCAGAAGCAAAAAGACACACATGGTATATACTCACTCATATAAACATACAACATAGAATAAACCCACTAAAATCTGTACATCTAAACAAACTAAGCAAAAAAGAGGACCCTAACTAAAAATGCTCAATCCCCATCCTGAAAGTCAAAAAGGATGGACATCAGAAGAAAAAGAAAACAGGAAACAACCTAGGAACCTACCACAGAGGGCCCCTGAAAGCCTCTGCCATGCAGACTGTCAAAGCAGGTGCTGAGCCTGATGGCCAACTGTTGGGCAGAGTGAATGGAATTTTATGTAAGAAGTGGGAAATAGTAAGAGCTGGAGAGGACAGGAACTCCACAAGGAGAGCAACAGAACAACAAAATTTGAACACAGGGAACTTCCCAGAGACTCATACTCCAACCAAGGACTATCCGTGAAGATAACCTAGAACCCTGACAATGCAGCCACTTCTGATGAGAACTGATAGAGTAAGATCAGAAAGGAGAGGAGGACCTCCCCTATCAGTGGACTTGGGGATGGGCATGCATGCAGAAAGGGGGGGAAGGTGGGACCAGGAGGTGAGGAGGGTGGGGCTTATGGGGGAATACAAAATGAATAAAGTGTAATTAATAAAAGTTAAAAAATTTCACATGTAGAAATTTCTATTCATTTTCTCTGTGTGTTTTTTGTTTCTCTGTGTCTCCTGTCCCTGTCTCTGTTTGACTCTGTCTCTCTCTTTCCCTCTGCCTCTCTCTGTCTCTTTGTCTCTCCATCTCTGTCTTTCTGTGTCTGTCTCTGTCTCTCTTCTCTCCTTTCTCCCCCACCCCCGACTCCTCTCTTCTTTCAAATACAGATGAAGTGTGCCTTCTCTGCTTCCTTGCCTTGTTTTTGTGAGGCTATTCTACCACAGTTACAGAGAAACAACTATTAAAATTTATAATGGGGTAAATAGACTATAATGTTCTGTACATTTGAGTTTTGCTTTGTTTACATCTCTTTAAGATAATCAAATTAAGGTCTGATGAAAGTTCTATCCTTATTTCCAGAATGTGTAACAGTGAGTCCCAAATATATATGAGGGCCATATTTTTGACACTTTGTTGTGCTGATTACAAAACAAAAACATTATATTAAGAGAATTATTTTATATAAATCATTGGTAAACCTTCATTTTTCTTTTTATTTCACTAGTATATTTTTGTCTTTCTACATTTCCTTTTTCCCTGTGAGGTCACCAATTTTCTGTGCGGTCACTGAGTTGCACCTTTGATGTGGAAGGTTATTCAGATCAGATCCTTATCAATTTTGATGGAACGCAGTCTTTCATCACCTGTGGAAATATAGGCAAAAACTTCTTCCCAGCATAACGTATTTCTTCATTTCCATTCTGATGTTTACAACAATCTTTTAAGTAAACAGACTGACCAAATTCAGTAGTTTTCTCTTCTATCCATTGTCTTTCAATTAATCTTATTCCCCCTTTCTGTTTATCAAGGTACGATTAGATCTTAATGAACCTACACATATCAAGAGCTAGCATTTCTTATTTTCTAACTTAGCCACTTAGCCACTTGCACTTAAAGACAGAAATAATCAAGCCATTTTATCTAAATCCCTTCTGTCTGGTGGGGCAACTTAGCCAGTCCACAGTGGAAGAAGATCCAGGCAGTCCTGATGGGACCTGATAGACTAGGGTCAGAGTAGAGGAGGAGGGTTTCCCCTATCAGTGGACAAAGAAAGAGGGACAAGGGAGGAAGAGGAATTTTGAGTGGGTCCTGGAAGAGATGAGGGAGGGAGCTACAACTGGGATACAAAGTAAATAAATAGTAAATTAATAATAATAGTAATAATGATAAATTTCAAAAAAGGAAAAGAAAAATGTGTCACATATTTAAAAAAAACATATAAAAGTTTATCTAAACAAAATGATGTCAATAAACAGTGTCGGTTAGAAAAGGTGTCTCTTGTCTGAGATTGAAGGAATGTTAATCTCAGCAGCTCCCTAATGTAGTAAATCTTCTCCCCATAGGCTTATCATTACATATGCCACATAAGGCTTTGATCTTCCTATTTGATTGTCTGGTCCCACACGTCTTCAAGAAGATAGATGTCAAAATTATGTCTCAGTTTTGTTTCCTTTTATATTACTAATATTTTAGGAGTATTCAAGACCTTAAAGCATTATAGGTGACTTAATTCTCTGTAAAGATAAGCAAATTAAACATATTTGCTAAGGATAGGTACTCTCTTTATAGAAGTATATTTTAATAAGAGATATTTAATTTTTTTGGGGGGGAGGGCATGAATGAAATAGTTTTTTATTTGTTCAAACTATGTATTGGTAAGTAAACTCACCTTCACTGGATTCTCAATCTGTTCTGAGAGAAGTTATAGTTTTTAATAAATTTAACTTAATGAATGGGCAAATGCACAAGGGAAGGTTCATAGTTTATAGTTCCATAATTTAATAATATCACAAGGAAAATAACTTAATTGGATTTTTATGAAAATAAGAGGGCTTCTTATTTATAAGGAGAGTATTGTGCATGCATGTATGTGCCTGTGTGTGTGTTTGTATGTGTGTGGTGCATGTGTGCCTGTGTGTGAGCACATGAGTGTGGGGTGTGTTTGCTTGTGTATGTTTGTGTTTTGTATGTGCTCATATGCTCACTTGTATATGCATGATTTTGTGTAGGAATATATGCCTATGTGCCCATTTGTGTAAGTCAAAGGGCAGTGCCAGGTATCTTCTTTAATTACCCTTCATCTTTTTAAAACTTTATCTCTCATTAAATCTAAGCTTATAGGTTAGTCTAGACTTATCCACAAGCCCTACAGGATTCACCAGTCTTGACTGAACACCCTGATTACAGCTCTGTGCTGCTTTGTCCAACTTTTCATATGGATACCAGAGATCTACTCTCAGGTTATCATCTCACTTAACAATTACCTTATCAACAGAACTATCTTCTACAACCCATGTTCATTTCCTTACTTAACCAATATACCTAATATATATTTGATAAATCATTGTCATTTTAATATGTGACTATTTGGTAACTATGGTGTCTAAAAAAAAACAAATAATCTTAATTGAAATTTTACTAAAAATTATATGAAATTGAGGGCTTAAAACATTAAAACCAAATGTGCTAGAAATTAATAGCTCCACTGTGCACCAGAGCCCACAGTGTATATTACTGTAAACTAGTGCCGACACCTCAATTCACAGTAATGATGCTCAGAGTAACAAAATACCAAAGCTGTAAACATGGCATAATAAAATAAGTTATGTAGAGGTGCTGAAAATTTATTCTGTATGAAATGATTTGTATGGATCCCATGGGATTCTTTTCAGCTCTTTCAGCACTACAACTAGACGGTCTTTTATAACTGGGGCTGTTCTCCTGGGATAACCGTGGTGGGTTTTATCTTTTACAGAATAGAACAGAAGCAATGCGGTCATGGAGCCTGATAGGACCCCCACTCCAGGGACTCTAGCTTGTAAGCTTCTCAGAAGGATTTTCAAAATAAACAAAATGCAGGTGGGTTTTATTTTTTTAATTTAAGTAAAATAGGCTTGAAAACTCAAAGGAAAGATTGGCTTTGCATGGCGACACTGTGGCCTTTTGGGAGTGAGGGGGCCTTAAAGACAGGGTTTATGGACTGTCCTGGACCCACTTTGTAGATCAGGCTGGCTTTGAAAGCACAGCGATCCACCTGCCTATTCCTCCCTGAGTGCTAGGATTAAAGGTGTGTGCCACCACACCTGATTTACTGTGGCCATTTTAAAATCAGTGTCTTAATCTCCCAACTCAAGTCAAGTAATTTGGTTTAATAAAAATGGCATAATTATTATTCATTTATGGATTCAGATTTATTGTTCTTCGATTGATTTGTAAGTATTTTTGACTCTAGCAAATTATTCTATGGACTTAATAAGATCCTGATATTATAATTACTTCCAACAATTTTTCAATACAGCATGTTTTCTCTATATAGAAAGTATATTCCATAAAATTACCAAATAGTTGAATAGGAATCCAAAGTACAGTGAAACAACATACAACATAGTCATGTATATGAAAGTACTACCTCTGGGTTATATTTCACAATAACTGATTCTTTTATTTATTTATTTTTTCTTTTAAGATAGGACTTTGCAGAACTCAACCAAGCACTCTAACTGAAGCACAAAGCTATGTCATCAGCCCATTTTATACTCTTGAAAAGATCTCACCATATTGCTGGCCTTGAACTTGTGCTGTCATCCGGACTAGGGTTGAGTCAAATGGTAGATCAAGCTAGCTGTGAACTTGCTGTCATCATACCTCAGTCTACCTGGAATAGTAGCCCTCATTATGAGATCTGGATAAAAATTAACCTTTATACAATAATTTGTATTGAATCATTGTGAGTAAATAATAAGAATTTAATTTCATGGTTTATTTTTTTTTCTGAAAATTAAACATTTGTTTCAATGTTATTTATTTTCAAGATTTTTCTGCAAGTAATAAATTACTTTACTTTATGAAACCATACACCAGGATTAAATTTTGATCAAATCACCAGGTATGACATGTTGATATAAAATTATATTAGTGTAAACATGAAAACAGAAAATAATGAAAGTTTTCACAACCCCAGTACAATTTCGTATTGATTGAAAAAATATATATTGGATTTACTTTAATGATAACATGTGATTTTGATTGTCTTTAGTAATATTTGTATCCATTTTTTCTGTTTCTTTATTAATTAATTAATTAATTAATTAATTTTTATTAATTACAGTTTATTCACTTTGTATCCCAGCTGTATTTCCCTCCCCCATCCCATCACAAACCTACTCTCCCTCCTTCTTCTTCTCCTAGGCCCCTCCATTTTTTTTAAATCCTTTTACTTAGTAATATGGCTGGTATTCTCCTTCCTTCTGCCACCCAGCTTCCAAACCTCATATCCCATCATTTGACATGAATTTGAATACTTGTTCTTTCCTCTATTTATTTCTATTTATTCCAATCTTATGAACTAAATGCAGGGAACTTTTGGATAACTTAAAGATTACATCATTTATAATTTTTAAATATAATACCCTGTTTTGTTTTGAACAACAAACAGATATTCATACAAAAATAAACAAAATGAGTAAAAAAAAAACTCTACAATTTCATACACTTCATCAAAAGTAGTAATTTTAGACTTTATTTTTTTCAATCAAGTTTTGAATTTAGGTAATAAGTTGCCTTTAGAGAAAATGTGTAGATGAGGACAATTAGTACTATTTCAAAAAGATTGTACTTGAGAGAACTTGGTGAACTCTCAAGGCTAGCCAGGTTCAATGAAATGAGGCCTTGACATGTCAAATAAAAGTTTAAACAATAAAAGAGTAGTTTATTAGTGGGTAATTTTTTGTCACTGACTTGAAAAATTATTACTGTCTAATATTACCCATTAGTCTATAGAATCTAATCTAAAAAATGCCTTTGTGCCTTCATGGAACATCCCATTCAAGAAGCAGCAGTGCAGAAGAAAGGGAGCGTTTGGAGGACATACACAAGAACTGTCTCTGCATGCACTATATTGTTGTTTCATATGCATTCATTTGAGTAGATTATAAAGCTAAGACTGGGATTTACTTATATTAGAACAATTGATTAGATAAACACTCAAAAAACTCAAGTCTCAAATATATTCTCTAAAGTAAAATTTCTAAAATGTCTGATAAAAGAAGAGGTGGGATATAACTTGTATTCTAGACAAGAAATGCAATGAGGAGTCTGAATTGGAATGAACTGGGAGAGCCCTGAGAAAGGAAAATATTAGAGTGAAGAGTGATTATTACTTTACCTATTGTTTTCCCACTAATATTTTCCGACATTATAAAGCAATGCATCAATGCTTGCCTTTCACTGATCCTATATGTTTTAATTTTCAAAATTCATTTCCTAAAGGCTTTCTTAAATATATTAATTTGTATTGCTATTGATAATCTGATGCATGAGTACTGTATTTACATCATTTCTTTTACTATCTATTCCACTTCAACCCTTCCAATTGTTCCCCTAATACTCCTTCAAATTCATGACTTCTTTAAGTATTTTGCATATATGCATATGAATGCTGAATCTATTTAGTTTTGGGCATACGTATATTTGTCTAGAATTGACCACTTTGTACTGAATAACTTATCCAGAAGTTTCAACTCTGTAGAACACAGATAATCTCAGCAGTATCAACTGCCTATAGCCTCTGTCTAGGGTTAGGGCCTTGTGAGTTTCTTTCATCCTCACTGGTGTATCCACTGGTATTCTCATTGTGTATGTCTTATTAGGTACCTTTTTTTTGTTTGTTTGTTTCATGGGTGTCACTTTCCTGCCATATATAGAAGAGACAATTTTGCAGCTGGGGTCATTTTCTTCTGGCATCTAAAAATCTTTCAACTGCCTTTCTGTGACATTCTATGAACCTTAATTGTAACTGGAGTAAGATGTGTTTCTGTCCCTTCTTCTAACTTCTCAAAACTCTCCACATCACTTCCAACTTCATTTCCTCTTCCCTTTGTCTTTACAACCCACTGCGTACAATTAGAGCATCCACAGGAGCACCGTTACTCAATGAGAGGACAAATGTATATAATATCAAACTGTCTTCTAAATATATATCCGTACATCCAGAGATTTTTGCAGCTGTCATCACTGTTCAGAACAACTTCCTTGGTCGACACAAAGACTTCCAACTACTCGAAGTACAGAGAATAACTGATTATGAGGTACTTAAACCCACGTGCGATAGCTGTATCACCCTTCAGCACAAAAACTGGGATTTCTCCAAAAGAGAGACAATAAAGTTTATAAGAGCCAGAAGTTGGAGAGGACTGCTGCAAAAGAGTCACTTCTGAATATGACAGGGCCATTATACACATACAAGCACCTCATTTGTGGATGTCTATGTAAGGTCTGCACAAGATCTAGCCAATCAGTGTTCAGCATGGATGGGGGAGGCGCCACTTAATGGCTGTTGGAGGAAGGAGAGCCAGGTTTCTTTGGAGTATTTTCTGGATACATATAAGTAAAAAATAAAATGGTGGCCTCCTTTCTCACTCAGTTCGCAAAGCAATATACAAAGAAGCAACCGTATATCTGCATATAAACATCAGCAATACATTATTACCTAATGAAAAGTACAAAAATAGTGAATAACAAAAGCAAAAACATGGGAGACATTGCAATTAAGAAACTGAACGTACTTTGTGAAGCAGATATAGTGAGTGAAACAAGGTAAGGACTGAGGACAGCAACTAGTATAATAAGAGCAACTGTTGTTGGTTGAAATGTTATAATGAAAAATTCAAACTCGAGAAATTAAGATTAAACAGCACGCTTTCTCTGACATCTTCATAGATTTCATATGAGAAAGTAGGAAATATAAATATTGTGAATATAAATATAAAATATAATTATTTTGAATGTGATTCCATTCATACTGGGTAAGAAACAAATTAGAATTTCCTTAAATGAGCTGTGATAATTTTGTCACTATGAGCCTAACAGTGAGGTTCAAAAAAAAAAAAAAAAACATTAGAATTATCCTGTTCAGTCAAGGGAAAGGTAGTCAATGAAAGAGTGGTTTTTCTGGATCGTTTTCCCTTAGAGCAGACAAGAAGAATAAGCTCACTGTAGGAGAAAGCATTTGGTAATGTTGGAGATGTGCATCTGATCAACGTCCTTTACTTCCTAGCAGAAGCTGGAAGGAGCCCATCCACCACCAATATAATCAGGATGGAAATTTAACCAGTAAAATTACCTCTATCAAGGAAAAAAAAAAGTTAATGGGATTCAAAATGCAAAGTTTTACTCATATATAAATATATGATGTAAATATAAAATATCAATCATTAAATATAATATAAAAATATATATAAGGTCTCATTAAGGCTGTCCCTGTGGTTGAGTAGACCCATTACAATATATTTGTGTGTCCAAAAATCATTGTTCCTGCTCTTTCTCAATCCATAAAGCATATTTTCAATTTTACTTTAATATTGCTCAAATTTTCCAGTGTTCTATTAGTTCAAAGTGCTTGGCAGCACTCATATTAAAAAGTGATTTAATTTGGTGAATGTTTAAGTATTTCTATTGAATTTCATCCCAAACAGTCAAAGTCTACAAAGGGGGAACTACCATTTTTAAATATTAATTATTCAATGTATTACAAATTATTCACTTGGTATTCTGGCTGTAGCCCCCTCTTTAATCTCCTCCCAGTCCCACCAACACTCCCTTTTCTCCCCTTATGCCCCTTTCCTAATCCATTGATAGGGGAAGACCTCTTTCCCTTCTATCTGACCCTAGCTTATCAGGTCTCATCAGGGCTGGTTGCATCATCATCCTCTGTGGTTTGGCAAGGCTGCATGCCCACACACACCAGGGAGGAGATCAAGCAGCTGGCCACTGAGTTCATGTCAGAGACAGTCCCTGTTCTCCTTACTAGGGATCCCACTTAGAAACTGAGCAGCTTATGGGCTTTCTCTGAGCAGGGGGTATAGGTTATCTCCATGCATGGTCCTTGGTTGTAGTATTGGTTTCTTCAGGATGCGCTGGGCTCAGGTTTCTTTGTCTCCATTGGTCTCCTTGGGGAGTTCCTGTCCCCTCCTAGTCTTTCTATCTCCCTCTTCTTCTATAAGGTATTCTGCACTCTGCCCAAAATTTAGCTATGAGTCTCAGTATCTCCTTCCATATCCTGGTGGGTAGAGTCTTTCAGAGGCCCCCTGTGGAAGGCTCCAGAACAGGGGGCCTTATTCTTCAAAACCAGTTTCTTATTATTTAAAAGCAGTGTTTAACCTCTGTCATAGAAACACTTGGTGTGTGTTCAAGGATATTTCAGTAACAATAACCACAGAGTCACTGGTATTGACCTCTGTGTTTACTCCAAACAAACAATATAGGCAAATAGTAATAACCTTAGAGAGGATTCTATAATGAAATCTGCAACCAAAGTTGCCTGAGCAAGACTATAGACGTTAAACCTGTGATAAAAATAAGCTGGATTCATGTTTATGTGGGATATGTTCCTTGAAAAGGGGCCACTAAAGGACAAAGCAACAGGATTTGGATCTTTGTTAAAGTTTAATAAATTTGCATGTTTGAATTTTCAGTTGCAAGTTACATGAAAATAGGCAAAGAAAGCCGTAGATACTCCAAATTAATCAGGACTGTTAGTGATTAATTAACCCACCTCGTTATTTATTGAATCACTTAGTGTGTGACTTGGTGGGAATTCCATGCGGTGAAATAATAACACTATGCACACAGGAACTTTCAGTTGTAAGTTTTATTCGTGACTTAAACTAATTTTATGAAGCTGAGAGCAGTGGGTGGCCCCTGCCGGTAGAGGGAGAAAGTGTTTGTCACTGCAGAGAGCTTGTTCTGGAACTGTTTCAGCTGAGGTTACTTGAAGAAGCACCTGTGACAAATGAAGCAACTTCTGAGTGACCCAGAATTGGTTTGGGCTTAATGTTACACTGATTTTGACATAATGTCTCAAGTCCTTTTTTTTTTTAAATCTCTTTCCTCTTGTATGTCATTTATCTGAAATTTGAAGCTCTTAAAATCAAGAATTTAATACTGAAGACTGTCAGAAAAATGTGTAAAAACACTGAATCTCAAATTTATCACTGATAATTTATTCTCTAAACACTGTTGAAAAATATACCACGATTATTATTTCCCTTTGAAGTATAAAATCTACGATAGTATTGACACTATTAAACTTCTAAGCAAGGAATAATCCCTAAACAGGCATCCCTAAACCTAAAACATCAGAATTTTGTTTGAAATTTAACAGATCAAGTTCCATTCCTTATTTCTCACAATTTCCAGTCACAGTTGTCAATGAGCAATGAACATATGGTTAAAATGGGCAGAAGAGAAAAAATTAGTAGTTAAGAATAAAAAACCATGTTTCAGTAAGCTAATTTGCTTATACACTTATTTATTTTACTGAATTTATCTACAATAGTATTATATGAATTTTGAAATGCATTAAAAACACAAAGCAGCATTTTGCTATCTTAGGAATCAATCCTGGATTATTCCACTGGTCAGGCTAGAGCCCTTATGGTCCAGTCGTCACCCTGAATTGTATTAGCTGGCAGGTAAGCCTGAAAGAAATAAAACTTTGGAAACAGTTTATTTCCATACCTTAAGAACATTTGGTTGTCTCTTGCTTTCCAGGCATCCTTCCAAATATCTCTCCCTTCCCTTTTCTCATTCTACCTACCGCCTTCTGCATTCTGTCCTTCTTTTCTTCATTTCTTCTCATATTCCAGCTGTGTACTTCTTGCATCGCAGAGATCCAAGCAGCACTCAGCAAGCTCAAAATCCAAACTGAGAGTCTGTATTAAGCAGAACAGTAACTACACGCAGGAAAACACTTCTCACAGAGCAGCCTTGAATGCATTTAAAGGAAGGTTTAAAGGCAAAGAACACAGGAAAACTCCAAACTGCTTGGCAGTTGCAGACAAAGTAAAGCAAACAAGCAGTTTAACTGAAGCAAAAACAACAACAACAACAACAAAAAAACCCTGCAGTTAGCTGGTTTCTAGAACCCTGAGTTTCTATTTAATGGTTGAGTACTTTTCCACAGAAATTTTCTAACAGAGGCAGAAAAGAGGGGGTCACTTTCAGAAATTTAGTGAATGAGTCAAATCATGGACTCATCCTACTCTTAAGCTCTGTAGTTGGTCTTAAGGACCTTTGCTATTAATATATCAGTCCTTTGATTTACATAATTGGTCATGAATTTTAAGATACAGATCCATTCTTAGGCTAATCAGAATGAGAATTAAAATACAACCAGAGAACAGAGAACCATGTCAAAATTATCTGATTTATGTTTTTTATTCTCTTGGAAGATTTTAAAAGCATTGCAACAGTTTTTTCTAAATATTTCTAATCTATTAAAATAGAAGCAAGAGTTTCTTTTTCAAAGCTATACATACCTCTCCATTACATAAGAAGCAAGTCTAGCTTTCTCAAATTTTGTAGGAACATTTCTGCTAGAGAATCTTACTCTCTTGTTCCTGATAAACCTCTCTGCCCAGTTTGTTACATTTTTTGATCTCACAGGATAAAAGCTGATATGTCTAAACAATTAAGGAATGAAGACAGTACAGCTCTTTTTATCTCCCTTTGTAGTCCAGAGTCCATATTAAAGTGTATTCTCCTTTCTTCCCCATTGCACAGTTATACCTGGGACAAAATGGACACTAACATGCATGCAAAGGGGTTTCCCAGTTTGGAAAGCATCAATAAGACACATCTAGTCAAACCATTAGCGCATACCCAATAAGTAATCTCAAGAACTCTTTAATATTGCTGTTGTCCAGGTGAGTTAACTATAAAGAGGAATCACAGCCATCAGAATAAGGAGAAGCACCTAGGCAACAGGTTTCACATATTAGACAAGACCTAGCCCCTTGCAAATCTTGGGTAAGTTTATCCCTGCATATTAAATTTATTCCCAAGATTCCTTACTGTGACTTAAAATTTGATGTCAAAGGTTTTCCCTATTTCTTGTAGGCCAGAATGTTTTTGAAGGAATTTTCAGAACTTTAATTTTATGGACATTGGATTATATTTTATTTTTGTGTATTTCTTATGAGGGGATGTTTGTATGTAGGCATGTATGTATTATATATATAATGTGTTATGTATTCATTCATGTGGTTCACGATACCCTGTTTCACAACCTCATTTTTTTTTTTTTGGAAAGGAAATGCTCTTGGTGCTGGCAACTAGGGTGTCCAAAGGGCATGTCCACAGGGCATGCATAGAATTATAAACCATATATTTCTATCTTAAAAGATAAGCTCCCTTATCTTTCCTTTCTCTGGTTCAAACCAACACCTGAAACAGGCATCAATGGACATAAGTAAAGTTGGAATATGGGTTGCTGGTTTTTAGTCATGTTATCAAACACTTCTGCTGTATCTGTTTTTCTCAGTTCCAAGATCCAGGCCTGAGGGCAGTTGGGGTTCGAACTGAACTGTAATCATATCCATAGGATAAAACACAAAACTCAAGAGGTGGTAGAGGGGAAAGGCCTGTGGCCCAAAGAAATCTCTCTCATTTTTTTTTAATTTGAGTCCTGGACACACTCCATTTGATGTTGTCATCCACAGTTTCTGTTTTCTTGATCTGGGTGTGGTGGATTCATGCTGCAATGGCAGCTACTTTTACAGCCATAGGACTGGAGAAAAATCACAGTGTAAAGTTCTTTCTAAGTTGGTTCCAGCATGACTGTCTATTTTCTAGAAAAAGGTTCAGAACATATCGCCATTTCAAACAAGGGGAAACATATGGTGGACTTCAGGTAAGCTGGGCCTTCAGTTAGTCTGATAAAAGCCTTTCGAGAGGACTGGAGGCCCTGTATAAGGTATGCTTAGGGAGTTCTGCAATCTGCTGATCTTGAGTCAGGGAAGCAATGGGAGATGTCTTTCAAGCATACTCTCATAGAGTAAAAATCCTTCCCTATATGTCTGCAAAGCCAAAGCCTCCCACCAGACCCTAATGGGAGGTGTTTTGTTTGTTTGTTTTGTTCAGATTTTAGTTTGTTTGCCTTTTATTTTATTTGTTTGCTTGTTCGTTTGTTTTGTTTTTGTTGTTGTTGGGTATTCACCAGAGAAGGCTACTCAGACACAGGTTTACACCAATAGAGATTATTTATTAGTAGATCAGAAACTATTCTGGATGTTCAGGATCCCAGTGTAGCCCCAAGCCAATCTCAGTATGAACAATTAAGCACACACACACACTTCTGTCTTGACATACCTCTATTAATAAGATCACTTAGCCAGAAATAGAACTAAAGAAGCAAACAGCTAAGTTAGTGCATTTAGAGATTTCCTCAGAATATGAACTTTGATGGAATAGGCTCTTGTTTTTATTTTGATCGCAGGTAGCATCTACATACGGAGCTTTAACAGCGTGAATGTTATCACAGTTGTGGAGTCAGTTGTGTTAAGGAGTTGAGACTATTAGAATTAGACAATTTTTAAATAGTCAATAATAAATCAATAAAAATAAAGTGTTTTTAATTTTAATTTTTATTAACTGCCCAGAATTTTAAGGTCAAGATGTACAATGAAGTTTCAATCTAATCTTTTATAAAAAAACATATATATCCATATTTTTATTAATTATAATTTATTCACTTTGTATCCCAGCTGTAGCACCCTCCCTCATTTCATCCCAATCCCACCCTTTCACCCTCTTCTCTTCCCATGCCCCTACACAATTCCACTAAGAGAGGAGGTTCTCCTCCCTTTCCTCTGACCCTAGCCTATCAGCACTCATCAGGACTGGCTGCACTGACTTCCTCTGTAGTCTGATAAGGCTGTTCCCACTTAGGCAGAGGTGATCAAAGAGCCAGCCACTGAGTTCATGGCAGAGACAGTCCCTGTTCCCCTTAAGAGGGTACCCACTTGGAGACTGAGCTGCCCATGGGCTACATCTATTCAGCGGTTCTAGGTTATCTCCATGCATGGTCCTTGGTTGGAGTATCATCTCAGAAAAGGCCACCTAGCCCAGTTTTGTTGGTTCTGTTGCTCTACCTGTGGAGCTACTATCCCCTCCATGTCTTTCATCTCCCCCTTCTTTCATAAGATTCCCTACACTCAGCCCAAAATTTGGATATGAGAGTCAGCATCTGCTTTGATACCTTGCTATGTAGGGTCTTTCAGGGGCCACTGTGATAGGCTCCTGTCCTGTTCCCTGTTTTCTCCCACTTCTAATGTCCATCCCATTTGCCTTTCTGAATAGGGGTTTATCACCTTACCCTGAGTCCTTCTTCTTGCTTAGGTTCTTTATGTGTATAGATTTTAGTATGTTTATCTTATATTTTGTCTATATATGACTAATTTCCACTTATAAATGAGTATATACCATGTGTGTTTTTTTGGCTTCTGGGATACCTCTCTCAAGATAATCTTTTCAAGTTCTTTTCAAGATCTTTTCACCATTTGCCTACAAATTTCATGATTTCCTTGCTTTTAATTGCTAAGTAGTAGTCCACTGTAAAAATGAACCACAATTTCTGTTGTTCCATTCCTCAGTTGAGAGATATCTGGATTGTTTACAGATACTGGCTATTCGGAATAAAGCTGCTATGAACAGGGTTGAGCAAATGTCCTTGTTGTATACTTGAATATATTTTGATATATGCCTAGGAGTGGTATAGCTGTACCTTGAGGAAAAGAAAATACAGAAAAGAAATCAACATTGAGCCATAAAATAAAAGGGGAGAAAAAGCTGAAACTAGACATCTCTCACATCACCCATTGAACTGTCCAGTTGAGTTATTTGCCAAAGGAGCACCATGTAAACCCCATAAACAACCAAGGCTATTGCCAAAATTATTGGTTAATTTCTTCAAATTGATGGTAAGGCCTTACTGCTGAAGAAAGCACCTGTATAACTCATTGAACATGAAAAAAAAAAAAAAGCTGTTGCCTACCTTGATTCTTCACCCTACTAACTCAAGTACACAGTAATTGAAGGAACTTTGCTAGCCCCTAGAGAATAAAGGTAACCACCAACCCAGTCTCTTCAATCTACAATCTACCCAGTCTACAAGATATGCTGTGGCAATAGTAGCAAAAATTGCATGAGTAATCAGCCACTGTCTGATCAGATTAAATGGCCACACTATGAGGTAGAACCTATGACCAGCATATGATCCAGCTGCTCTACTCCTTGGCATGTGGCCAAAAGGCTATTTTACATATACTTTCTCAGCCACATTCACTGCTAAACTTTTCACAATAACTAAAAAATGGATATAACCTAAATTTCATTCAGCTTGAAAATGAATAGATACCATTTATCTATCCATTGGTACCACAGACTGTACTATACTACTTAGAAGTAAATAAATAATGTGATTTTCAGGTAAATGGATAAAACTAAAAAACATTATCCTGAGTTTGGTAACTCAGACCTAGAAAGACAAATATCATGTGTTCTCTTTTACTTAAAACTTCTACCTCTAAATATTCAGATGCGAATACATGCCTTGTAAGAAACACAGAAATCAGGAAAGTAAAAAAAAGATACTGCTTTCAAGATGAGGTTAAGGGAGCAATAGAGAAGAAAACAGACGGTTATAAGTAATCTTATTAGGCAAATGGAAAAAAAAGTGTCATTCCAGTTATTGAAGTAGGGAGACAAATACAGAAGAAACTAAGATTAAAATAACAGTGAATCATAAGTGAGCATAATGTTACCTATGCTAAAAAACAAAACGAAACAAAACTAAAATACAGGTATTTCTATGAATAAGTGTACAGATATTAGCTAAATGAAAATTTATCATCTGGTTTGACAATGCTTCCTCCATAAATCAAACAAAATCTAACAAAAACCTGAAAACTAGACATGAGAAGGCCTCTTTTGCTTTCTCATTCAGGGTTGACCAAGGGACTCTAAAAATATTAAATCTATTGCTACTGTCCTGAATTGCCCCTGGAGGTAAGTGGTAAGTCCCAATTGCTGAAATCACTATGCAGTTTAGACAGAGGACCTAGAGACACCAAAACTGGAAATGTTCTGAAAGCTTCCTCTCCGTAGACCAGCTTTCATGATACCAGAGGTTGCCATTCAAGTTTCAAAAGGAAGGATGAAAATGACATATATAGCACACATGAACCTAAACCACAGTATGTGAAGCTAGCAAAAAGGGAGCAGTAGCAGGATAAACAGCTTGGAAGAAATTGATAGTTCCGTAATGGGATTTAGGATAGACTGAAAAACAGGGATATTTGTGCAGGAAAATCTAACCTACTGTTCTTGGCTAGTGAAGTCATGGATCTTGGTGGAGGACCTACAATTACCACTTTACTAAACCAGCATAAACCCTAACTACATTCTCACCATTTCTTATTACCACCATTTCTTCATCCCTCATCAAGAAAACTTCTCTTTGGAACCAATGAAGACCATTACAGAAAGCTACAACCAATCAAAACATAGAGTTGTAGAACCCAATCCCAATGAGTACTAGATCTGCAAAATTGTTCAGACTTGGTGTATGAGCCGGAGTATTGATGACTTTGCTCTGAGATTAGGTCTCCTAGTAATGCCAGAAGCTATATCCATAAAGACTCATCAATCTGACTCTCTAAAATTAGATGAACAGTGCCAACACACATGCTAAAATGGACAGGAAAAGCCAAAGTGGGCTCACCTCTACACAAAGAACTGTGGGAAACCTAAGATGCTAAGAGAGGGAAGAATAGTCTTTCTCACAAAATATCAGACCAATTGGTTACTCTATATCAAATGGTCAGCCCTAAAAACATAGAATTAATAACATTATACAAACTCAGCTGCTTGCATTTATGAAACTCTCCCTCCTACCCTTTCTACCTCTCTCCCTCCCATATCCCTCTCTCTCTCTCTCTATTTCCCAAGGTGTGTGTGTGCTTATGTATGCATGCAACACCCAACAATTTAAAAATTCATGAATTTAAAAGAGCAAGGAGACATATGTAGGTGTGGAATGTGGAAAAGGAAAGAAATGGTGTAATTATATTAACCTAAAAGAAAATTTAAAATGTAAACCTTGTCAAAAGAAAAAAAAAAGGCATATAACTGAAAAAGTCTGTACATAATAAAAAAACTTCCCAAAAAATTTGAGCTAAAGGTTTTACTTGATAATATTAAAAAAATCATTTAAGAAAAAATAGTATCATTTTATGTATTTTTTCTAAAATATGGAGAGTAAGGAAGATCTCTAACTTTATTCATTCAGGTCAGTTTGTCACTAAGAATAGTAAATAGTAAAAGCATTAATGTTTTCTATAAAGTTAAACAAACAAATTGTTTATAATGTATAGAAAATTAGAATAAGGGAGTTTAAATGTCATGTAAAATACCATATAGCTGGAATTGTGCCTAAGTCTAAAGTAGGCAAACACTTGTGAAATAGAGAACATGAATCAGTATGGGGAGCTGCTTCATGAATGTATTATAAAAAATGTGGGGGCACAATTTGTGCTACACATCAGATCCATATACCCATCTTCAACATGCCAGTTAAAAGAACCAAAGTAAAAATGGAAAGCAGAAACGAGGGGTTTTATTTAAAGTCTCAGATGTGTTTTGCCTAACTCTGGCCCATGATTACCTAGCTTTCAGTCTTAAACTGTAGAACTAATTTCCAATGAGTGATATTCCTGATGAAATTTCCCTTTTTAAAGGGCCTATTGTTTCAATATCGTGAGAATCATGATATTGATTATCATGAGACCTTATTGTCTGTTTAGAATACTCTCATTAGTGTCTCTTTCAAATACTCCATTTTCTGGACAAATATACTGACATACAACTGAATTTTATCAAGAGCATGAGTGAGCCTTCAGGTAGACCATTGAAAATGAACATTACAGTACATTAAAAATGGGAACAGAGCTAAACAGAGAATTCTCAATAGAGGAATATCGAATGGCAGAGAAACACTTAAAGAAATGCTCAACCTCATTAGCCATTAGGGAAATACAAATCAAAACAACACTGATATTTCACCTTACACCCATCAGAATGGCCAAGATGAAAAACTCAAGTGACAACAGATGTTGGAGAGGCTGTGGAGAAAGGGGAACCCTCCTCCATTGCTGCTGGGAATGCAAACTGGTACAACCACTTTGGAAGTCAATATGGCGCTTTCTCAGACAATTAGGAATAGTGCTTCCTCAAGACCCAGCTATACCACTGCTACGTACATACCCAAAATTTGCTCAAATACACAAAAAGGATATTTGCCCAACCATGTTTATAGCAGCTTTATTTGTAATAGCCAGAACCTGGAAACAACCCAGATGTCCATCAACGGAGGAATGGATGCAGAAACTGTGGTATTTTTACACAATGGAATACTACTCAGCAATCAAAAAAGAGGAAATCATGAAATTTGCAGGCAAGTGGTGGGATCGAGAAAAGATCATTCTGACTGAAGTATCCCAGAAGGAGAAAAACAAACATGGTATATACTCACTTATATAGACCTATAAGATACGATAAACATAATGAATTCCGTGCACCTAAAAAAGATAAACAAGAAATTGGGCACGAAGTAAGATGATCAATCCTCACTTAGAAAGACAAATGAGATGTGCATTGAAGGTATGACAAGAGTCTATCACAGAAGGTACCTGAAAGACTCTATCTAGCAGTGTTTCAAAGAAGATACTAAGACCCATAACCAAACCTTCAGCAGAGTACAGGGAATCATATGAAAGAAGGAGAGTTAGTATGAGGTGGAAAGGATAGGAGCTCCACAAGGACCAAATATATTTGAGCACAGGGTATTTTCTGAGACTGACACTCAACCAAGGACCATGAATGGATTTAACCTAGAACCTCTGCTCGGATGTAGCCCATGGTAGCTCAGTAACCAATTAGTTTCCCATAATAAGGGGAACAAGGACTATTTCTAACAGGAACTCAAGGGTAGGCTCTTTGACTTCTCCACCCCACAAGGGAGGAGCAGTCCTGTTAGGCCACAGAAGAGAACATTGCAGCCAGTCTTGAAGATACCTGATAAAACAGGAACAGATGAAAGGGGAGGAGGTCCTCCCCTACAAGTGGACTTGGAAAGGAGCAGGGAGGAGATGAGGGAGAGAGGGTGGGATTGGGGAGGGAATGAGGGAGAGAGATACAGCTGGGATACAGAGTTAACAAAATGTAACTAATAAGAAAAATTAAAAAAATGAATAAATAAAAATAAAATAAAATAAAATAAAATAAAAATAGCATAACATGACTTTAAGGGAAAGGTGGTACTCTAGTTTAAAAGCTGGATAGGTTTCTCTGTAGCTTACGGTAAGATCAAAAGTATCATCATATTGAACAAAATGAAATGGGAAGCCCAAAAGAGAGTGCATTCAAAGAAATCTCCCTACCAAAGAAAAATATCAGATTTTTATAACTTTTCAACATTTGATTCAGTCTGAGTTTTAGCACAAATGACCAGGAACATGGAGGAACAAGCATTAGGTAGGACAATTTATAAGGAAGCATGAAAAAACACAACACAGAATAGCTTCTTAACTTTCCATTTGGGGGTTGGGGAGGGTGCAGGTAGTCTAGCCTGGATTCCTCAGGCTGAGGTATGTAGCCTCTTAATGTGACACATGTTTAAATGCATTGACCTATAGTTTAACAACATTCAGTCTATCTTGTGTCAACATTATAAACAACATTTCATGTGGCCTGCATCTTTTTTCATTAATTTCAAAATTGTTTCCAAGATAGGATTCTTCAATTCTATGAAAAAAAAAAAAATTACAGACTGTAGTTTGAAGCACAAAACTTTATCTGCAAATTAAAGAAGTTATTAAACACTATTTTGCCACAACAAATTTCCAGGAGACTCTTTACAAGTCTTTGATTTGTTAATATTTTTAATAGTGAAAATCAAAAAAGGGTATTTATTCAATGAAGGCATATGAGAGCTCCAAGATGGCGCCAACCAGTGTGTACCACATATAAGGGGCAGAAGATCACAGACCAAGAAACTAGTGAGTAAACAAGTGTCTGGATCCAAAACGCTGACTTTTGTGCTTTCCAGGCTGAAGGTGACACCCCAGGTGTTAGGAACAATCAGATCCAGGTCCCCCATGGGCATCTCCCATGTCCAGGATTCAGGAATTGTGAGCCCTCTGCACTTTCCATGTACTCAAGCAGATGTAGCCCCCCAATTCCAGGGATCCTCTGCTCCAGCAGCCAAACACCAACCCTTTCCCTCCAGGGCATTGTCTGGATTTCTGGGACAGTATCCCAACATCAAAACTATGGTTCTGCTGATTCCCCTGTGGAGACAGGTAGACTATATAATCATATAGAAATCCAGGATGCAAAATGGCAGAGCCCAGAAGATTCCAAGGCCCAGAGCTGAGGGTCTGGAAGGCCTGTAAGCTTCAGCTCAGCTACCTTCTGAGGCATCTGATCCCCTGAAGCTGCTAAATGACTCAGATCTACCCCCAACCCTGCAGTTGCCACCTGATGTGCCTTTGCTTCGCCTTCAAGGCAGCTATGCACACTCCATGTATTCCATGCATACCCCAGCATGCTAAACATACTAAACACCAGCACCCATTCATGTTCCTCTGGACCTCCCTTGAATTCTGAAATCTCCTCCAGGCTTCAGGGTCCGTACATGGGCTGATCCAGTAGAAAAAGTAGCCAAGCCTATGGAACTCCAGATAGCGAAAGACCAGTGTAAGAACACAAACAACATAAAACAGGACATTATGACTCTACCAGAAACCCCATAAAACAATGGATATACTAATGCAGCTGAAACACAGGAAAATATATCTATGCTTATGCAGATATCAGGAAACAAGAGGTAAGTATCACCAACAGAAGACAGGAGACTGAGGTGAGAAACTCAGGCATGGAAGATACAGTTGAAGAAACTGATATATCTATCAAAGAAAACATAAAAATGGAAAAGTTCCTGACAAAAAAAAAAAATTCAAGAAATCAAGGACACAATGGAAAAGAGAAACAAACAAACAAACAAAAACTAAGTATAATAGGAATAAATGAAAGAGAAGATTCTAGGCTCCAATGTCCAGAAACTATTTTCAAGAAAATCATAGAAGAAATGTCCCCAACATATAAGATATGCCCTTAAACATAGTAGAGGCTGGGCTGGAGAGATGGCTCAGAAGTTAAGAGCTCTGGCTGTTCTTCCAGAGCAACTCAATTCCCAGCAACCACATCTCTCCAGCCCAGCCTGTCTTCTGTTGGTGATACTTACCTCTTGTTTCCTGATCCCAACACATTTGTAGTGGGAGACTTAAACTCCCCACTCTCAGCAATGGAACGATCATCAAGATAGAAGCTAAAAAGAGAAATAATGAAGCTAACAGAGGTTAAGAATCAAATGGACCTAAAAGATGTCTACAGAACATTTTACCCAAACACAAAAGAATATACTTTTTTTCTCAGCACTACACAGAACCTTCTCAAAATTAGATCATATTGTTGGACTCAAGGCAAACCTCAGTCAATACATGAAAACTGAATTAACCACTGTTCTTTATCAGGTCACCATGGACTAAAGCTAGACCTCAACACAACAGAAACATTGGAAAGCCTACACACTCTTGGAAACTGAACAACTCCCTGCTCAATGAGTACTGGGTGAGGGAAAAAAATAAAGAAATTAAAGTCTTTCTAGAATTCAATAAAAATTAGGGCACAGCTTACTCAAACTTATGGGAAACCATGGAATCAGTGCTAAGAGAACAATTTATAGCACTAAGTGCCTTCATAAAGAAATTGAAGAGATCTCATATTAGCAGCTTAACTGATCTCATGAAAGAGCTTTAGAAAGAAATTAAGAAGCAAACACACACAGGAGTAGACAGCAGGAAATAATCAAACTCAGGGCTGAAATCAATAGTTTAGAAAGAGGAATTCAAAGAATCAATAAAACCAAGAATGGTTCTTTGAGAAAATCAACAAGATTGACAAACCCCTAGCCAAACTAACTAAAATACAGACAGACAGTACCCAAATTAACAAAATCAGAAATGAAAAGGGGAACATAACAGTAAACAGTGAATAAATATAAAGAATTGTTAGGTCTTAATCCATAAGCATATATTCCACAAAATTGAAAAATCTAAAGGAAATGGATGATTTTCTTGCTAGATTGCACCTACCAAGGTTAAATCAAGAGAAGTGGCACAGTTTAAATAGCTTTATAACCCCTAAAGAAACAGAGTCAGCCATGAAAAATCTCCCAACCTAAAAAGCCTAGGATCAGATGGTTTTAGCATGAAATTTTACAAAATTTTTAAAGTATAGCTAACACCAATACTGTCCAAACTATTCTACAAAATAAAAACAGAAAAAATACTTCCAAACTTATTATAAGAATCCACCCTAATACCTAAACCACACAACTACTCAACAAAGAAAGAAAATTTTAGACCAATCTCCCTTATGAACCTTGATGCAAAAATAACAAGATTCTTGTAAACTGAATTCAAGAACACATCTAATACATCATCCACCATGATCAAGAAAGTTTCATGCTAGGGATGCAGGATGATTCAATGTAGGAAAATCCAACAATATTATCTATTGTATAAACAAACTAAAAGAAAAATCACACTACCATCTCATAAGATTCAGAAAAAGACTTTGACAAAACCCAACACCCTTTCTTTATAAAAGTATTGGATAGATCAGGGATACAAGGCCCATACATAAATACAATAAAGGCTTTCTATATCAAGCCAATAACTAATATCAAACTAAATGGAAATTCAATGCAATCCCACAAAAATCAGATACAAGTTTGCCTACTCTCTTAATATCTCTTCAATGTATATTAAATATTATAGCTAGACCAACTAAAGGTTGCTAGGACAACTAAAGGTGATCACAGAAATGTAAATCAAAAGGAAGAAGTTTAAAGTATCATGATTTGCAAATGATAAAATAGTATACATAAGAGACCCTCAAAATTACACCAGAGAACTCCTGCAGTTGATAATCTATTTCAGCAAATTAGACAGATACAAAATTAATTCAAAAAATCAGTAGCCCTCTTGTATAATAATGACAAATGGGCAGAGAAAGAAATTAGGGAAAGTTCATAGCACTAAGTACTGTCAAGAAGAAATTCGAGACAGCTGGATCAGGGAAGAAATAAAGAAAGAAATTAAAGTCTTCCTAGAACTCAATGAAAATGAAGGCACAACATACCCAAACTTGTGGGACACAATGAAAGCAGTGCTAAGAGGAAAGTTCATAGCACTAAGTGCCTTCAAGAAGAAATTTGAGACAGCTCATTCAAGCAACTTAATGGCCTACTTAAAAACCCTAGAAAAAGAAGAAGCAGACACACCAAAAAGGAGTAGACGGCTGGAAATAATCAAACTCAGAGTTGAAATCAATCAATTAGAAACAAATAAAACAATTCAAAGAATCACTGAAACCAAGAGCTGGTTCTTTGAGAAAATCAACAAGATTGACAAACCCTTAGCCAAGCTAACTAAAAGGCAGAGAGACACCACCCAATTCAACAAAATGAGAAATGAAAAGAGGGACATAACTACAGACACTGAGGAAATCCAAAAAATTAGGACTTACTTCAAAAGTCTATACTCAACAAAATTTGAAAATCTAAATGAAATGGACAATTTTCTTGATTGATTTGACTTACCAAAGCTGAATCAGGACCAGGTAAATCAATTAAATAGTCCTATATCCTCCAAAGAAATAGAAGCAGTCATCAAAAGTCTCCCATCCAAAAAAAGCCCAGGACCAGATGGCTTCAGCGCAGAATTCTACCAGACCTTCAAAGAAGAGCTAACACCAATTCTCTTCAAACTATTCCACAAAATAGAAACAGAAGGAACATTACCAAACTCATTCTATGAAGCCACAATCACCTTGGTACCTAAACCTCACAAAGACTCAACAAAGAAAGAGAATTTCGGGCCAATCTCCCTTATGAACATTGATGCAAAAATACTTATCAAAATACTTGCAAACAGAATCCAAGAACACATCAAAGATATTATCCACTATGACCAAGTAGGCTTCATCCCAGGTATGCAGGGGTGGTTCAATATATGGAAATCCATCAATATGATCCACCATATTAACAAGCTGAAAGAAAAAAGCCACATGATAATCTCCCTAGATGCTGAAAAAGTATTTGACAAAATCCAACATCCATTCATGTTTAAAGTACTGGAGAGATCAGGGAACCAAGGCACATAACTAAACATAGTAAAGGCGATATACAGCAAGCCTATAGCCAACATCAAACTGAACGGAGAGAAACTTAAAGCAATCCCACTGAAATCAGGGACAAGACAAGGCTGTCCACTCTCTCCATATCTCTTCAGCATAGTCTTTGCTAGAGCAATAAGGCAGTTGAAGGAGATCAAGGCGATACAGATGGGAAAGGAAGAAGTCAAATTATCACTATTTGCAGATGATATAATAGTATACATGAGTGACCCCAAAAACTCTACCAGGGAACTCCTACAGCTGATAAACACCTTCAGCAAAGTGGCCGGATACAAAATTAACTCAAAAAAATCAGTAACACTCCTGTATACAAAAGACAAAAGGACTGAGAAAGAAATTAGAGAAACAACACCATTCACAATAGCCACAAATGACATAAAGTACCTTGGGGTAACCCTAACCAAGCAAGTCAAAGACTTGTATGAAAAAAATTTCAAGTCTCTGAAGAAAGAATTAGAGGAAGATATGAGAAGATAGAAAGATCTCCCATTCTCATGGCTTGGCAGGATTAACATAGTAAAAATGGCCATCTTACCAAAAGCAATCTACAGATTTAATGCAATTCCCATCAAATTGCCACCACATTCTTTACAGACCTGGAAAGAAAAATTCTCAACTTCGTATGGAATAACAAGAAACCCAGAATTGCTAAAACAATCCTCTACAATAAAAGATCTTCTGGAGGTATCTCCATCCCTGATCTCAAGCTGTACTATAGAACAACAGTTATAAAAACTGCATGGTACTGGCATAGAAACAGAATGGTGGATCAATAGAATCGAACAGAAGACCCAGAAATAAACCCACACACTTACGGACACCTGATTTTTGACAAAGATGCCAAAACCATACAATGGAAAAAAAATAGCATCTTCAACAAATGGTTCTGGTCCAACTGGATGTCTACATGTAGAAAATTGAAAATAGATCCATACTTATCACCCTGAACAAAACTGAAGTCCAAGTGGATCAAAGACCTCAACATAAAACCAGACACATTAAATCGGCTAGAAAAAAAAAGTGGGGAATACCCTAGAACTCATTGGTACAGGAGAAAACTTCCTGAACAGAACACCAACAGCACAGGCTCTAATAGCAACAATCGATAAATGGGACCTCATGAAATTGAAAAGCTTCTGTAAAGCAAAGGACACTGTCATCAAAACAAAGCGACTGCCTACAGATTGGGAAAGAATCATCATTAACCCTTTATCTGACAGAGGACTCATATCCAATATATATAAAGAACTAATCAAGCTGAAAAGCAACAAACCGAGTAATCCACTTAAAAAATGGGGAACAGAGCTAAAGAGAGAATTCTCTGTAGAGGAATATCGAATGGCAGAGAAGCACTTAAAGAAATGCTCAACCTCATTAGCCATTAGGGAAATGCAAATCAAAAAAAACCCCTGAGATTTCACCTTACACCCATCAGAATGGCCAAGATGAAAAACTCAAGGGACAACACATGCTGGAGAGGTTGTGGAGAAAGGGGAACCCTTCTCCACTGCTGGTGGGAATATACACTTGTACAACCACTCTGGAAATCAATCTGGCCCTTTCTCAGACAACTAGGAATAGCGCTTCCTCAAGATCCAGTCATACCACTCCTAGGCATATACCCAGAAGAGGCGCAAGTACACAAAAAGGACATTTGCTCAACCATGTTTGTAGCAGCTTTATTTGTAATAGCCAGAAGCTGGAAACAACCCAGATGCCCCTCAACTGAAGAATGGATGCAGAAACTGTGGTACATCTATACAATGGAGTATTACTCAGCAATGAAAAATAAGGAAATCATGAAATTTGCAGGTAAATGGTGGGACCTGGAAAGGATCATCCTGAGTGAGTTGTCCCAGAAGCAAAAGACACGCATGGTATATACTCACTCATATAAACATATAACATAGAATAAACCCACTAAAATCTGTACATCTAAACAAACCAAGCAAAAGAGAGGACCCTAACTAAAATGTTCAATCCCCATCCTGAAAGGCAAAGAGGATGGACATCAGAAGAAAAAGAAAATAGGAACCAACCTAGGAACCTGCTGCAGAGGGCCTCTGAAAGCCAGAAGAAAACAGGAAACAACCTTGAAACCTGCCACAGAGGGCCTCTGAAAGCTTCTGCAGTTTAGACTGTCAAAGCAGATGCTGAGCCTGATGGCCAACTGATGGGCAGAGTGAATGGAATTCTATGTAAGAAGTGGGAAATAGTAAGAGCTGGAGGGGATGGGAACTCCAGAACCAGAGCAACAGAACAAGATAATTTGAACACAGGGAACTTCAGGAGACTCATACTCCAACCAAGGACTATTCGTGGAGATAACCTAGAACTCCTGCACAGATGTAGCCCATGGCAGTTCAGTGTCCAAGTGGGTCACATAGTAATGGGAAGAGGGACTGCCTCTGACATAATCTGATTGCCTGCTCGTTGATCACCTCCCCCTGAGGGGGGAGCAGCCTTACGAGGCTGGTAGAGGACAATGCAGCCAATTTTGATGCGAACTGATAGACTATGATCAGAAAGGAGAGGATAACCTCCCCTATCAGTGGACTTGGGGAGTGGCATGCATGCAGAAAGGGGAGGGAGGGTGGGATAGGGAGGGAAGGAGGGAGGGGCTTATGGGGGGATACAAAATAAATAAAGTGTAATTAGTAAAATAAATAGTAAATGACAGCATTTACGCTTATGTTTGAAAGCAACAACTGCTTTGCAATCTTGTTCTTGGTTAGTTTCCTGTGTACCTGAATGCCCATTTTTAAATTATGAATATGGCCATGCAGAGAGCTATGGAAGGATGGCAGTGTGTGATTCCATCTTTTCTTAACTCCCTTCTCCAGTTAATGCTCCTATTGCCATTTCTAGATTCAATCTTGATCTTTAATTATGGCTCTGTAATTGTCCCTGTGGGGAAATGTCTGCTACTGCCTACCCATTTGTTCCTGTGGTGTGTCAGATTCCCTGTGGATTGTATTATATCTTGTTGATACTGAATTTTCTAGTTGCCTTTTGATGATTTTCCACCCCTAGGACACCACAAGGATCAGAAATTTTAGCAGTTTCATTTCCAATGGCAACTTGAATGATATTTCTTTTATAAATAGCGTATTAGATATATGATCACTTCAGCGGGTAAGAGCTGTTAAATTATTTTACATTAATGCTCTGTGATGTTAGCAATTTTAAAAATCTAAGTTTCACACAATTTCTTTTTATATTAGTGTTTAGTATTCAGATTCTCCCGTGTCCTTTCTAATTTCTATTACCTAAACTGTTTTTATATTGAAAGTATTGATCTCTAAAGACAATCATATTTCTCAACGTTATATTTTTTCATTTTAAAAATATAAACATTTCTTTATCAGCATTTAATTATGGCATAATTATTTTGAGGTCTCTAATGAGGACGATGTTATTTTACTTATGTTGACTATAATTTCTGTGATTATTTCTATTTAAGTGCATATTTTGTATAACATAATATTTAATGTTTTTGAGTTGCATTTACATTGTGAAAATTTTACACTGTATATTAATATTCAGACTTCAAATTCTGATTATAATTTATCTAGAAAATTTTCAAGAACATAAATTTAAGTACTTGTTACATTCTACTGCTCATTACTATTATGTTTCACAACATAAGGTGGGAAAGTATTTAACAGTATGATTGGTAACTATTCATGTATATATATTTTTTTCTTTTTTTTCTGAAGGCATGCTCGGCTGGTTTTAAGGATTTTGTACATCCAGTTATAGAAAAATATTCTTTATTCACCTGACTTAATTGTTGTCTGCAAGGCTTACTGACTCTGTCTTAAAAACTGGGCCCAGTCCTAAAGTTTCTAGCCCCTGTACAATCTAATCTAGGCCTAGAGTGTTTTCAGCCTCTGAGACTTACTGCTGAAGAAGCTCACACTTTCTAGTTATTTCTAAACTTTTGTTTGCTGGTTCAGCTAAGCTGTTCTGGCTCGAATTCCTCTCCTAGCTGACTCATTCAATCTGGATTCTCTCTCAGCCATTCACTGAATTGCTCTGCTTGGTCTCAGACTAATTCTAGCAGTCTGTCCCAATCCTTCTGCCTCCTTCTCATTCTCTGGCTCATTGTGGCTTCACCTATGTCTAATTTGTTCTCTCTTCAACCTCTCACTGTAAAATTCTCCCTGAAAAATCTGCCTCTGAGTTCTACGAACTGAACTGCCATGAACTCACCTCCACTTCAATGCCTCTGAATTCACTGACTTAACCAAAATGCAGAACAGAACTGTCTTAAAACCCAGGGATCTCACGCCTCTGTCTCCCGAGTGCTAATATTAAAGTCATGTGCCATCAGGCCTGGTCCTAAGTACTTCTCTACTTAGAACATGTTCTGTACTAGACTGGCCATGAACTCTGCTTCTTTCTCTTGGGATTAAAGTTATGTCTGTATTCCAAAAAAGATCACACAGACCTTAGAAGGAATTTGGATATGATCTCTTGCTAAAACAGGTATGTTCTAAATTAAAATTCCTCTACAGGGTTATTCACAATTAAATCTCAGACCTTTAAATAGCTCACTAAAACTAAATGTTCTTGTGAGATATAGATGTGCTGTAAATTGTATGGATTTTTATGATAATCTTGGACTTAAAAATAATCAACCTAGAGGTGCTGTCTGCCCCAGGTACACACACAATGAATGACTTTAAAACTACAAACACTTCTAATACAATTATTGAGGACTCCTCATCAATGTTCCTATATTTAAATTAAAAATTTTAATGTACTGTATGCATATGCAAATGAAAATTTTAACTTAAGTTATTTATTTCATTAAAATTAATTCCTAAATTATGCATTTGGTGATACTAATTTTATTTTATTATTTTATTATTTTATTTTTTATTTTTATTAATTATAGTTTATTCACTTTGTATACTCCCTGTAGCTCCCTCCCTCCCTTCTCCCCTTCCAATCCCACTGTCCCTCCTGCTTCTCCACCCATGTCCCTCCCCAAGTCCACTGATGGGGGAGGTTCTCTTCTCCTTCCTTCTGATCCTAGTCTATCCAGTCTCATCAGGAGTGGCTGCATTGTCTTCCTCTGTGGCCTGGTAGATGCCCCTCATTTGAGGAATGGATACAGAAAGTATCGTACATCTACACAATGGAATATTTCTCAGCAATAAAAAACAAAGAAATCATGAAATTTGCAGGCAAATGATGGGAACTGGAAAATATCATCCTGAGTGAGGTATCCTAGAAGTAGAAAGACACACAGGGTATATACTCACTCATAAGTGGATATTAGATATATAATATAGGATAAACATACTAAAATCTGTACACCTAAAAAAACTGATCAAGGAGGACTCTGGCTAAGATGCTCAATCCCCATTCAGAAAGGCAAAGAGGATGGACATCAGGAGAGGGAGAAAACAGGGAACAGGACAGGAGCCTACCACAGAGGGCCTCTGAAATGTTCTACCCTGCAGGGTATCAGAGTATATGTTGAGATTTATAGCCAAACTTTGGGCGGAGTTCAGGGAATGTTATGGAAGAAGGGGGAGATAGTAAGACCCGGAGAAGACAGGAGCTCCATAAGGAGAGCAACAGAAACTAAAAATCTGGTACAGGGATATTTTCTAAGACTGATACTCCAACCAAGGACCATTCATGGAGATAACCCAGAACCCCTGCACAGATGTAGCTCATGGCAGTTCAGTGTCCAAGTGGGTTCCATTGCAATGGGAACAAGGACTGTCTCTGAAATGAACTGATACTAATTTTTTTTTCACACTGACAAATTAAACAAAATCAATTCCATTTCTGTAACCCAGTTTAGTTTATCCATTTGCAATAAAAATATCTTTCCTCATGATGGAGAACTCCCCCTTTCAGTGGACAAGGAGAATGAGATAGGGAGGAAGAAGGAGGGAGGGTAAGACTGGGCAGAGTTGATGGAGGGACTTCAGTCTGGATATATAGTGTATAAATAGTGAAGATAAAAAATAAACAGTAAATTTGAAAATATACCTTGCCTCAGTTTCCCAATTATAAAATTCATAGGCATAAAAAATGTCCTCCTCAACTATTCTTCAGGTTAATAGCTACAGAATACAAGCAAATGTTTTATATTTAAATAATAAGCAGATTATTTCCATTTTGACTGCTTATGTATATAAGCAATATCAGTATTGTACTTTCATTTCATTATCCATTTTACATTTTATTGTATTGAATAAAAATTAAAAATATATTGAAAATTTCATATTTACCAGTCTTAATTTTTGTTATTGCCCCTAGCATAAGAGATATTTTACAAATAATTAACAAGTTTGTTTTTCACTGTGTGGTTCTATACTTTAGTTTAGATAAAATTGCTGTTGATTTTATTCTTTATCATATCTGTTCTTTAATACCCATATGCATTTTATATTCCCTATTTACCAAAATACAGTGTTTTAAGTGTTTAGCTGCTTAAAAGTTTGAATACATAAAACCAAATTGGTCAAAATCTTGTAGTAATGTATTAACAATATTGATTTATAATTTTCTATTAATAAAAAAGTCACATTTAATACATTTTGTAACTATGGTGAATAAGTTTCCCCTCTGCTGAGATAATTTGTACTTCTAATGAAATATTTAAGGTTTTGTTTATTCTTTGGTTAATGTTATTATTCCTGGTTGTACCTTACTAAGTCATAGAACTAGGAATGTAGTTGCCCAGGATCGACAGAATCCTGTGCTCAATCACTAGCAATGCATAAACTGGGTGTGGTAATACATGCCATCAGTTTCATCATGCATTCAAAAGATACATATGCCATATGTATATATATATTATATATAGAATATATATTCTATATATAATATATATTCATGAATATATATTCATATATAGTCATATAAAATGTGTGTTTCATAATATTTTTGATAAATTTAATATTGCTGTTTGATACTTCTACAAAGTTGATATATATGTGAACCAATGAAATAACTTATAAAAAGAGAAATTTAGTATTAAATTACTAATATACATGTGTGACTAAATTAAAATCCCATGTTTAGATATATTACTGAGCCAACTAACACAGAACAAAAGGGTATACTGTACAATAATAGTCTCAATAACATGTGCATTAAAGTTTTTTAAATTCAGATACTTTTCTGTTTATAAACAGTGAAAATTGAATTTGTAGAAGAAAATTTTAAAAAGAAAACACAGTAAGAAAATTATCATCAATTATCTAAAAAATAATGCTAGGGTGGTCCATCTAACAGTTAAAATTGCATATCATATCTGTTACAGAATTTATTATTTATATTTAGCATAAAACCTTAAAATTTTCTTGCTTTCTGAAATAATTGTTTAATTAATTTAATGTAAGTAGAAAATTAATAACTTGAATAGATATCCTTCTTGGATGTAACTGAGAGATGAAGTGTGTTCTTAAGAAGTATAAAGGCTGAGCATTGTTCCTAGGGTCTTCCTTGTTTAGCTTCTTTAGGACTATAGATTTTAGCATGTTTATCCTATGTTATATGTCTAATAACCACTTATGAGAGAGTATATTCCATGTGTGTCTTTCTATTTCCTGATTACCTCAATAAAGATGATCTTTTATATTTCCCATTTGTCTGTGAATTTCATGATTTTCTTGTTTTTAATGGCTGAGTAGTATTCCATTGTGTAAATGTACCACAATTTTTGCATCCGTCCTTCAGTTGAGGGATATCTAGGTTTTTTTTTTTGTTGTTGTTGTTGTTGTTGTTGTTGTTTTTCCCCCAGGTTCTGGCTATTATGAATAAAACTACATAGCTGAGCAAATGTCCATGTTGTGTGACAAAGCATCTTTTGGATATATGCCCAGGGGTGGTATAGCTGGGTCTTGAGGTAGCATTATTCCCAGCTTTCTGAGAAAGTGTCAGGTTGATATCCAAAGTGGTTGTAAAAGTTTACTTTCCCACCAGAAATGTAGGAGGGTTCCTCATTCTCCACATCCTCTCCAGCATGTGTTGTCACTTGAGTTTTTATTCTTAGCCATTCTGATGGGTGTGAGATGGAATCTCAGATTTGTCTTGATTTGCATTTCCCTGATTGCTAAGGACACTAAACATTTCTTTTCTTTCTTTCTTTTTTATTTATTTTTTTTTGACACATAAGCTTTTTAGTTTATTTGTCCTCTTAGAGGAGGGGGTTACAGCTGGGATACAAAGTGAATAAACTATAATTAATATAAAAATTTAAAAAAAAAGAAAATATGCATGTCACAGCAGATCTATTCCTTTGGCTTTTTGCCAGAAATAACATTGGCCTTTGCAGTCCCTCTAACCTACTTCACTATGTTCTTTTGTGCCTTTGGTTGTTTTCAAGAGGTCTTTTTCTTTTCATTAAGGCCATGTCTTGCAAGTCTGTGCTTAGGCTCATTCTTCTTTGCAAAATCTAAAGAATTATAGATCACGCAGAAGTCAGTTGTCTTGCCTCCACCAAATAGGGTTCTGAATCCAAATATAAAGATGACATCTGGTGTGATTTTGTAGATTTCGGCCAGCTTTTCCCATATTTCTGTCTTTGGTACTATTGCCTTCCCAGGGTGAAGGTCATTGATGACCATCTCTTTCCTCTAAAGCAGTATGCCAGGAACTTCTAGATCTGTATGGTCACTGTGTCATTCATGATGACTATGGTGCTGGATCTGAAGAGGAGGAAAAAACCCTTGAGCATTTCTTAAAGTGTTTCTTCACCATTTGATATTCCTCATTGAGAAATCTCTTTAGCTTTGTAGCCAATTTTATTTTTTTAAATTTAACTTTATTTTTTTATTATTAGTTACATTTTATTAACTCTGTATCCCAGGTGTATCCAGCTCCCTTATTCCCTCCAAATCCCACCCTCCCTCCCTCATCTCCTCCCTGCCCCTTTCCAAGTTCACCAATTGGGGAGGACCTCCTCCCCTTTCATGTGAGCCTGTTTTATCAGATATCTCCAGAGTCCTCCTCAATGGCAGACTCTTTGACCTCCCCACCCCCACAGGGAGGAGCAGTCCTGCTAGACCACAGAGGAGGACTCCGGAGATACCTGTACCCAATTTTTAATTGGATTAATGTTTGTTTTTAACTTCTTTACTTATTATATCCTGGATATTAGCCCTATCTCAGACATAAGGTTATTATCAAAACTGATGTGAGACTCATTGTCAGATTTTGGGCAGAGCACAGGGAATCTTATGAAAGAAAGGGAAGATAGAAAGATCTAGAGGGGACAGGAGCTCCACAAGTAGAGCAACAGAACCAAAAATCTGGACACAAGTGTCTTTTCTGACACTGATACTCCAACTTAATACATTCCCATGCTTTTTAGATACATGCATTAATAAATTATAAGGGCTCTTCTATTTGTTTATTTGTCTGTTTATTCTTAGTTGTTATTTTGAGTCAGGTCCCCATGAACTCCGGCTGACTTCAAACCCAATACACAGTCCAGGGTAGCCTTGAACTCATGCTCTTTTCTGGCATCTCCTGCAAAAGGACAAATTATAGCTATGAATCATCATTCTTGCTCTAAGGACATTTCAATTTATAGGTCATCAGTTTCCATGTTTGCCATGATGTAAAATCCCTTTTCAACAACTTTATTTTAGGTACTATAATTGTAGTAAATTATATTCACTCAAAATAATATAATGTTTTGCATAAGTTCAAGCTTTAGTTTTGCTATGCAATAATTTACATTTCCTGAGCAAAATATGAGAAATTAGAAGTAAAATTGAAAATTATTTGCTCGCAAGCATTTCTTATATTGGATAAAGTCCTTGGCATGGATTATACAGTACAAAATATATGAGATTATCAATGAGCTATGAATTCTCACTGTGAAAAACAGCATTTTTATTATGTATAATACTTACAGTAGGAGAGAATAGTCAACATAGAAAGACATAACCTTACAATGGATACATAAAAATCACTTTTTCATTCACTTATTTTCATTGCTGACTTTTATTCAGGAATTGCAAACCATTTAAAATTTTCTCATTAAATATCATTTTAGTATAATATAAATAAAATTCACTTGTGATTGACTTTAAACACATTAATGTAATTAAGCTAAAAATCGCATATTTATGAATTTATTACATCATAAAATATATTTTTGTAGTTTCATCCACTGCATAATATGACATCTATGTCAAATTTGTATTATAAATTCAAGAATAATTTAATCTATAAATCTACAATGAATCTTGGCTAGTCACATAAATAGATTCATTAATTGACTGAACATTACAAGCAAATATTAATCTTTTCTTTTCACTATGACTCTAGAAAACACTTAGAAAAGACAATGGCATTCAATTACCATAATTAAATTTGTATTAATATATTACCCTTCATTAATTCTTTGCTGTGTGAATGTATTTTAATTAGAAATATAATCCAACACTTAAAAGAAATGCTTTCTTTAGTAGAATTTTACAGATATAAAAAGAAGAACAACAGCGAAATATATACACCGCAAATAACATCTCCTTTGAAGTAATTTATTTTAGTGACACAAAACTATTGTAAACTTTATTTGAACAAAAATGCATTGAGTGTAGTAGCTTGGAATTAGATGTAATAAAACGAGATAACAAATGAAAAATTCTTTTCCTGACACAGCATACTTTTCAAGAATCAAATTATTTTTTTTTCAAAGTCTTTGGAGGAAAATACTGCAAACATATAAGAAATTAAAGGCTGTTAGAATAATGATATTGACCTTAACACAAGAATCTCATTTCTATTTGAGACCCCTATTAATTTTAGTCTGTCACATAAATATTTTATATGAATGTTACTAATTGAAGTAAATGATAGACTATGACATGGAAACTTTCAGAAAAAAATGTCTCTTAAAATTCATTTATTTAATCTTGCAACATGGTTTCACTATATAGCTCTGGATGTCCTGGAACCTGCTATATAGACCAGGCTGGCCTTGAATATGCAGAGATCCTCTTTCTTGTATTTTTTAATTGCTGAGAATAAAGTGTTTCCTACCATTTCCTTAGGGAAATAGCTTATAAAGAAGGGTAGGGAAGCCAAAAGAAACACCTTAAATGAAAAAATAGCAGACTGAAGCATCAACCAAAGACCATGCATGAACTAAATCTAAGCCCCTTACAAAGATGTAGCAGATGGACAGCTCAGGATTCATATGGGTTCGCTAAGGAGGGATGTGGGGAATCTATCGGACAAGGACTCACTTGCCAGATTTTTTATCACTTTCCCCTGGTGGGACTGCTTTTGTGATCCACAGGAGAAATAGATGCTCTGATTCCTGATGCAACTTGATGAGGTCGGGTGGATGGGGAAGGGATCTTCCCTTTTATGAGGAATAGGTGAGGGAGTAGGGAAAGGAAGGGAGAATGGAATTGGGAAGGGAGGTAGGATGGGGCTACAACAAGGATGAAAAGTCAATAAAAATGAGTAATTTTTTTAAAGCATAGTAGTCTTTGCTGAGTATTCTATTAAGAATTATTGAAAAATGTGTATTCTTTTTTGTTTTTTAATTAAATTTTTATTTTTTTACATTAATTACATTTTATTTGTTTTGTATACCAGCTGTAGCCCCTTCCCTCATTCCCTCCCAATACCACCCTCCCTCCGTCATCTCCTCCTATGCCCCTCTCCAAGTCCACTGATAGGGGAGGTCCATCTCCCCTTAAAATCTGTACACCTAAAGAAACTAAACAGAAGGAGGACCCTGGGTAAGAGGATCAGTCCTCACTTAGAAAGACAAAGGGGATGGACATTGGAAGAAAACAAGTAACAGGACAGGAGCCTACCACTGAGGGCCTCTGAAAGATTCTACTTAGCAATGTATCAAAGCAGATGCTGAGACTCATAACCAAACCTTCTGCAGAGTGCAGGGAATCATAAGAAAAAAAGGGGGAGTTAATATGACCTAGAGAGGAGAGGAGCTTCACAAGGACCAAATATATCTGGACACAGGGGTATTTTCTGAGACTGATACTCCAACCAAGGTACATTCATGGAGATAACCTGGAACCCCTGCTCAGATGTAGCCCATGGCAGCTCACTATCCAAGTGGGTGCCCTAGTAAGAGGAAGAGGAACTGTCTCTGACATGAACTCAGTGGCTGGCTCTTTGACCAACCGCCTCCATACACCCGAGTGGGGAGCAGCCTTGCCAGGCCACAGAGGAAGACAATGCAGCCAGTCCTGATGTGACCTGATAAGCAAAATGTGTAGTCTTGTCATTAGAGCGATAGAAACATTTAAAGTCACATTTATTGATACATTAATATTGATGCTCTTTACTAACTTTTTATGTAAATACATGTGCATAGTCATGTCTGTGTACAAGCATGCATTTTAGGCATGCCTGTTGGAGGCAGGGTCCAACCCTGAATGTTTTTCTTCAGTGCACCATTCACTTTGTTTAGAGGCAAGGTTTCTCTCTGCTCTGGGATTTACTTAGTCTAGGATGACTGGCATTGAATTATAGGGCTCTAGCTGATTGGCATTGCCTCCTAGTGGCTGGGATGACAACATGCACCACTACAACCTGGCTGTTGGTTTAGGTTGGTGCTGGAGATCCACTTAGTTTCTTATGATAACACAAGGAGTCCATCAAGGTAACTTTGCCTCAGGTCTAGTTCCTATAGGTATCCATCTAAATATATTTCATCTCATTTAAAAAATTATCTTATCCATTATGTAAATTAAGATATAGAGATAAATATTTTCATTGAGAAAGCTTTTTGTAGATGCTTCAGCATATTTTATTTTATTTTTTTTCTTTTCAGTTACATTTTATTAACTCTGTATCCCAGCTGTATCCTGCTCCCTCATTCCCTCCCAATCCCACCCTCCCCCCCATCTCCACTGAGCCCCTTTCCAAGTCCACTGATGGGGGGGATCTCCTCCCCATTCATCCAATCCTGTTTTATCAGGTATCTTCAGGACTGTCTGCAAAGCCCTCCTCTGTGGCCTAACAGGACTGCTCCTCCCTTGGGGGGTAGGGAGATCAAAGAGCCAGCCATTGAGTTCCTGTTAGAAATAGTCCTTGTTCCCCTCACTATGGGAAACTAATTGGTTACTGAGCTACCACAGGCTACATCCGAGCTGAGGTCCTAGGTTATATCCATACATGTTCCTTGGTTGAATGTCAGTCTCAGAAAAGACCCTGGGCCCAGATATATTTGGTCCGGAGCTCCTATCCTTTCCCCATCATACTAACTCCCCTTCTTTCATATGATTCCCTATACTCTGCCGAAGGTTTGGTCATGAGTTATTGTGTCTGCTTTGAAAACACTGCTAGTTAGAGTCTTTCAGATGCACTCAGTAGACTCCTGTCATACGTTCAATGCACATCCCATCTGTCTTTCTAAACGAGGATTGATCATCTTACCCCATGTCTGCTCTCTTGATTATCTATTTTAGGTGTATAGATTTCATTATGTTTATCATATCTTATAGATCTGTATAAGTGAATATATACCATGTTTGTCTTTCTCCTTCTGGGATATTTCACTTAGAATGATCTTTTCTAGATCCCACCATTTGCCTGCAAATTTCATGATTTCCTCTTTTTTGATTGCTGAGTAGTATTCCACTGTGTAAAAATACCACAATTTCTGTACCCATTCCTCTGTTGATGGACATCTGGGTTGTTTCCAGGTTCTGGCTATTACAAATAAAGCTGCTATAAACATGGTTGAGCAAATATCCCTTTTGTGTTCTTGAGCAAACTTTGGGTATATACCTAGCAGTGGTATAGCTGGGTCTTGAGGAAACACTATTCCTAATTGTCTGAGAAAGCGCCAGATAGATTTCCAAAGTGGTTGTACCAGTTTACATTCCCACCAGCAGTGGAGGAGGGTTCCCCTTTCTCCACAATCTCTCCAGCATGTGTTGGTAGGATTAACATTGTGAAAATGGCCATCCTGCCAAAAGCAATCTACAGATTCAACGCAAAATACCAACTCCCATCAAAATACCAACTCAATTCTTTACAGACCTTGAAAAAAAGATTCTCAGCTTCATATGGAGAAACAAAAAACCCAGAATCTCCAAAACAATTTTGTACAACAACAGATCATCTAGAGGTATCTTCATTCCCTATCTCTAGCTGTACTCCAGAGCAATAATAATAAAAACTGCATGGTATTGGCATAAAAACAGAAAGGAGGATCAATGGAACCAAATAGATACCGAGAAAGCTTTTTATTTCCACAGAAAGTATGTTTTATGCCATAAAACAATGAAGGGAGACCTGTCTAAAAGCACGTAAGGCTGAACTACAGGAGCTTCTTCCTCATCTGCTCTATTTTGTTTGGTTTGCTCTTATACAATTCCTGTACATGCAGTTTCAGTTGCTGTGTGAGTTTATGTGTGTTAATGCATTTTCATGTCTGCTTTTAGATTTTTCTCTTTACCTTCTGAGTGCTCAGAAATAAATCCAGAGCTTTACATATGACAGACAATACATGACCACTTAGCTACATATCCACACTTGTTGTAGGGACAGGATCTCACTGTGTGATTAATGTTGTCCTTGAACCTCTAATCACCCTTCCTTAACTTCCAAGTTCAAAGTTACAGACCTGTCTACCCATGTCCATGTCAACATTTCTTCCAACAGTTAACACAATGCTTAAGTCAGGATGCAAAATAATTGGTTGAGGAAAATGAAAACACAGCTAGATCTTTATGGGCAGTCGAATTACTACAATGCTTTCCTTTGATTATGATGTGAGAGAATGTTAGCCATGGATAATGATGAGAAGCTATTAAAGTTAGTTATTGGAGAAGTTCTTATTATATATTTGAATGCAATTCAGTATTTGAGGGAGAAAAAGAAATAAGGAAAAAACTTCAAATGACAAGTACTACTTATATGTCATAGTGTTTCCAAAATATTGTATGTAAGATTCTTTTAATTTTTTTCAGAGCATATTACTTTTTTTAATTTTATTTATTAATTAAAATTTATTCATGATTCCCTCAATCATCTCCTTCCAGTCCCACCCACCCTTCCTTGTAGTCCCTTATGCCCTTTCCCTAGTCCCCTTATAGGGGAAGATCTCCTCCCCCTTTTATCTGACTCTAGCCTATCAGGTCTCATCAAGGCTGGCTGTATCATCATCTTCCTCTGTGGCCTGGTAAGACTGCATCCAGGGGCAGGTGATCAAAGAGCCAGGCACTGAGTTCATGTCAGAGTCAGCCCCTGCACCCCTTACTAGGGAACCCTCTTAGAAATTGAGCAGCCTATGGGCTTTCTCTGAACAGGGGGTCTAGGTCCTCTACATTCATGATCCTTGGTTGGAGTATCTGCAGGCCCTACTGGGCCCAAGGTTTTTGGCTCTGTTTTTTGCCTTTTGGAATTCCTGTCCCCCTTGTGTCTTGCTGTCTCCCTCTTCTTCCATAAGGTTTCCGGAACTCTGCCCAAAGTTGTTTTTTGTTTTTTTGTTGTTTTTGTTGCTGTTGTTGTTGTTGTTTTTATCAATCACAAAATACTTCAGAATCTCACTGGGGTCAGCCTTGAATTAGAATTATCTACCCATGCTGATTCTTTTTTTTTTTAAGGGTGACATTCGTTTTTTTTAATTTTTTTAATTTTATTTTTCTTACTAGTTACATTTTGTTAACTCTGTATCCCAGCTGTATCCTGCTCCCTCATTCCCTCCCCAATCCCACCCTTCCTCCCTCATCTTTTCCCTGCCCCTTTCCAAGTGATTCTTAAGTGGATTGTTAAGTAGGGTTATGAGAGCATTGCCAGATGTGTCAGGTAGACTGCCACAAAAGCATCCTGGGCTAAATTTTAGGCCATAACTTTATAACATGCATTTATTAATAATAATAAATATATACTTAAAGATTCATCATTTGTATTCAGTTTTATAAAATTTATGTATAGAGAGTTTTACTTTTGTGTGTAGAGTGGGGTTAACTTCTTACAGAATATAGTAAGTACTTTTTGAATTAGAACCATGTTGTATAGCAGTTTACTCCGAGTGTAAACTATTTACTTTTCCAAAGAAGCTCCTTAATACTGAATAATTCAAAATAGCTTTGGGAAGTCCCTGAAACAGACCAGATTCACTGTCCTCCTTCTTCCCAGAGTAAGTAATAATGACCACTGGGGGTCACACTGAGGGTCACTCTTAGACAAGCCAAGCTGCAAACAATACTATAACTAAACCAGATGCCTGGTAGAAGTTTAGACCATTTAAGACACCTGGAAAGGAGACTCTCCTATGAGTTGAGTTGACTGCACTCTGTGTATTGTGCTCTAGTTTTGTTTGTGAGAGCTGTCACCCATGATGGGATGGGCTTGGGTGACACCGATGTATTTGAGTCATTTCTGCTTTCAGTTGGTTACCCCTCACGTATATTTCTCTAAGTAAATATTCCCTAACCAAATATTCATTGGTTCACCAAATTGGACTTTGAGCATAATCACAACTTTGCCTGTCACAGGCTCCATGTCTGGTATGAGTACATATGTGTGTTGCCTATCCTAAGGAAATGTCTTGTCACATAGCAAACAGTAGCATACAAAAACAAAAGAAAACAAAAAACCAGAGTACTTGTCTTAGAGTCTGAAGCCTTGGAGATTCCTTCAATAGCCTTTTTCCTTTCAGCTAAGCATATCAAGGTCACAGGATACCTTCCCACACCTCATTCAAATATAGACATATTGCACTGAAAGTTGACTGTTTTACTAGAGCATGATCATAAAATGCTACTTCTAAGTCACCTTTTCCTACCTCATGAACAGGGCTTGTTAAACTTATTCCATTTTCTGCTTCTTTTACTTCTCACATTTTTATTTGGTCATGAGAAAAATTTAAAATATACATATAAATCATTCATTTACTGATAATGGATCTTAAAATTTATTTTAAGCTTCTATATGTAATTTCATCATGTTTTAAAGATAAAAGTTAATTTACATAGTAATTATATAGATTTGTTTACTTATTTTTACATAAAGATTAAATCTTGGCCAGTATCTGGCATAGAACTTTGTTAATATTCTTCAGTGTTACATCAACATTTGTTTCTTTATTATTTCCACTATTATTTCAGTGTTGTGGTGTATATGTGTGTTTGTGTGTGTGAGCTGTTCTCAAGCACATGTGCTTGTGTGCACATGAAGAAGTAAGAGGAGGATGTTCAATGGGAGCTCCCAGAATTGGTGTCTTTATACTTCAACTCTAGAGTCACATATACCCAAGGCAACATCCCTGAAGAAAGATGACTTTCTCCCCCTGCAGACATTATTTGCCAATAATTCCTCAGAGATGAAAATACATGGGTTTCGACCATATCCATGATGAAATTTTGGCTGGTTTGATCTTGTCCAGTCCTGTGCATGCAGTTCTAATTGCTGTGAGTTCATGTGTGTCAGCGCATTTTTATGCTTCAGAGCAAATATCTGTTCTTTTCTACTCTAATAATTTTCTGTGGGGTGAACCTAACTGTGACTCCTAGCAGTGGAGGATATGCAGACTGCCTCAGAACCAACTGTTGCCAGGGGGGACTTCAAGTAAAAGGAGGGGCACACCAATCTACCCATAAAATCTTTGACCCAACATTTTTCTTGCCTACAAGAAGTGTAGGAAAAAAGATGGAACATAATTTGAATGAATGGCAAACCAATGATTGGTCCAATAGAGATCCACCACATGGTTGAGAGCCAACCCCAGTCAGTATAAATGATACTCTGCTATGCTTGTAAGCAAGAGCCTAGCATAACTGTCTTCTGAGAGTTTCATCGAGTAGCTGATGGAAAGAGCCAATCAACAGGTTGAACTCCCACAATCTTGTGGAAAATTGGGAAGATGGATTGAGGAAGTTTAATGGGTCAAAGAAAACAACTGCCAACAGATTGGGAAAGGATCTTCACCAACCCTATATCTGACAGTGGGCTAATATACAGTATATATAAAGAACTCAAGAAGTTAAACAGCAACAAATCAAGTAATCCGATTAAAAAATGGAGTACAGAGCTAAACAGAGAATTCTCAATAGAGGAATAGCGAATGGCAGAGAAACACTTAAAGAAATGTTCAACGTCCTCAGTCATAAGGGAAATGAAAATCAAAACTACCCTAAGATTTCACCTTACACCCATCAGAATGGCTAAGATCAAAAACTCAAGTGACAACACATGCTGGAGAGGTTGTGGAGAAAGGGGAACCCTCCTCCACTGCTGGTGGGAAAGTAAATTTGTACAACCACTCTGGAAAGCAATCTGGCGCTTCCTCAAACAACTAGGAATAACGCTTCCTCAAAATCCAGCTATACCACTCCTAGGCATATACCCAAAAAGGCTCAAGTAAACAATAAGGACATTTGTTCAACCATGTTTGTAGCAGCCTTATTTGTAATATACAGAAGCTGAAAACAGCCCAGATGCCCCTCAGTGGAAGAATGGATACAGAAATTGTGGTACATTTACACAATGGAATATTACTCAGCCATAAAAAAACAAGGAAATCATGAAATTTGCAGTAAATGGTGGGATCTGGAAAAGATCATCCTGAGTGAGTTGTCCCAGAAGCAGAAAGACACACATGGTATATACTCACTCATAGACATATAATATAGGATAAACCTACTAAAATCTGTACACCTAAAGAAACTAACCAAGAGGGAGGACTCTTGCTAAAATGCTCAATTCCTATCCAGAAAGGCAAAGAGGATGGACATCAGAAGAAAGAGAAAAGAGGGAATATTTCAGGAGCCTGACACAGAGGACCTCTGAAAGGCTCTGCCCTGCAGACTATCAGTGCAGATGCTGAGACTTATGGACAACCTTTGGGCAGAGTACATGGAATCTTATGAAAGAAGTGGGAAGCAGTAAGATCTGGAGAGGACAGGAACTCCAGAAGGAGAGCAATAGAACCAAAAAATCTGAGCACAGGAGTCTTTCCTGAGACTGAGACTGATACTCCAACCAAGGATTTTGCATGGAGATAACCTCAGAACCCTACACAGTTATAGCCCATGGATGTTCAGTGTCCAAGTGGGTTTCATAGTAATAGGAACAGGGACTGTCTCTGACATGAACTGATTGGCCTGCTCTTTAATTACCTCCCCCTGAGGGGGAAGCAGCATTACCAGGCCACAGAAGAAGATAATGAAGCCATTCCTGATAAGACCTAACAGACTAGGATCAGAAGGAAGGAAAAGAAGTCCTCCCCTATCAGTGGACTTGGGGAGGGGCAAGCAGGCAGAGGGTGGAGGAAGGGAGGGATTGGGAAAGGAGGAGGGAGGGAACCACAGACGGGATACAAAGTGAATAAAGTGTAATTAATAAAGAATTAAAAAAAAGACCTACAGAGTAAATTAACCTGGGCTCATAGGGGCACACAGAGTCTGAACCACCAACCAAAGAGCATGTGTGGACTGGACATAGGTCCCTTATGCATATGTAGCAGATGTGCAGCTTGGTCATCATGTGGGTTCCCTAATAATGGGAATAGGGGCTGTCTCTGACTTTTTTGCGTGCCTTTGTATTTCACTGACCTGAGCTGCCTTTTCAGGGGCCTCCGTGGAAGAGGATGCACTTAGTCCTATTGTGACTTGATGTGCCAGGGTGATTTGGTACCCATGGAGGATAGGGATATGAGAGGAGAAAGTCATGAGGGAGGGACTGAGAGGAAAGGAGGGAGAGGGCTGTGATTAGGCTATAAAGAGATTAAATTAATTAATTAATAGAGAAAAAAAGAGTTAATTTTTTATTCCCTTTTTCATGATAATCCCCAAGCCTTATAGAGATTAAATATAATATTTATGTGATAGTTAGGGTGACTACACCATAATTTCTCATTCTTGAATGATGACAATTGTGGGTGTCTGTATTGAATGTTACTTAGAGAAACAGAAGAAAGAAGGCTTTTCTGAAGATGATTAAGTGATTCAATAGGGTTCAGGTATAAATATTCAAAATTTGATATTAGTTTATTCTATGTACATTTAGTAGTGAGTTATCTCCTAAAAGCTATGACCCAGTAAGCTAAGCCATGGGTAATATTAAAAGGCATACCTTTTCTCTTGATGCAGACTTTACATCCAATGATAAAGCGGTTACTTTATAACAGACACATGCCATTATTTGATTGCAGGTAATATGTGGCTAAGCTAGTCATAGCCTGCATGTCTGTTTAATGCTACTCCCAGAAGTAACGTTTTTGTTTGCTTGTTTATTTGGTTGGCTGGGGATTTTTGTTGTTGTTGTTGTCGTTGTTTTGTTTTTTAATTAAAATCTCAGTATCAGGTGCAGGATAACTCCCTCTATGCAGCTGTTCAAAGCTCCCAAATGATCCCAAAGAAGCCCAGGCCATCACCATTTCTCTTGGTTGACCACCAGACATAAAAGATAAGACTGTATTGTTGGCTTTATCATACAATTTTATTGTAGGAAATAACAAATTAAGATGGAGCAAGGCTGGAAGCTTCGTCTTTGCTGGCCACAGCTCATAGTGCTGGGATGTGTTATTAGGCTACCAACATAAAAAGTTCAGCAATACTCTACTGCAGCTGTGTATCTCTCATCTGATAATGCTGACATTCTATACAAGAAATATCCACCGACCTGTAGCAGTAATATAACTGCTTGCATGTTTTTTATGAATTAGGTGACCACTCCTAGAGAAGGAAGTCATATCTAGTACTGCATGCTTAGTCTAAAGTCTAAAGCCAAAGAAGTATAGATCCTAGGTAGAAAAACTGTTACTGCTTTAGTAAATGGATTGAAACTACTAAAAACTTCTGTTTTAGTGGATGGCCATAGCATCAAACTGCCTTCTAAATATTTAACACTGTAGTTGATGTCTGTAGAAAAATGCTGATCTCAGCCTTGGGCAGAGAAGTATCTGTTTGCACAATAGAGTCTGGTAAATGGTCAAAATGTTGAGAATAAGTCGCTGTTGAGATGTTGCTCTGCCCTAAAAGGGACACATATATCACCCCTCCAATGCTTATATAACAATTAAAAAAGAGATGGAAAATGTAAAATATAGACAAAGAGAAGAAACGGTGTAAACTGTTGTAAATTATGTCAAAATAGCTGTTGATATGAAGACAGAGCAACTACAGATGACTGCTCCCATTCAAAATTGCACCTGGCTGTGCAAGGTGCTCATGAGGGTATGATCCAACATGAAGAACTATTAGAGGTTCATGATTGCCAGGAGAAAGTGTTATTTTTTTTTAACTGAGATAAACACTGCTTATGCTCCAATAAATAATTCTCTACCTATGTTTAGGTAAAGAGCACTAATGAAACTTAATGGATGCAGAAGAATAAAGTAGGCAAGTGAGCACAACAACAATAGAGTAAAAAACAAGAACAAGAGGAAGGATGGAAGGAAGGAAGGAAGGAAGAAAGGAAGGAAGGAAGGAAGGAAGGAAGGAAGGAAGGAAGGAAGGAAGGAAGGAAGGAAGGAAGGGGGAAGCAAAAAAAAAAGAACTAGTTTTCGAAGATGTAGGATGCAATCAAGAGTGAGATAGAAATATAGCAAGTCATACCCACCCACGGGAACTATTGTTTCATAGAACATTTAAAAGTATATTATTTTTGCCAATCATTTGAACAGTCAGAAACATATTTGATTTTAGAATATTGACTAAACTTGCATTATGCTCAGTAATTTGCCTAGCAAGGCAGGGATCTCAGCCATAATTTCAATATGTATGTCTTTCATTTAAAATTTTAAGATTTATTTTTATTAAGTTGAAGAGTGTTTTCATGAGTATATGTCGTATGTTTCAGGATACACAGAGGCCAGAAGAAAAGTGTTAGATTGTTTGAGGCTAGAATTATACTGGCTTTGGTCCTTGGACCGGAACTGTACTTAGGTCCTCTAGAAAACATCAGGAAATCTTAACCATTGAGCCGTCTTCCCAGCCTAAATATGTGTTCTTTCAGCAAAAATAATTGTGGATATATGAATCAATTCACTCATATTTGTTCACAATACATAAACTCTCGTGTATTTGAAGCTGCAGTGTGCCCTTCATAATTTTCACTTTGCATCTCAAATATTTATGAAAATTGGTCAGCTGAAGCCTAGGGAATGATGCCAGCCCAGAGAAGGGTTCTAGTTTGCAATATAGCTAAATGTTATTAACAAAAGTTTATAGGTTGCAATTCCCAAAAGTTAGCATGGGGTTTGGTCCTTTACCTACCTCTGGGGTCTTTGAATATCTGTCTGAAATAACACAATGTGGTCACATTTAAAAAAGAAGCTGATCTCAGAATGGGTTGCAGCTGGGTGTTTTTTAGAATACCACAAATCCAGAAGTTGATTGTGTAGTAGGATTTCTATTAATTTTTTATGTTCGTTTTTTATTTTATTTTTTTATTATTAGTTACATTTTATTAACTCTGTATCCCAGCTGTATCCTGCTCCATCATTCCCTCCCAAACCCTCCCTCCCTCTTTCACTCATCTCCTCCCTACCCTTTTCCAAGTCCACTGATTAGGGAGGACCTCCTCCCCATTCATCTAGCCCTGTTTTATCAGGTATCTTCAGGACTGGCTGCAAAGTCCTCCTCTGTGGCTTAGCAGGACTGCTCCTCCCTTGGTGGGTGAGGAGGTCAAAGAGCCTGCCATTGAGTTCCTGTCAGAAATAGTACCTGTTCCCCTTACTATGAGAACCCAGGAGGAGCCAAGATGGCGGCACCGGGAGAACACCCTGTCTGAGAAGCAGGACAACACACCCAACACACCCGTGCAGCGAACAGGAGACTGAACTCTGGGACCTAAAACAACAGTGATCGATCCTGTTTCCCAGGTGAGGGGAGGCTCCCACGGCATGGGAATCAGTGGGATCCACTCTCGGCTGCCCAGCCAGAACCCGGAAGAGAACCCAGCTAACACGGGCTTTGGATCTCCGGGCTGGTGCTGCAAGCCTGCTTATCACGATCAATTTCCCAGGCAGATTGGTGGGCACAAGGGGGCCTAAGGCTGAGAGTCCCAGTCGCAAAAAAAAAAACCCACAGGGAAAGAAAGTTGCCAGACTGCTCACGGGTCACCCAGTCTTTCCCTGGAAGGTCTCTCCGACCACGGGTACCTGCCGCCATCACAATTGAGCTCCCGCGCCACGCACTGATTGCAGCTGCGCGCCCAGCTCAAAATCCTTACTCCCTCTTCGGAGGAGGCAGGAGGCGTCCTGCAGAATCTGCCACAGACCACATTGTCTGTACCCCAACCCGAGATCGGGGCTGAGAAAACCCAATCCTTCTGGGCACTCCCCCAAACGCCACCATCACCCTGCAGCAGCAGAGCAGAAGGAAAAAGAGGCACACAGCGGCTTCACAGTGCCGGAACTCCAGTGCTGCTGGCTGCTCCTAGCAAACAAACTACAGCTCGGGATCTGGGACTGTGGTCAGTCTACACATCCTGAGATTATCCTGGGTCCAGTGAAATAAGGTCTAGCAGCAAGTTCTATCACCGGCGCCCCCCACCCCTGGCAGAGAAACACCACCAGCTCAGGGCTCAGGATCCAACTGAGAAGCCCCAACCCCTGCTGGCACTCCCCTGAGAGCACCTCCATAAGCTTGCCTTAGCAGAGGAGAAGGTCAGAGGGGAAGGACAGAGAGGCAGCGTGCCAAGGACACAGCAACCTCTCTCCAGCGGCCCCTAGCAGAGAAACCCAAGCTCTGGATCTGAGGACACTCAACCCTACCCTGTATTCTCTTGGGATCAGCAAACATAGATTCTACCACTAAGCTGCTTCTGGCAGAGAGATCTGGGCCCGGGATCTGGGATTGAGTACACTCAACCTAAGTCTTTCCCGCACCACCAAGGGACCAGTCAACATAACCCCTCCTGGGAGAGGTAAAGGACAAAGAGGCAGCACACAAGAAAGGTGGACACCGAGTCCTGCGGCCACAGTGTCACAGAGCTGAATGTTAGCCTACACATGCACTTCCACAGCAGGATCAAATCAGAGAGCAGTGAGCAAGGGGAACCCCTGTGCATTCCAACTGGTCCTGCAAGAGAGTGAGTGAGCCTTCTAGGGAGAGTTTGCCCCAGACCCAGGGCCTCTCCACAGAAGCAACCAGATGAGGTCCCTGCCACCCACACCCCTAGTGTGGGTGTCACAGGGATTCTTAGGATAGCGACCCCAACATTGAAGCTTCTGCCTTGCAGGTCCACCAGTGTAATCCAGGCAAACAATCCCTGGATCTCAGTTAGAACTGCATAATAGTGGCTTGCAGGCCACTGCAATAGTAAGAGAATCTGCGCATGCACACTGCGCCCGCTAAAAGCACACTCGAATAGCACCGGCATCACATTCCTTACTTAGGCAAAACTGGAAACACAGTGCACACTCCCAAAGCAGTGAACCTCTCTCATCTTCCTGAAAAAACAGTCCAGAAAACAGAAAGAGAGGAACATAGCCCAAACTACAATCTCGAGGAACAACCAGTGAGGATTATAAATAAACACATGGCTAGAGGCAGATGTAAGAACACTCCCAACAAAAATCAGGACATAATGACCTCACCAGCAACCCCACAAAAAAAAATGGACACTTCAATTCACTAGATATACAAGAAAGCGACCTCAAAACTATGTTTCTCCAGCTATTAGAGGCCCATAAAGATGAAATGAACAAAGCCCTCAGAGAAATAACCAAAGAAATCCAGACTAACCAAGAGGAAACAAATCGAGCTCTCAGAGAAATGACCACGAAAATTGAGGCAAACAGAGAAGAAATGCATAAAGCTCTCAAAGAAATGTCCACACAAAGGCAAATAAAGAAAAAGTAAACAAAGCTCTCATAGAAATACAGGCAATTATACCCAAAGAAGTAGAGGCACAATTATTGATACATAGAGAGGAAATGGACAAAAAAATAGAAGCTATCATTGAAAAGCAGGAGTCCACATTCAAACAGATGAAGGAAATGGTGCAAGACATGAAAACAGAATTAGAATCAATAAAGAAAACACAAATAGAGAAAAACCAGGAGCTGGAGAACATAGAGAAAAGATCAGGCACTACAAAGATAAGCATCACCAACAGAATACAAGAGATGGAAGAAAGAATCTCAGGAGCCGAAGATACACTTGTGGAAATTGACACATCTCTCAAAGAAAAATAAAATCAGAAAAGTTCCAAACACAAAACATGCAAGAAATCAAGGACACCATGAAAATACAAAACCTAAGAATAATAGGAGTAGAAGAAAAAGAAGACATCAGGCTCAAAGGTCCGGAAAATATTTTCAAGAAAATTATAGAAGAAAACATTCCCAAATTAAAGAAGGAGATGTCCATAAACATACAAGAGGCCTACAGAACACCAAGTAGACTAGACCAGAAAAGAAATTCTTCACGTCACATCATAGTCAAAACACTGAACCTACAAAACAAAGAAAAAATTCTAAAAGCAGCAAGGGAAAAAGGCCAAGTAACATATGAAGGTAGACCTATCAGAATCACACCAGATTTCTCAACAGAAACTATGAAAGCCAGAAGGGCCTGGACAGAAATCATACAGTCCTTAAGGGACCACAGATTCCAACCCAGACTACTATACCCAGCAAAACTTTCAATCAACATAGACGGAGAATTCAAGATATTCCAAGACAAAATCAAATTTAAACAATATCTATATAGTAACCCAGCTCTACAGAAGTTACTAGAAAGGAAACTCCAAACCAAAGAAAACAACTACATCGAAGGAAACTGAGGAAATAGATAACTACACAACAAAAAAACAAAAAGAAGACAAGCAATGAAACTCAGTGACACCACCAACACCACGTCTAAACACCGCATGGAACCTTCTCCAAAATAGACCAAATAGTTGGCCAAAAAGAAAGTCTCAACAGATACAAAAAGATTGAAATAATCCCTTGTATTCTATCTGACCACCATGGACTTAAGCTGGATCTCAACAACAGAAATAACAAACAGCCTACACGCACATGGAAACTGAACAACTTGTTACTCAATGACAGCTGGGTTAAGGAAGAAATAAAGAAAGAAATTAAAGACTTCCTAGAATTCAATGAAAATGAAGGCACAACATACCCAAATTTATGGGACACATTGAAAGCAGTGATCAGGGGAAAATTTATAGCACTAAGTGCCTGCAAGAAGAAATTCGTAATATCACATACAAACAACTTAATGGCCCAACTGAAAACCCTAGAAAAAAAAAGAAGCAAATACACCCAAGTGGAGCAGAAGGCTGGAAATAATCAAACTCAGGGCTGAAATCAATCAATTAGAAACAAATGAAACTATTCAAAGAATCAATGAAACAAAAAGCTGGTTCTTTCAGAAAATCAACAAGGTAGACAAACCCTTAGCCAAACTAACTAAAAAACAGAAAGAATCTATCCAAATCAACAAAATCAGAGATGAAAAGGGTGACATAACTACAGAAACCGAGGAAATTCAAATAATCATTAGGTCATACTACAAAAGCCTATATGCCACAAAACTTGAAAATCTAAATGAAATGGACAATTTTCTTGATAGATTCCATCTTCCAACATTAAGTCAAGATCAGGTAGAAAGACTGAACAGCCCTCTATCCCCCAAGGAAATTGAAGCAGTCATTCACAGTCTCCCCTCCAAAAAAATCCTGGGCCAGATGGTTTCAGCGCGGAATTCTACCAGACCTTCAAAGAAGTGTTCACACCAATTCTCCTCAAACTGTTCCACAAAATAGAAACAGAAGGTACATTACCAAACTCATTCTATGAAGCAACAGTCACCCTAATACCTAAACCACACAAAGACCCAACAAAAAAAGAGAACTTCAGACCTATCTCTCTTACGAACATTGACGCAAAAATACTCAATAAAATACTTGCAAACCGAATCCAAGAACACATCAAAGATATCATCCACCACGACCAAGTAGGCTTCATCCCAGGCATGCAAGGGTGGTTCAACATACAGAAATCCATCAATGTAATCCACCACATAAACAAACTGAAGGAGAAGAACCACATGATCATCTCCTTAGATGCTGAAAAAACATTTGACAAAGTCCAACACCCACTCATGTTTAAAGTCTTGGAGAGATCAGGAATACAAGGCACATATCTAAACATAGTAAAGGCATTATACAGCAAGCCTATAGCCAACATCAAACTCAATGGAGAGAAACTTAAATCAATCCCACTGAAATCAGGGACAAGACAAGGCTGGCCACTCTCTCCCTACCTCTTCAACATAGTACTTGAAGTCCTAGCCAGAGCAATAAGAAAACTAAAGGAGATCAAGGGGATACAAATTGGAAAAGAAGAGGTCAACGTGTCACTATTCGCAGATGATATGATAGTGTGTATGAGCGACCTCAAGAATTCAACCAGAGAACTCCTCCAGTTGCTAAACACCTTCAGCAAAGTGGCAGGATACAAAATCAACTCAAAAAAATCAGAAGCCTTCCTGTATACCAAAGACAAAATGGCCAAGAAAGAAATTAGGGAAACAACACCCTTCACAATAGCCACTAACCACATAAAGTACCTTGGGGTGACTCTAACCAAGCAAGTGAAAGACCTGTTTGAGAAAAACTTCAAGTCTGTGAAGAAAGAAATTGAAGAAGATCTCAGAAGATGGAAAGATCTCCCGTGCTCATGGATTGGTAGGATTAACATTGTGAAAATGGCTATCCTGCCAAAAGCAATCCACAGATTCAATGCAATTCCCATCCAAATACCAACTCAATTCTTTACAGACCTTGAAAAAAAGATTCTCAGCTTCATATGGAGAAACAAAAAACCCAGAATCTCCAAAACAATCCTGTACAACAACAGATCATCTGGAGGTATCTCCATCCCCGATCTCAAGTTGTACTACAGAGCAATAGTAATAAAAACTGCATGGTATTGGCATAAAAACAGAAAGGAGGATCAATGGAACCACATAAAAGACCAGAAATAAACCCACACACCTATGAATACTCGATTTTTGACAAAGAAGCCAAAACCATTCAATGGAAAAAAGACAGCATCTTCAACAAATGGTGCTAGTCCAACTGGATGTCCACATGCAGAAAAATGAAAATAGATCTATATTTATCACCCTGCACAAAACTAAAGTTCAAGTGGATCAAAGACCTCAACATAAAACCAGATACTCTAAATCTGTTAGAAGAAATAGTGGGGAAGAGCCTAGAACTCATTGGCACAGGAGACAACTTCCTGAACAGAACACCAACAGCACAGGCTCTAAGAGCAACAATCAATAAATGGGACCTCATGAAACTGAAAAGTTTCTGTAAAGCAAAGGACACTGTCATCAAAACAAAACACTTGCCTACAGATTGGGAAAGAATCTTCACTAACCCTTTATCTGACAGAGGACTAATATCGAGTATATACAAAGAACTAAAGAAGCTGAAAAGCAGCAAACCAAGTAATCCAATTAAAAAATGGGGAACAGAGCTAAACAGAGAATTCTCAACAGAGGAATATCGAATGGCAGAGAAACACTTAAAGAAATGCTCATCCTCATTAGCCATCAGGGAAATGCAAATCAAAACGACCCTGAGATATCACCTTACACCCATCAGAATGGCCAAGATGAAAAACTCAAGGGACAACACATGCTGTAGAGGTTGTGGAGAAAGGGGAACCCTCCTCCACTGCTGGTGGGAATGTAAACTGGTACAACCAATCTGGAAATCTATCTGGCGCTTTCTAAAATAATTAGGAACAGTGCTTCCTCAAGACCCAGCTATACCACTGCTGGTATATACCCAAACTTTGCTCAAGTACACAAAAGGGATATTTGCTCAACCATGTTTATAGCAGCTTTATTTGTAATAGCCAGAACCTGGAAACAACATAGATGTCTATCAATGGAGGAATGGGTACAGAAATTGTGGTATTTTTACATAATGGAATACTACTCAGCAATCAAAAAGGAGGAAATCATGAAATTTGCAGGCAAATGGTGGGATCTAGAAAAGATCATCCTGAGTGAAATATCCCAGAAGGAGAAAGACAAACACAGTATATATTCACTTATACAGATCTATAAGATATGATAAACATAATGAGATCTATACACCTAAAAAAGATAATCAAGAGAACAGACATGGGGTAAGATTATCAATCCTCATTTAGAAAGACAGAGGGGATGCGCATTGAACATTGACAGGAGTCTACTGACCGCATTTGAAAGACTCTAACTAGCAGTGTTTTCAAAGCAAAGACTCATGACCAAACCTTTGGCAGAGTACAGGGAATGATAAGAAAGAAGGGGAGTTAGTCTGATGAGGAAAGGATAGGAGTTCCACAAGGACCAAATATATCTGGGCACAGGGTGCTTTCTGAGACTGACATGCAACCAAGGACCATGTATGAAAGTAACCTAGAACCCCTGCTCAGATGTAGCCTGTGGTAGCTCAGTAACCAATTGGTTTCCCATACTGAGGGGAATAAGGACTATTTCTAACAGGAACTGAATGACTGGCTCTTTGGCCTCCCCACCCCCCAAGGGAGGAACAGTCCTGTTAGGCCACAAAGGAGAGCTTTGCAGCCAGTCCTGAAGATACCTGATAAACAGGATCAGATGAATGGGGAGGAGGTCCCCCCTATCAGTGGACTTGGCAAGGGGCACGGTGGAGATGAGGGAGGGAGGGAGGGAGGGACTGGGAGGGAATGAGGGATCGGGACACGGCTGTGATACAGAGTTAATAAAATGTAACTGATAAGAAAAAAAATAAAATTAAAAAAATAAAAAAATCGTGAATACCAGGAATTTTTTATTATATATAACATATAAATATAGTAGTATAGTAATATTTATATGTTATTTCTGTGTCTATCCTGAGAAACATACTAATAAAAGCTTTAACAATGGGAAAAAAAAAGAGAGAACCCAATTGGTTACTGAGCTACCACGGACTTCATCCAAGCAGAGGTTCTAGGTTATATCCATACATGGTCCTTGGTGGAGTGTCAGTCTCAGAAAAGACCTCTGTGCCCAGGTATATTTGGTCCTTGTGGAGCACCTGTCCTCTCCAGGTCATACTAACTCCCCCTTCTTTCATAGGATTCCCTGCACTCTGCCACAGATTTGGTTATGAGTCTTAGTATCTGCTTTGATATAGAAATTGTGGTATTTTTACACAATGGAATACTACTCAGCAATCAAAATGAGGAAATCATGAAATTTGCAGGCAAATGGTGGGATCTAGAAAAGATCATTCTGAGTGAGTTATCCCAGAAAAAGAAAAACACAGGTGGTATATACTCACTCATATAGTCCTATAAGATATGATAAACATAACAAAATCTATACACCTAAAGAAGATAAACAAGAAAGAGGACCCAGGGTAAGATGATCAATCCTCACTTAGAAAGTTAAATGAGATGTTCATTGGACATAGGAGAAAACAAGTAACAGGACAAGAGCCTACTGCAGAGGGCTCTGAAAGACTCTCCCTAGCAGTGTATTAAAGCAGATACTAAGAGTATTCATTTTATATCCAGCAAAACTAATATCTTTCACCTTTCTTCAGGAGTTCAGAAAACTGCTGTGCATGCCACAATTTGGATGAACCTAAAATATTATTTTATTCATGCTACAAATATGGCATTTTTTTCACAAAAAGAATTCCTAACAAGTATCATGTTCGTATCTGTGAAGTGATAATTTATCATTATTTTAAAATTACAGCATCAACAAGAATTAATTTAGAAGCAAATTTAGCTTAACACTGATCTCAGAAGTGTGAAATGTACAATATTTTTGTAATCACTTGTAAATCAGAAAACATTAGCTACACTATAAAGAATTATGGGAACACCTTCAATAGTATTAAGTGTACACCATAACTATGTAAAATGTGAGACTTATATTTTAAGCCACAGTATTATATATAATGTTTTTACTATCTCAGTGTTTATTATTTTTATAATTTATTCACTTTGTTAACCGACTTGTAGTGCCCTACCTCGACTCCTGCCCGTACTACCCTCTGTCCCTCTTAGTTTCCTATCCCTCTCTCCTAGTCCACTGATAGGGGAAGTCATCATCCCATACTGTCTGACCCTAGGCTTTCAGGACCTGTCAGTACTGTCTGGATGCTGTTCTTATATGGACTAGTTATGTCAGGCCACAAAGGAAAAGTGATCAAGAATCAGGCAACCATGTTCATGTCAGAGACTGTCTTTTCTCCCTTTACTAGATCCACATAGGGACTGAGCCGTCTATGGGCTACATCTGGGCAGGGTGTCTAAGTCCTCTCTATGCATGGACTTTGGTTGATATATCAGTCTCTGTAGTACACCCTGGGTCAAAATTTTTTTGCTTTGTTGGTTTCTTTGAGGGGCTCCTGACTCTCTGGGTCCTTCTATCTCCCACATGTACCATAAGAAATAGCCAGTCCTGATGAGACCTGATAAGCTAGGGTCAGATGGACATGGAGGAGGACTTCCCCTATCAGTGGACTTGGAGAGAGGCATGGGAGGAGATGAGGGAGAGTGGGTGGGATTGGGAGGGAATGAGGGAGAAGATACAGCTGTGATACAAAGTGAATAAACTGTAATTAATATAAAAATTTAAATTAAAATAAAAAAAAGACTCCCTGTGCTCTATCCGAAGTTTTGGTGTGAGCCTCTGCATCTGCTTCAATCTACTACTGGGTGGAGTCTTTTAGAGAACATCTGTGGTAGGTTCCCTTCCATTTCTCTGTCTTCTACTTCATCCAATGTCTATCTCATGTTCCCTTCTGAATGAGAATTAAGCAACTTTCCTAGGGTCCTCCTTTCCTTTAGCTTCTTTAGGTCTGTAGATTTTAGTATGTTTATCTATGTAATATCGATACTATCCAGTTATCAGTGAGTATATATCAAGAGTGTCTTTCTGCTTCTGGGTTACTTCACTCAGGATGATCTTTTCTTGTTATATTCATCTGTTTGCAAATTTCATGATTTCCTTGTTTTTAATAACTGAGTAGTATTCCATTGAGAAAATTGCCACAATTTTTGTATCCATTCTTTCATTGAAGGACATCTATTTTGTTTACAGGTTCTGGTTGTTATAAACAAAGCTGCAAAGGACATAGTTGACCAAATGTCCTTCTTGTATGGTTGAGAATCTTACGGTTATATGCCAAGAGCGGTAAAGGTGTGTCTTGATATAACACTATACCCAGTTTTCTAAGAAAGCACCAGATTTATTTACAAAGTGGTTGTACAAGTTTACATTTCTATGATCAGTGGAGAAGGGTTCTCCTTTCTCCACATTCTCTATTAAATGTGTTCTTACCCTTTCTGAAGTGTGTGGGATGGAATATCTGAGTCATATTGATTTGCATTTCCTTGAAAACCTTGAGCATTTCTTAAGTGTTTCTCTAACATTTGAAATTCCTGTATTCAGCATTCACTTTTTAACCATGTACACCATTCTTTAATTCAATTATTTCATCTGTTGGTGTTTAACTTCGTGAGGTTGTTATATATTCTGGTTAATAGCTCTCTGTCAGATATACAGTTGGTGAAGATTGTTTCCCAGTCTGTTGGCTGTCTTCTATTTCTGTTGACCTTGTCCTTAGCATTATAGGAGTCTTTCATTTTTCACAAAATCCCACTTATTGATTGATGATCTTAGAGCCTGAGCTGTTGGTATTCTGTTCAGGAAGTTGTTTCCTATGCCAATGAGATCAAGACTCTTCCCCAATTTTTCTTCTGACAAATTTAGAGTGTCTAGTTTTATGCTGAAGTCTTTGACCCACTTGTAATTTACTTTTGTGCAGGATAATTATGGACCTATTTGCACTTTTCTACATGTAGACATCAAGTTAGACCAGTATCATTTGTTGAAAAGCTTTTTTTTTTTTTCCATTGTATGGTTTTGGCTTCTTTGTCAAAAAAAGATGTCAATAGATGTTTGGGTTTCTTTCTGGTTATTCAATTTGATTCCATTGATCCACCAGTCTCTATGCCAGTACCATGCTGTTTTTATTACTGTTGTTCTCTAGTACAGCTTGAGATCAGAGATGGCTATACCTCCAAAAGATCTTTCATTGTAGAGGTTTTTTGTTTTTCTTTGTTTTGTTTTGTTTTTTTGTTTTGTTTTGTTTTGATATTCTGGATTTCTTTTTATTAATTTATTTTTTATTAATTACAATTTATTCACTTGTATCCTAGCTGTACTCCTCACCCTCATCCCCTACCTTCATACCTCCTCCATCCTTACCTTGACCCTCCCCCAGTTCATTGATAGGGACAGTCCTCCTCCCCTTTCATCTGACCTTAGCCTATCAGGTCTCATCAGGACTGCCTGCATTTTCTTTCTCTGGCCTGGTAAGGCTGCTCCCCACTCAGGGGGAGGCGATCAAAGAGCAGTCCAATCAGTTCATGTCAGAGACAGTCCCTGTTCCCATTACTATGGAACCCACTTGGACACTGAACTGCCATGGGCTTCATCTGTGCAGGGGTACTAGGTTATCTCCATGAATGGTCCTTAGTTGGAGTATCAGTCTCAGAAAAGACTCCTGTGCTCATATTTTTTGTTGTTTGTTTCTGATGCTCTCCTTGTGGAGTTCCTGTCCTTTCCAGGTCTTTCATCTCCTGCTTCTTTCATAAGTATCCCTGCAATATTCTGGGTTTCTTGTTATTCCATATGAAGTTGAGAAGTTTTCTTTCAAGGTCTGTAAAGAATTGTGTTGGTATTTTGATGAGAACTGCACTGAATCTATATATTGCTTTTGTTAGGATGGCCGTTTTTACTGTGTTAATCCTACCTATCCATGAGCATGGGAGTTCTCATCTTCTGATATATTCGTCAATCTTTTTCTTCAGAGACTTGAAGTTTATTTCATCCAAATCTTTCACTTGCTTTGTTAGGGTTACACAAAAATACTTTATGTTATTTGTGGCTATTGTGAAGGGTGTTGTTTCACTAATCTCTTTTTTATCCCTATTGTCTTTTTTACATAAGAGGGCTACTGATATTTTTTTTTTAAGTTGATTTTGTATCCAGCCAATTTGTTGAAGGTGTTTATCAGTTTTAGGAGATCTCTGACAGAATTTTTGGGGTCACTCATATATATTATCATATCATCTTTGAATAGTAATACTTTGAATTCTTCCTTTCTGATTTGTAGCCCCTAAATAGCCTTTAGTTGTTTTATTGCTCTAGTTAACCCTGCAAGTAAAATGTTGATGAAAAACAGAGAAAGCGGTCAGTCTGGCCTTGTCCCTGACTGCAGTGGAATTGATTTAAATTTCTTTCGGGTTAGATTGATGCTGTCTATAGGCTTGTTTTTTATTGCCTTTACTATATTTAGGTATGTGCCTTGAATACCTAACCTTTCTAAAACTTCAAACGAGAACAGGCTTTGGATTTTTGTCAAATGTATTTTTGGCATCTAAGGAGATGATCTTGTGCTTTTTTTCTTTCAGTTTGTTTATATGGTAGATTGCATTGATGGATTTCCATATATTGTACCACCCCTTCATGCCTAGGATGAGGCCTACATGGTCATGGAGGATGATAACTTTTTGTGTTCTTTGATTTGGTTTTTGAGTTTTCTATTGAGTATTTCAGCATCAATGCTCATAGGAGAGATTGGTCTCAAAATTTCTTTTTTGTTTCTTTGTTCAGCTTAGGTATTATGGTGACTGTTGCCTGATAGAATTAGTTTGGTAATATTCTTACTTTCTCTATTTTGTGAAATAGTTTGAAGAGAATTGGAGTTAGCTCTTCTTTGAAGGTTTGGCACTGGGCTTTTTTTGGATGGGAGATTGTTGATGACTGTTTATATTTTGTTAGGGGATAGAGGACTATTTAATTTATTTACCTAATCTTGATTCAACTTTGGTAAAAAGGGACTTATGGAGTTATTTTCCATTTCATTTAACTTTTCAAATTTCGTGGCATACAGGCTTGTGAATTAGGACCTAATGACTCCTCATGTTTCCTCATTGTTTCTTTTCATGTCCTCATTTTCATTAATGATTTTATTGATTTAGATAGTGTCTCTCTGCCTTTTACTTTGTTTGACTAAAGGCTGATCTATCTCATTTTTTTTTCTCAAAGATCCAGCTCTTGCTTTCTTTGCTTCTTTGAATTGTTCTCTTTGTTACTAATTTATTGATTTCATCTCTGAGTTTTATTATTTCCTGCCTTCTACTTCTCTTGAATGTGTCTGATTCTTTTCTCCTTATGCTTTTAGGGATGTTATTTAATTGCTTGTATGACAAACTTCCAATTTCTTTATGAAGACACTTAGTGCTGTGAACTTTCCTCAAATCACTGCTTTCCTTGTGGTCCATAAGTTTGGGTATGTTGTGCCTTCATTTTCTGTGAATTTTTTGAAGTCTTTAATTTCCTTTTTTCTTTCCTGACACAGAAATAGCTGAGGAAAGAGTTGTTCAATTTCCATGCCTGTGTCAGCTTTTTGCTATTTTTTAAATTGTTGAGGTCTAGTTTTAGACCATGGCAATCTGATATGATACAAAGGATTATTTCAATCTTCTTTTATCTGTTAAAGCTTCCTTTGTGCCTGACTATGTGGTCAATTTTGGAGAAGATTTTATGAGGTGCTGAGAAAATATACTCTTTTCTGTTTGGAGGTAAACTTCTGTAGACATTTATTAGGTTCATCTGATATCAGATCTCAGTAAATGCCATTGTTTCTCTCATTAGCTTCTGTCTTGATGATCTGTCCCTTGGTGAGAGTGGGTGTTGAAGTCTCCCACTATTAAGGTGTTGGGATCGATATGTGATTTAAACTTTAAAATGTTTCTTTCACAAATGCAGGCATTCTTGTATTTGGAACATATATGTTCAGGATTGTGGATTTTTCCTTTGATTAAAATGAAGTGTCCTTCCCCATCTTTTTTGATTATTTTTCTTTGGAAGTCTATTTTATTACATATTAGGATGGCTCCTCCAACTTGCTCCTTGGGTCTGTTTGCTTAGAAAACCTTTTTCCAGACCTTTACTCTGAGGTAGTTTCTATCATTGTTAGACTGGTGTGTTTCTTGATTGAAGCAGAATGTTGGATTTTGTTTCTACAACCATTCTGCTAACCTCTATCTTTTTATTGGAGAGTTGATTCCATTGATATTGATAGATATTACTGCCCAATAATTGTTAGTTCCTTTTTTTGTGGAGTGGGTGGTGATTTTGTATTCGTGTGCTTATTTTCTTTTGTTTATTTTTGGTTTGAAGTTGTCTTTATCCTGTGTTTTCTTGAGTGTAGTTGATCTCGTTGGGTTGGAGTTTTCCTTCGACTATCTTCTGCAAGTCTGGGTTGATGTTTATATTTTGTTTATGTTTAGTTATGTTATGGATTATGTTTTTGTCCATATATATTAATTGAAATTTTTGTTAGGTGTAGTAGTCTGGGTTGGCCTCTATGGTCTCTTAATGTCTGCATGATATCTTCCCTTCTGCTTTTTATTGTCTCTGTTGAGAAGTTTTGTGTGATATTGATAGGTGTGCCATTAAATGTTACTTGGCCTTTTTTCCTTGCCACTTTTAATATTTTTTTCTCTGTTCTGTAGATTTAGTGTTTTGATTATTATGTGGCTGGAGGAATTTCTTTTGTGGTCTAGACTATTTAATGTTCTGTGAGCCTCTTGTATGTTTATGGGCCTCTCTTAAGGTTAGGAAATTTTCTTCTATGCTTTTCTTGAAAGTATTTTCTGGATCTTGGAGCCTGGAGTTTTCTTTTCAATATATTCCTATTATTATTAGGCTTTGTCTTTTCAAGATGCCCTTGATTTCTTGGAAGTTTTGTGCCAGGAAGCTGTTTGTTTTTATGTTTTCTTTGCAAGGTGTTTCAGCTCCTGCAGTTGTGCCATCAGTGCCTGAGATTCTTCCTCCATCTCTTGAATTGTGGTTGGTGATGCTTAACTCCTAATTTCGCTAAGCTCTCCATCTCCAGGGTTTTCTTGGTTTGTGTTTTCTTTATTGATTCTCATTCTGTTTTCATGTGTTGAACGTTTTTATTAATTTTGTTCACCTGTTTGTGAATTTCTGTCTGTCTAAAATGGCCTCTATTTTTTTTTTTTGTTTTCTCTTTATGTGTCTCTAATACCTGCAAAATCATAGATTTCAGATCATTTTCCTGTGTTTCAGTTGCATTAGGATATCCATTGTTTTTTTTTTTTTTGTTTGTTTGTTTTTTGTTTGTTTTTGGAGGGGGGTGATTCTGGTAAAGCTATGATGTCCTGGGTTTTCTTGATTGAATTTTTATGAAGGCCTTTAGACATCTTGGAGCCTGTACTATAGACTTGGTCTACCTGTATCTCAAGTCTGGGGTAGTCTACAGGAAGATGAGTGTTATCTAGGTTTTCAGGACTGAGTGCTGGAGATTTGGGAAGCAACTAAGGAATGGAGGTGCTGGTAATGTCTTGAGGGCTGTGCTCAGGTGCTGGGGTGAGTTTCTTGGCAGGGCAGGAGCCAGGGCATATGCATTTGTGTGCATGAGAGGTGGTTCCAGCGCTGGTGCAGGAGTGTGCTTTGAAGGTCAGGTGTGAGGGAGCAGGGCAGAGTGCAGAAGCAGGTTGGGGTTTGGGCACAGTGTGCATATGTGTGCGCAGAAGCCCAGATGGTCTCCTCCTGGTCCACTATCTCTGCATGTCTCTGAAGGAAGCCTAGCCCCACAAGCCTACCAGTGTCCATGCCTCTGCCACTATCCTGTGTCCACAATCTTGCACTTTCACTGTTTGCCTAGTCTTCACAGGGTGACCAGCAGAACTGAGGCTTGAATGTTGGAAATGTTGTTCCAGAAATCCGGACACTGCTCTCAGGAGGCAGAAGAGATCTAATATCTGGTTGCAACCAAGGAAGTGCCCCTGGGCCTGGCAGTGTTGTGTATTTCATGGTTCATGACTCAAAGTCCAGGTAACAGCCATGGGGCCTGGGTCTGATTGGTCCCAAATGTCTCAGGAAAGCTGCCCTCAGGGAAGGAGGAATGATCAGGTGTCTGGCTGCTGCTAAGGCAGAGGGACCCTGTACCCTCACTGGTGTGTGCTGAAAATGCTAATGATTCATTGTTTGTGATTTCCAGACTCAGGATGGACACTGGAGTGTGGTGTGTAGGGGAGGGGGGAGGTTGCTGAAGTCAACAGGTGCCAACTCATGGAATGTTATATCTAGTCCAGGGAAGCCCCAAGGTTGATGTTCTGGATCCAGTCACCGGTCCACTCACGGGTTTAGGAGACATGGATCCTCTCTCCCTCAGATATTGTACTGGTCGCCACTATCTTGGAACCCCTCACTATTTACTTTTAAAAAGGTCATATGATACCATATGACCTGACTTCCAGTAGCCATGAACACTTCATTATTCATTAGTAAAATGGACTGCCTAGAGACAACCCACAAATTTAAGATTTCTTGCCTCTATTTTTCCTCAAATTGTAAAAATCAGTGGCAATACTATAAAATTCTGCTAAGAACCACAGACTAGATATCTCAGGGACCTTGTCTAAAATCAAGTACCCCTGGTCTAAAAACAAACAAAGAAAGTAGCAATAAAATGACTCCTAAAGTCATTCTGCTATACTCATAGATCAGTGCCTTGTTCAAACATCATCAAAAATGTTTTCTCCTTCTTCCAATGTCCATCCAATTTGCCTTTCTGAATGGGGATTGATCATCTTTCCCAGGATCCTCCTTCTTGCTTAGCTTCTTTAGGTGTACAGATTTTAGTATGTTTATCATACATTATATGTCTAATAACCATTTATGTATGAGTATATACCCTGTGGGGTTTTTTGTTTCAGGGAACAGGACCAGAGCCTACCACAGAAGGCCTCTGAAAAGCTCTACCCTGCAGGGTATCAAAGCAGATGCTGAGACCCATAGCCAAACTTTGGGCAGAATACAGGGAATCTTAAGAAAGAAGGGGGAGGTAGAAGGGGCACAGGAATTCCACAAGGAGAGAAACAGAACCGTGAAATCTAGGTCCAGGGGGATCTTTTATGAGACAGATATTCCAATCAGGGACCATTCATGGAGATAACATAGAACCACTGCACAGATATAGCCCATGGCAGCTCAGTCTCCAAGTGGGTGTCTTAGTAAGGGAACAGGAGCTGTCTCTGACATGAACTCAGTGGCTGGCTCCTTGATCACACCCCCGTTCTGGGGGAGCAGCTTTATGAGTCCACAGAGGAAAACAATGCAGCTAGTCCTGATGAGACCTGATAGGTTAGGGTCAGATGGAAGAGGAAGAGGACCTCCCCTATCAGTGGACTGGGGAAGGGGCATGGGAGGAGAAGAGGGAGGGAGAGCAGGAGTAGGAGGGGATGAGGGAGGGAGCTAGAGCTGGGATAAAAACTGAATAAATTGTAATAGAAATTCAATTATTAAAAAAAAAACTTTTCTCCAGCACAGATGGGAACAAATACAGAGACATACAACCAGACATTATCCAGAAAAGAACAACTCTTGGAACACTCAGCCTTAAATGGTATGTATCTGTAATCAAATCCTTCCTTTTGTGGCTCAAATAACCCTGTAGAAGAGAAGGCAGAAAGAGTGTAAGATTCAGAGGAGATGGTTAAAACAAGAAAGGAAGACCATCGAAATCAACACAATAAATGCTCCCTGGAAATCGGGAAGACTGAGGGAATCTGCACAGGGACTGAGTAGGTCTGTACCAGCTACTCTTCATATGTGTTATGTCTTTTAGCATAGTGAGGTTTCCATGCCCATTAAATGTAGATATTTCTTTTACTAGTCACTGACTCAAAGCAGCATTATTCTACTAATGTGTGCCAGAGATAATAAAAAAGAATGCTTTATGAGTTAACCAGGCATTATTTACTCTGTTCAAATGGTAATAAAAAAAAATTAAACACCATAGGTATTTTTCTTTCATACTGGTAATCCCATAGCGAGAAAGGACTGTATAGAAACTTGAATTAGTGATTATTTTAGGTAGATTATTCCAAGCATTATTTTGACAATCAATATTACATTAACCTAATGGCCTAGACACAAATGTAAATTCAAAATAGTTTTCCTTTGCTCATCCTCAAGTATGTTTTCACGCTTTCTAGAACAAACCACAAGAAATCTCTGATTTATACCTTCTGCATAGATTTTATGATTCTTATTTATAGAAAAGTGTTAATAACGATCTCTAAATCAATTTTACTTACTCCAAACATTCTCCTGTAAATGAGATGTTCTAAGTAACACAGATGAACACATCACATGATAGATATTAGGTATAAACAGTTGAGTAAATATACAGTATTTTAAAACAACATACTCAAAAGAAGAATTTTATTTCTTACTGTGACATCACTAACCTTTGTTTGTTAGTCATTTCTGTTCTATTGGTTGGTTTTGCTGATAGAGACTGAACTAAGGGTTGGACAAGATAGAAAATGAGTGTCCCAATGAATCATATGTTCAGTAGTTTATTGATCTGTCTATTACCTATCATCTAGCATAGATCATAATTCTTTGGATGTAAAGTTAGAGAACAGTTTGTTTTAGCTTAGGTTGAAACAGTTAAGATTAATGATGACATTAGAAACTATAATTTTTCCTGCCTCTTAATTTTTATGTGTATAAAAATAATATACATGATAATAAATATAAATATACTATAGATTTATATATTATAAATACAAATAATACATAAAAATAATTGGCTTTATCTTTGTCTTGTCAACTAAGTAATACCTTGAAACAAATGTTGACAATAATGTTAAATTCAAATTTCTTGGAGAAGAACCTTTAGTGGGTCCTGGTATGAAATGCACAGAGAAAAGAAAGTGCATGTGAGGACATAAAATTAGGAAGAGAGAACCTGAGACTTGAATGCTTAGTGTGTCTTTGCTAGAATTAGTAGTACATTCCTATTTTATTGATCATTAGGTGGTACCCATTTGTGAGGAGAAATAACCACTCATTAAAAATCCCATGAAAAAAATCACTAAAATAAATGACAAGGGCATGTATTCCAAGTCTTTAAATTTGAGAGTTTGGTATGTAGTCCTATCAGCAGAAATAAGATAATGTTCAGGTCACTAGATAATCCCATGCTCTCCCCTCATGAAGTTTCTCTTTTCTTCATAGTTCATGCTTCCTTCTGTGAGTCTGTCTTATAGACTAATGCTAAAGGGTTCCTGAGTATGATAATGTGTCTTAATCAGAGGTATTGGACATCTATGCCAATGGTGCTATATGCCCCATTCATATATATATGAAGCTGCTCAGATTGATAAATGAGAATAGTATGATGACCAAGGCATTAACGTATGAGATTCTAAAGAATTACAAGTGAAAAATAGTGACCTTTTATGTTTTCTACATTTGTCACACACTAACTTCTTTTCTTTGTGTTTTTCAATTTTTATGTTAATTTCTTCTATCAGCAGTAGGTTCTCAGTTATATGTTACCTTATGATATTTAACCAGCACCTGCGCTTTAATTCTCATTAACCTGTATGTCTGCCCATTTTTTCCAGGACTGAAATTCCCTTGGTTATAATCAGTTTTGTAGCTCCAGGTTAAAGAAATAATGAATAGATAAAAAATCAACTATTAGTTGGAAGTTTCATCCTGGCATATCAAGCTGAGTTGATATTTATACAGTTACAAGAGATTTAAGTTTGGCAATTTGTAATGACACCAAGAACTAGGACACTTTAGTCCAAAGCAATCTAATTAGAGTTTTAAAAAAGAGAAGTAAATTCAATGAGAACACAGTTTTCTGCAGGCTTTTTGAGTTGGTGGATAAGGAAATTATTTGGTGAGTCTTCCAAATTACTGTCTTACCTAATTCACTGACATGAACATAATCTATTTATGTGTATTAGTATAGCACATTGGCTGAACTTTTAAAGATATTACCTAAAACATAGTGTACCAACATGACTGACCAAGAGTTAGCAGAACAGAGACAACACCATTGGAAATGCCAAAGTTAACTGAGAAATGTTCATGGATCCTCAGTTCCACGTAAAGAACTATAGACAATTAGTAAAGGTGACAATTAGCAGAACAGAAGCCTACCACAAAGGGCTTCTGAAAGACTCTACCCAGCAGAGTATTAAGGCAGATACTGAGACTCATAGCCAAACTTTGGGCAGAGTACAGTGAATCTTATGAAAGAAGGGGGAGATAGAAAGAAATGGAGGTGATAGGAGCTCCACAAGGAGAGCAACAGAACCAAAAAATCTGGGCCCAGGAGTATTTTCTGAGACTGATAATCCAACCAAGGTCCATGCGAAGAGATAACCTAGAACCCCTGCTCAGATGTAGCCCATGGCAGCTCAGTATACAAGTGGGTCCCCTAATAATAGGAATAGGGACTGTCTCTGCCATGAACTCAGTGGCTGGCTCTTTGATCACCAACCCCTGATGGGGGAACAGCCTTAACAGGCCACAGAGGAAGACAATGCAGGCAGTCCTGATGAGACCTTATAGGTTAGGATCAGATGGAGTGGGAGGAGGTCCTCACCTATCAGTGGACATGGGGAGGGGCATATGTGAAGAAGGGAAAGGGAGGGTGGGGTTGGGAAGTGAAGAGGAAGGGGTTCACAGGAGGATATAAAGTGAATAAAGTGTAATTAATATTAAAAATAAAAATATTAAAAAAGGAAAAGGTGGTAGCAGGATATGTGTTTTCCTCCATGAAGACCATAACAATTGGTTGTTCAGAGACAGAAGGTCATCTCTGACAATATATATATATATGTAACATTACACAGACTAAAGATGTTATATTTAGTAATGATTATGCATAAGTGTGTGCAGTTAGTTAAAGAAGATAAAATGAATTTGAAGGAGAGCAGGGAGTTGTATGTGGGACGGTTATGAGGGAGGAAAGGAAAGAGAGAAATGTTATAATTATATTTCGCTTCAAAATTAAACTAAGTAAAATATAGTCTACATGATTAAAACACATTGGAAATGAGTCAGCTATTACAGAGACAAATACAACAAAATGTTAAGCCTGTTCAAATATATGCTATGAATAATATCAGATAATTACAATCTGTACATAAAATATTATGTGGTGAAATATACGTTTGATGGGGGATGAATGTTACCATTGCTATTTTAAGCGATACTGCATCATTACTACTTCAAACTATTTTATTCTAAATAGGTAAAATTCTATGTTAGAAGTCATCTTCTATTTTGAAAGCTGCATTATGTTATTCCTTCTTATGCTTTGCTATAGTAGACGGTTTGCATTTTCCTTTGGCTTGTTTTTGCTATTAGCTGTCTGGATTATTAAAATGTCATAGGAAGGTCATTTATCTAGATTATGCTGCTTCATTACACAAATATAAATGTTGCTTGAACAAGTTTAATCATTCTGCTTGTTACCTGCTATATGCATGCAAAAATGTTCATACTGGCAGAGTTAACATGATATACTACTGATACCAAATGCAAACAGGGGAAAAAAGCAATCCCAATAAAGCATTCATCATCATTCATGGAAAATGATAGAGAAAATATGAAACACATTAGTATGTATTTTATCGACTAGAGATATTCAGGACTGCTGAATCCATGCAGAGAAATTGTGTGCCAAGGCTCAGCTCTTACTCATCTGGCTGAGAGAGCTGATTCTCTGACCTTTAGGAATTCAAGAACCCTTGGGAATTATTGCTGAGTTTTACACATATTTTATTCTCATAAAAATATGTGTGCAGTGTTTTAATTACTGTTGCTCTATAATATAGATTGAGATCAAGAATGTAGATACCTCCAGAAGATCTTTCATTGTGTGAGGTTGTTATTGCAATTCTGGGTTTTTTCTTTTCCGTATGAAATTGAGAATTGTCCATTCAAAGTCTGTAGAGAACTGTGTTGGTATTTTGATGGTAATTGCATTAAATCTGTAGATTGTTTTTGGTAGGATGTCCATTTTTACAAAGTAAATCTTACTGATCCATGAGCATGGGAGTTCTTTCCATTTTCTGATATCTTCTTCAATTTCTTTCTTCAGAGCCCTAAAGGTTTTTGTTTGTGTGTTTGTTTGTTTTGGTTTATTTTTTTTATATATACAGGTCTTTCATTTGCTTGGTTAGAGACACACCAAGGTACTTTATGTTATGTGTGGCTCTTGTGAATGGTGATATTTCCATAATTTCTTTCTCAGTCTGTTTGTCCTATGTATACAGGAGGGCTTCTGATTTTTTTTAATTAATTTTGTATCCAGCCACTTTGCTTAAAGTGATTATCAGTTGAAGGAGTACCCTGGTAGAATTTTTGGGATCATTCATGTATGCTATCATATCATTTGTGAATAGTGAAACATACACTTCTTCCTTTCCAAGTTGTATCCACTAGATCTCCTCTAGTTGCCTTATTGATCTAGCTAAGAATTCAAATACTATGTTGAAGAGAAAGGTAGAATGTGGGCAGCCTTACCTTGTCCCTGATTTCAGTGGGATTGATTTAAATTTCTTTGTTTACTTTGATGTTGTCTATATGCTTGCGGTGTGTTGCCTTTACTATGTTTAGGTTAGAGCCTTTTATCCCTGATCTCTCCAAGACTTTAAACATGAATGGGTGTTGGATATTGTCAAATGTTTTTTTGGCATCTAAGGAGATGGTCATGTGTTGTTTTTTTTTTTTTTTCCTTCAGTTTGTTTATATGGTCGAATACATTGATGGATTTATATATATTGATCCACACCTGAATGCCTGAGATGAAACTTACTTGGTAATGGTGGATGATATTAATGGCATAGTACTGGCATAGAAACAGAATGGTGGATTAGTGTAATCAATTCTAAGACACAAAAATACACCCACACACCTAGTGATACTTTATTTTTTACAAAGAAGCCAAAACCATGCAATGGAAAAGACAGAATCTTCAACAAATGGTGCTCATTTAACTGGATGTCTACATGCAGGAAAATTGCAAACAGACCTATATTTACCATCCTGCACAAAAGTAAAGTCCAAGTGAATGAAGGACCTCAACAGAAACTCAGACACACTAACTCTATTAGAAGAAAAACTATTAGAAGGAACCTTGAATTCATTCGCAAAGGAGACAACTTACTGAACAGAACACCAATAGCACAGGCTCTAAAATCAACATTCAGTAAATGGGACCTCATGAAACTAAAAAGCTTCTGTAAATCAAAGGACAATGTAAACAGAAAAAAAAAAGGACAGGAAAAAAACGGGATGCATTTCCATGATGACTAAAGATTTTGAGCATATCAGTAAGCCTTTAGCTACCGTTTGATATTACTATGTTGAGAATTCTCTGTTTAGTGCCACACTTTTTTATCATACTTTTAATTGCATTATATTATTTGTTCCTGTTAACATTCTTTAGTTCTTTATATGCTCTGGATATTAGCCTTCTGTCAGATATAGAGTTGGTAAAGATCCTTTCTCAGTCTGTAGGTTGTCATTTTTTTCTGATGACAGTGTCCTTTGATTTACAGAGGCTTCTCAGTATCATGAGGTCTCACTTATAGATTGTTGATGTTAGAGACTGTGCTGCTGGTGTTCTGTTCAGAAAATTGCATCTTGTGTGAATGAGTTCAAGGCTCTTCCCTACTTTTTCTTTTAAAAGTATAGTTTCTCGTTTTATGTTGAGTTCTTTGATGCAGTTGGACTATCAAAACGACTCTGAAATTTCGCTTTAAATACATCAGAATAGATTAGATTTGAAATGCAAGAAGTAACTGGAGAGGAAGTGGAAAAGGGGGAGCCATTCTCCATGACTGATGGAAATGTAAACTTGTTTAACTACTTTGGAAATCAACCTGGTACTTTCTCACACAATTAGGAATAGTGATACCTCAAGATCCAGCTACACCACTCCTAGTCATATATCCAAAATATGCTCAAGTCTACAACAAGGACATTTGTTCAAACAAGTTTGGAGCAGCTTTATTCATAATAACCAGATGTCCCTCAATTGAGGAATGGATATAGAAATTGTGGTACATTTACACAATGGAATACTCAACCATTAAAAACAAGAAAATCATAAAATTTGTAGGCAAATGGTGGGAACAAGAAAAGATCACCCTAAGTGAGCTATCCAAGAAGCAGGAAAGCATATGTGGTATAAACTTACTTATAAGTGGATAATAGACATATAATATAGTATAATCATACCAAATCTGTACACCTAAAGAAGCTAAGAAAAAAAGAGGACCCTGAGTAAGATGTTCATTCCTCTTTCAGAAAGGCAAATGGGATAGATCTCAGAAGATGGAGAAATCTGGGAACAGGACAGGAGTCTACCACAGAGGGCCTTTGAAAGACTTCACCTCAGCATATGCTAAGACTCATAGCCAAACTTAGAGCAGAGTTCAGGAAATTTTATGAAAGAAGGGGGAGATTAAAGACCTGGAGTAGACAAGAGCTCCACAAGAAGAGCAAGAGAACCAAAAAAGCTGGGCACAGGGGTCTTTTCTGAGACTGATACCCCAACCACGGACCATTCATAGAGATAACCTAGAACCTTTGCTCAGATGTAGTCCATGGCAGCTCAGTGGCCAAGTGGGTACCCTAGTAAGGGAAACAGAGGCTGTCTCTGACATGAACTCAGTGGCTGGTTCTTTGTTCACCTCCTCATGAGAGGGGGCTGCCTTACCAGTCCACAGAGGAAGACAATGTACACAGTCCTGATGAGACCTGCTAGGCTAGGTTTAGATGGAAGAGAAAGAAGACCTCCCTTACAGCAAACTGAAGGAGTACATAGGAGGATAAGAAGCTGGGAGCATGAAATTGGGAGGGGTCAAGGTAGGGGGTTACTGCTGGAATACAAAATTAATATTGTAACAAATATAAAAATTTACATAAAATGGTTGAAGAGCTAAACAGAGATTCTCAATAGATGAATATTGAATGGCAGAGAAACACTTAAGGAAATGCTCAAAATCTTTAGCCATCAGGAAAATGCAAATCAAAACCACCCTGAGATTCCACTCAACACCCATCAGAATGGCTAAGATGAGACACCATCAACAAGTCAAGTGACAAAACATGCCAGAGAGGGTGTGGAGAAAAGGCATCCCTCCTCCATTGCTGGTGGGAATGCAAACTTGTGCAACAACTTTGGAAATCAATCGTGTGCTTTTTCAGGAAATTAGGAATAGTGTTACCTGTAAGCAGGGGTATTCCATGACAGCAAGCAGTTGGGTTTCATGCCTTAATGTTACAAAATTGGGTAAAAGCTATAGGGGAAAAGTGACCATTTACAAAATCACAATTGCCAGGGAGATTGTCTCTATTTTTTACTAAACATTTATTCTGTGATATTTCCTGGAGGCCATTGCTTGGAGAACTAACTTTGTTTTCTGCCAGGTGCACATTCTGTGATATTTCCTGGTACCTGAGTTCAGCTCCCTGTCAAGATGGTTCCTTACTTCAAAATGGAGTCACCCAGGTTAAATTAAACTCTTCAAAACTCCAACCAAGGACCATTCATGAAGATAACCTAGAACCCCTGTACAGATGTTGTCCATGGCAGCTGTATCCAAGTGAGTGCCCTAGTAAGAGGAAAAGGGACTGTCTCTGACATGAACTCAGTGGCTGGCTCGTTGATCGCCTACTCCTGAAGGGGGCAGCCTTACCAGGCCACAGAAGAAGACAATGCAGACAGTCTTGGTGAGATGTGATAGGCTAGAGTCGGATGGAAGGGGAGGAGGACCTGCCTTATTGGTGGACTAGGGGAGGGGCATTAAAGGAGAAGTGGGAGGGAGGGTTGGATTGGGAAAGAATTATGGAGGGGGCTACACCTGGGAGACAAATTAAATAAATGGTAATAATTTTCATTTTAAGAAATCTATCCAGCAGGGGATTGAAGCAGATGCTGAGAATCACAGTCAAACTTTGGGGAGAGTGCAGGGAATCTCATGGAAGGATGGGGAAATAGAATGCCCTAGAGGGAACAGTAGTGCACAAGGAATCCAGCAGAGCCAAAGTATCTGGGCTCAGGGAAGCCTACAGAGACTTGTTTTCCAACCAAAGATCTAGACCCCTTGCTCAGATGTAGCCCATAGACAGCTCAGTTTCCATGTAGGTTCTCTAACAAGAAAAGCAAGGATTGATTGTCTCTGACATGGACACAGGAGCTGGAATTTTAATTACCTACCAATGGGGGGAGGGCAGCCTTGCCAGGCCACAGAGGAAGAGGATGAAACCAGTTTTGATGAGACCTCATAGGCTAGGGTTAGATATAAGGGGAAGGGGTCATCTTTCTGTTGAGTATGGGAGGGGCATAGGGAGAAAAGTGAGAGGGAGAGTGGGGATAGGAGAAGATAAGGGGTATAGGCTACTGCTGTGATACACCATAGTGAATAAATTGTAATAAAAAATAAATCAATAACAAGAAAGATAACAATTTAATGGGGAACAGAGGAAGAAATAGTAAAACCAAAAATGTGTGTATAGAAATGCTGTTAATAATTACTGAGTAGAGTTCCATTGTGTAAATGTACCACAATATCTGTATCCATTCCTCAACTGAGGGACATCTGGGTTGTTTCCAGCTTCTGATTATTACAAATAAAGATGCTATGAACACAGTTGAGCAAATGTCCTTGTTGTAAACTTGAGCATCTTTTGGATATATACCTAGAAGAGGTATAGCTGGATCTTGAGGTAGCAGTATTCCTAATTGTCTGAGTAAGCGCCAGAATGGATTTCCAGAGGGGTTGTACAAGAGGAAGACAATGCAGCCAGTCCTGAAGAGACCTGATTGACTAGAGTCAGATAGAGGGGGAAGAGGACTTCCCCTATCTGTGGACAGGGGGAGGGGGAGTCATGGAAGGAGAAAATGGAGGGAGTGTGGGAATGGGAGGGGATGAGGGTTGGGGCTACAGCTGGGATTCAAAGTGAATAATGTGTAATTAATAAAATATAAATAAATTTTAAAAATAAAAATAGATAAAGAAAAAAGAAATGCTTTAATAAAATCACCATACTTTGTATTTATTTAAAAATTTCAATTTGAAATTACATAGTTTGCTTGTTGATGATTTAGAAAAATAATATATATTAATGACATGCTAGATACCTTAGCTTCTGGAATAATGCTATAGAATCAAACAGACCATATGGAAATATGAGGTATAGAAACATCCTATTTCTTTCATATAGCTTGAATATAAAAATAGCTTCATTTGTTCATTTGTTCTCTTTTTGTTTTTGTTTTTTTAAGAGAGGGTTTCTCTGTGCAACAGAGCTTTGCCTGTCCTGGAACTCAGTTTGTGGTACAACTTGGCTTCAAACTCATAGAGATCTGCCTCTTCTGTCTTCCAAGTACTAGGCTGAAAGTTGTGAGCAACAACACCAAGCTAAAAAAAACCTATTTTATCTATATAATTAATACATTATTAAGGCACTCCTCACAACTTTTAAAGGTTGACTACCCTTTGATATGTGCCATGTGATTTTTCCAAACATATATTCATAAGCTGTGAGATATACCAAATCTGAATTAAGATTAGGTAAATAAATTAGTCTTATATCCCCAAGGAAATAGAAGCAGTCATCAACAGTCTCCCACCCAACAAGAGCGCAGGGCCAGGCGGTTTCAGCACAGAATCCTACCAGACCTTCAAAGAAGAGGTAATTCCAATACTTTTCAAACTATTTCACAAAAATAGAAACAAAAGGAACCTACCAGACTTATTCTATGAGGCCACAGTCACCTTAATAACTAAACTGTGCAAAGGCACAAAAATGAAAGAGAATTTCCCACCAATCTGTGCTATGGACATTGACACAAAAAATACTCAATAAAACACTTGCAAAACAAATCCAAGAGCATATCAAAGATATCATCCACCATGACCAAGTATGCTTCATTCCAGGAATGCAGACATGGTTCAATATATGGAAATCCATCAATGTAATCCACCATATAAACAAACTGGAAGGGAAAAAAAAAAAAAACTCCACAGGATTATCTCCTTAGATGATGAAAAAGTCTTTGACAAAATTGAACATCTGTTCATTTTTAAAGTCTCAGAGAGTTCAAGGATACAAGGCAAATGAATAAAGAAACTAAAGACAATATACAGCAAGCTTATTGCCAACATGAAACTTAATAGAAAGAAACTGAAATCAATCCCACTGAAATCTTTGACAAGTTAAGGCTCCATATCTCTGAAAACACAGTACTAGAAGTCCTAGCTAGAGCAATAAGAAAACTAAAGGAGAGCAAGGGAATACAAATTGGAAAGGAAGAACTCAAAGTATTGCTATTTGAAGATGATATGACAGTATACATGAGTGACCCCAAAAATTCTACCAGAGAACTCCTTCAGCTGATAAATACCTTCAGCAAAGTGGCTGGATACAAAATTAACTCAAAAAAAAAAAAATCAGTAGCCCTCCTATATGCAAAAGACTGACAAAGAAATGGGAAATTAAACCCTTTACAATAGTCACAAATATCATAAAGTACCTTGGTGTTACTTGAAGCAAGCAGGTGAAAGACCTGTATGAAAAAAAAAAATTAAGTCTCTGAAAAAAAAAAATTGAAGATGTCAGAAGATGGAAAAATCTCCCATGCTCATGGATTGGTAGGTTTAACATAGCCATCTTATAAAAAGCAATCTACAGATTAAATGAAATTCCTATCATAATATCAACAAAATTCTTTACAGACCTTGAAAGAACAACTTGGTGAGAACAACTCACCTTGATATGGAAAAACAATAACAACAAAAAACAAGAATAGCTAAAATAATTCTCTGCAATAAAAGGACTTCTGGAGGAATATTCATCCCTGATCTCAAGATGGACTGTAAAGCAACAGTAATAAAATGGCATGGCATTGGCATAAAAACAGACTGTTGGATCAATGGAATCAAATCGATGACCCAGAAATAAACCCACACACCTAAGAACAGGTTATTTTTGACAAAGAAGCCAAAACCATACAATGAAAAGAAGACAGAATCGTCAACAAATGGTGCTGATCTAACTGGATGTCTACACGTAGAAAAATGCAAATAGATCTATTTTAATCACCCTGCAAAAAACTGAAGTAAAAATAGATCAAAGACCTCATCATGAAACATAACACACTAAATATGTTAGAAGAAAAACTGGGGAAGAGCCTTGAATTCATTAGCACAGGAGAGACTTCCTGACCAGAACACCAAGAGCTCAGGCTGTTAAGATCAACAATCAATCAATGGGACCTCACGAAACTATAAAGCTTCTGTAAAGCAAAAAAACAAATGATAAACAAAACAAAATGAAAGCTTACAAACTTGAAAAAGATCATCATCCTACATATAACAGAATATATAAATAATTCAATAACTAAACACAAACAAACCAAATAGTCAAATTTAAAAATGGGGTATAAAGCGAAACAGGAAATTCTCTGCAGAGGAATATCCAGTGTTGCAGAAACTCTTAAAGAAATGTCCAGCTACAACACTCGTGGCCATATATACCCAAAAGATGCTCAACCACACAACAAGGACATTTGCTTAACTATGTCTATAACAGCTTTATTTGTAATATCCAGAAACTGGAAACAACCTAGATGTCCTTCAACTGAGGAATGGATACAGAAATTGTGGTGCATTTACACAATGAATACTACTCAGCTATTAAAAACAAGGAAATCATAACATTTGCAGGCAGATAGGTGGAATAAGAAAATATCATCCAGAATCAGAAAGACATGCATGCTATATACTCACTTATAAGTGGATGTTATCAATATAATATAGGATAAACATACTAAAAGCTATAGACCAAAAGAAGCTAAAAAACAAGGAGGAAACCAGGGAAGATGCTTAATTCTTGTTCCGGATGGAAAACAGGATAGACACTGGAAGCAGTAGAAGCAAGAGATCAGGATGAAAGCCTACCGCAGACTCCAATCAGCAGCAGATCAAAGCAGATGCAGAGATTCGTAGACAAATTTTGGACAGAGTTCCAGGATTCTTATGGAAGAAGAGGGATATAGTAAGACCCAGAGGGGACAACAGTCCCACAAGGAAACCAACAAATTGAAAAAACAAAACAAAACAAAAAAACAACAACAACAAAAGCTTGGATCAAAAGGGACTACCGAGTTGTACATTTGTTTTTAACTTTCTCTATTATCTGAATAAACACAGATAAGTTACCTAGGTTGTGGCACTCCCTTAAATTCCCTAAATATTTATTGTGTTTATTTGAACAGTTTCTATTTAAAGGATGTATTTTTTTTTTACTTAAGTAATTGCTACATTACTTTTTTTTAATTTTTTATCTTCTTTTTAATTTTATTTTATTAAAATAAAATAAAATCTTTATTAATTACACTTTACTCACTTTGTATCCCCCCCATGGTTCCCTCCCACCTCCTCCACCCTCTGCCTGCATGCACCTCCCCAAGTCCACTGATAGAGGAGGACTTCTTTTCCTTCCTTCTGATCCTAGTCAATTAGGTCTCATCAGGAGTGGCTGCATTGTCTTCTTCTGTGGCCTAGTAATGCTGCTTCCCCCTCAGGGGGAGGTAATTAAAGAGCAGGCCAATAAGTTCATGTCAGAGACAGTCCCTGTTCCTATTACAATGGAACCCACTTGGATACTGAACTGCCTTGGGCTACATATCTGCAGGGGTCTTAGGTTATCTCCATGCATAGACCTTGGTTGGAATAGCAGTCTCAGGAAAGACCCCTGTGCTCAGATTTTTTTTGTTTCTGTTGCTCTCCTCATGGAGTTCCTGTCCTCTCCAGATCTTACTATTTCCCACTTCTTTCCTAAGATTCCCTGCACTCTGCCCCAAGGTTGCCCAGTATCTGTACTGATAGTCTGGAGGGCAGAGCTTTTCAGAGGTCCTCTGTGTCAGGCTCCTGACTTGTTCCCTCTTTTCTCCTTCTTCTGATGTCCAGACTCTTTGCCTTTCTGGATAGGAATTGAGCATTTTAGCAAGAGTCTACTCTCTTGATTAGATTCTTTAGGTGTACAGATTTTAGTAGGTTTATCCTATATTATATGTCTGTATGAGTGAGTATATACCATGTGCATCCCTCTGCTTCTGGGACAGCTCACTCAGGATGATCTTTTCCAGATCCCACCATTTACCTGCAAATTTCATGATTTCCTTGCTTTTTATTGCTGAGTAATATTCCATTGTGTAGATATACCACAATTTGTGCATCCATTCCTCCACTGAGGGGCATCTGGGCTATTTCCACCTTCTGGCTATTACAAATAAAGCTGCTACAAACATGGTTGAGCAAATGTCCTTATTGTGTACATGAGAAACTTTTGGATATATGCCTAGGAGTTGTATAGCTGGATCTTGAGGAAGGGATTTCCTAGGTGTCTGAGAAAGCGCCAGATTGCTTTCCAAAGTGGTTGTACAATTTTACATTCCCACCAGCAGTGGAGGAGGGTTCCCCTTTCTCCACCACCTCTCCAGCATGTGTTGTCTCTTGAGTTTTTGATCTTAGCCATTCTGATAGGTGTAAGGTGAAATCTTAGGGTCGTTTTGATTTGCATTTCCCTGATGGCTAATGAGGTTGAGCATTTCTTTAAATTTTTCTCTGCCATTTGATATTCCTCTGCAGAGAATTCTCTGTTTAGCTCTGTACCCCATTTTTAATTGGATTACTTGATTTTTTGCTGTTTAACTTCTTTAGTTCTTTATATATACTGGATATTAGCCCTGTGTCAGATATAGGGTTGGTGAAGATCTTTTCCCAATCTGTAGGCTGTCATTTTTGTTCTGAGGACAGTATCCTTTGCTTTACAGAAGCTTTTCAGTTTCATGAGGTCCCATTTATTGATTGTTGCTCTTAGAGCCTGTGCTGTTGGTGTTCTGTTCAGGAAGTTGTCTCCTGTGCCAATGAGATTAAGGTTCTTCCCCACTTTTTCTTCTAAGCGGTTTAATGTGTCTAGTTTTATGTTGAGGTCTTTGATCCACTTGGACTTTAGTTTTGTGCAGGGTGATAAGTATGGATCTATTTTCATTTTTCTACATGTAGACTTCCAGGTAGACCAGCACCATTTGTTGAAGATGCTGTCTTTTTTCCATTGAATGGATTTGGCATCTTTGTCAAAAATCAGGTGTCCATAAGTGTGTGGATTTATGTCAGGGTCTTCTATTTGATTCCATTGATCCATCAGTGTGTTTCTATGCCAGTATCATGCAATTTTTAGTATTGTTGCTCTATAGTACATCTTGAGATCAGGGATGGAATTGGAATCACATTTTATTAACTCTGTATCTCAGTTGTATCCCACTCCCTCATTCCCTCCCAATCCCACTCTCCCTCCCTCGTCTCCTCCCTGCCCCTTTCCAAGTCCACTGCCTGGGGAAGACCTCTTCCCCTTTCATCTGATCCTGTTTTATCAAGTATATTCAGGAATGCCTGCAAAGTCTGCCTCTGTGGACTAGCCGGAGTGGGGGTGTCAAAGAGCCTGCAATTGAGTTCCTGTCAGAAATAGTCCCTGTTCCCCTTACTATAGGAAACCAATGGCTGACTGAGCTACCACAGGCTACATCTGAGCAGAGGTTCTAGGTTATATGCATACATGGTCCTTGGTGGAGTATCAGCCTCAGAAAAGACCCCTGTGCCCAGATATATTTGGTCCTTATGGAGATCCTATCCTTTCCAAGTCATACTAACTCCCCCTTCTTTCATATGATTCCCTGCACTCTGACTAAGTTTTGGTTATGAGTCTTAGTATCTGCTTTGATACACTGCTAGGTAGAGTCTTTCAGAGGCCCTCCTGTCAAAATGCATTTGATGATAGGGGAGGTTTTATTTTCCCCCTTCTATCTGACCCTAGTTTATCAGGTCTCATCAGCACTGGTTGCATTGTCTTCCTCTGTGGCCTGGCATGGCTGCACCACCCAGGGACAGTTCATCAGAGAACCTGCTACTGACTTCATGCCAGAGAAATCTCCTGCTCCCCTTCTTAGAATACTCACTTCGAGACTGAGTCTATGGACTAAATCTGAGCTGGAGTTTTAGGTACTCTCCATGCATTGTCCTTGGTTGGGGTATCAGTCTCTGCAGGTCTCCCAGGGCTCTGTTGGTCTCCTTTTGGAGTTCCTGTCCCCTCCAGGTTTAGCATCTCCCCCTTTTTTCATAAGATACTCTACACTCTGACTAGGGAAGGGTTATAGGAATAGAAGGGGGAAGGAGGATGGGATTGGGGGGAGATGAAAGAGGGGGACACAGCCAGGATACAAATTGAATAAATTGAAAAAAAAGGGACTGAAGAGACTGATTCATCAACCAAAGAGCTTGCATAGAAAGGACCTAGATCCCTGCCTTAGATGTAGCCCATAGACCTTTCAGGCTTAAGGTGGGTTTTCTAATAAGGGGAGAAGAGATATTCTCTGACATGAATTCAGTTGCCTGCTCCTTGATCACTTCTTCCTGGTGGGCAAATTAGCCAGCTCATAGAGAAAGAGGATTGAGGCAGTCCTGATTGGACCTGATAGGCTATGGTCAGATATCAGTAGAAGAGGGCTTCCTTTATCAGTTAACGAGGGAAGAGGAATAGGAGAGGAAGAGGTAGGCTGGGTAGGACCAGGAGGAAATGAGGGATCAGTTACAAACATGATAACAAAGTGAATACATTCTAAATAATAATAATAATAATAATAATAATAATAATAAGAAGAAGAAGAAGAAGAAGAAGAAGAATAAGAATAATAATAATAGAGAAAATCCAGAGGGCAGTATTTTGTAGGAAGAAATGAAGGGAAATACAAGAGACATGGTGGGAGGAGTAATAGCACTAGGTATAGTTGAAAATAAACTAGGGAACATATGTTCCCTTAAACTACACACACAATATATGTTTGTGAGTGTACACATACAGAGTTTGAAACAAGGTACACTATCTAGGGTATAATTCTCTTCCTATTATCAGATTAGACCAACCAACCAACACTCCAGTGCCAAACATGAGAAATATGTCTTAGAGTTGTTGGTCTAGGGAGCTAAAGGAGCCTTCGAACATCAAGGCCTTGATGTTACTCTTGATGTCCCCCCAGTATGAAACGATGACCTTGATGCTGAATACTACATACATTTCACTTAGAAGATAGGGAAGAATTGAGCTATAATTGACCTGGAAGTCTACATGGCAAGCTTTCACAGTAAGCAAAGATGCTATGCAAGTTGACTAGAAGCAAACAATCAGCAGTTGAAAACCTAGGGTCCAGAATAATGATAATCATAGCAAAATACCCTCAAGGGTATAGAAGTAACAGTTATCTATTAAAATTCACCACTTTCTTTCTTTCTTTCTTTCTTTCTTTCTTTCTTTCTTTCTTTCTT
>NW_026596166.1:17603742-17687254 GCF_907164565.1 Psammomys obesus | reverse complement strand
CTTTCTTTCTTTCTTTCTTTCTTTCTTTCTTTCTTTCTTTCTTTCTTTCTTTCTTTCTTTCTTTCTTTCTTCAGTTGGACTTTAGGCCTGCTCACTAATAGGGATGGCATGTTTGGGATTTGCAAACCCAGACACCTACCTGTGGTTGGTAAGATCAATATCCTGAACCAGTGTACTTTCTGACAGCATTACAAATATATATATATATATATATACATATACCAACAGACATAGTCCTTCCTCTTCACCAAAGAAACTTTTTGAGCACAGAGTATGACAGAAATCCATAATCAGTCAAAATACAATGAATGACTCATTCTGTGGTGCCCAACAATGTACCTGAGAAATTTACACCTCAGAGCTAAAACAGATAAGGCTCATGGAATGTAGCAGAAAGATGTAAGGACAAAGAACAACATGTCTGCTGACATAGTGTCTTCTTTTAAGTTACAGGTAAACTGCACCCATAAAGATCTCAAAAACATGGTCACCTAAACAATTCCTGCCCAATCGCAACCATCTTAAATGCTAATGTAAACGGGGCTAATACAGTTTTCACTTCTAGATGTAGGGTCGCAAAAAATTAATAGTTTTTGAAGGAGGTAGAACAAGGAGGAGGCCCCCTATGTCCATACCAAATAAACTCATCATCAGGCTTTCTCCTTCTCTCTCTGCATGATATATGTAAGACTATATGCATCATATGTGTAACAATGTGTAATAATTTTAAAATTCATAAATTCAAAAAGAATGTGGGAAACACAGGAGGAATTGGAGAAATTTTGGTAACAATGAAAATGATGTACATAAAATACTCTTGCATGACAATCTATAAAATAAAACATTTAAGTATTAAAATAAATGTATATATTTTAAACATATATCTGATAATACAATTTCAGTTACTCAAAATGTTTCATGATAGAAAATAAAACTTCCAGAAGTTAATTTGCTCTGTAGCTTCTCAAGAGTAAGGTTGATGAAAGTAAACAAATTTTAGTTATCATTTTGATGCTTTGAATAAATTTGAATTCGGTAAGTAAATATTTTGATTCTTGTTATATATTTGAAAGGCGAAATTCTGCTCATTAGTTTCTTTCTAAATTAATTTGAAGAAATATATAAATGGGAAGGTCAATTTTAATTTATATATCACTAAGTGAAATTGACAACTTTGATTATTATATTTAACCTGCAAGCAGATAACATATTTGGGGACTGAAGTGATAGTTAACCATAAACAAACTACAAGTTTTTTCTCAAGAACTGTAGTAAGTGTTATTATAGCTTGTGCCTTGTCATATTGGACCAAATTACTAATTGCTTCTAATTTTCTACTTTTTCCAGGGTTGTTATAGTGCGCAATTAAGTTTTGTTTTCAAATGTTAAATTACTAAAGTGTCAAAGTATTTTCCAATATTTCAACATGAATTTATTTTTTGTTTATATTTGAGATGGTACTTTAATTACATTTTCCCCCTTCACTCTTTTTCCTCCTTCCAAGTATTTCCTTATACCTCTCCTACTTTACTTTTGTACATTTCTTTTAAATTCTGATTTTCATTTTATTTATTGTTGAAAATTACTGGCATGAATATTGCATTTACATCATTTCCACCCCACTTTTTACCCACACAACTTCTCCTATGTTCTCCTCCCCCTCAACTTCCTCATTTCTTTTAAATTAATTGTTATTGTCACACACACACACACACACACACACACACACACACAGTGGCTAATCATCACTATTGACTTGATTACATGTGTAATCAACTGAAACTGGGAACCAGCTGGGTACATCTGTGAACAATTCTCTTGTTGGTTCATTTGAGCTGGGAAGGCACACCCTAAATTAAATCTACACTTTCTGGGAGCAGTCTACATAAATGAGAGTGAAAGAAAGAAGATTTTTGTTTTGTTTTGTTCCTGCTTTACCTCACTTTGATGCCAAGGTCATTTATATTACTGTAGAGGTATTTTTTCGTTGGTGCTCTAACCTTTGTCTTCAAATCCAATATAAAGTGAAGACTAGCTGAGATATTTTTTTATTAATTACACTTTATTCATTTTGTATCCCCCCCATAAGCCCCTTCCTCCTCCCCTCCCGATCCACCCTCCCTCCCCTTTCTGCATGCATGTCACTCCCCAAGTCCACTGATAGGGGAGGTTCTCCTCTCCTTTCTGATCTTAGTCTGTCAGTTCTCATCAAAAGTGGCTGCATTGTAGCTGAGATATTAAACCTTGAGGAACGAAGGTTCTTGGCCTTTCAGTTGAGAGATAGGCATGCTAGAACAGCCAGACTACAGCATGTAAATCACTTTAATGAATATATTTCATTCTATCAGTGCTGTTCCTTTCAAGAACCCTTACTAATAAAAAAAATATGTACAGATAGGAACTTCTGGGTCAATTTAGTATTATTCATTTGTATGTCTTTATGTTAGACCACTTGACATTGGACAGTCTATCAGGAGAACCATGAATAAAAAAGGCTAATTTTTCCTCTCTTGGCAGCTATTTTTTTCTTGCAGCTTTAAAGATTTCATATCTGTAACAACTACCTGACATATACAGCAAATGCCATCTCATAGCAAAGGTCTTGATCAAATGGCTCTTTCAGTCTTTCTGTCCTTACTCTGTGATATGACTTGAGATTTGGGTTTAGAAGGAGTATATAGACATAAAATTTGGGGACAAGAACCCCAAGGTCAATTATTACCTGTATTTTGATTAATTTATATTTCCATGATAGTCTCCATCTATTGCAAATAGAAGCTTCTTCAATGAGAAGTGAGACCTACACATTTCTATGGATCGAATGACCTGTGTTATCTAACAATATCCCTAATACAAGGCATTAATAACATCCCTTTGAATCACTGGTCAAAAGAATACATGAGACTCCTACAAATTCATTCCTGTACTGTAAACCTGCTTTTGGCTCATGAAGCCATGGACTTTAGAGGAGGAGATGATATTACTGTAATATACCTAAATAAGTAAAATTCTCCCCTGAATTCTAAATACCTGTATTTAAAGATATGTTTAAGCCTAATTTTAAAGAATCAGGAAATCAGGTGGAGAAATAATAAACAACTCTAAAATTTCTGGTAATACTACCCATAATATTGTTACTTATTTAATAAATATTTTCTGTATATTTTCACTGTTTTTGAAAACTACTTTTGGAATACTGGGTTCAATTATTTAACATAGAAATAATTATAGACTAACTGAACATATTTTTTACATTATAACTTATGAAATCCTAACAAAATTCACTCATAAAAGCTACTTTAAACTCTTGTATCTTGGATAAAGCTTGAATATCATGATTCTTTTTATTTTTATATACTAATCTTTAGAACTTACTTTTATAATGTACAAATTCTGCACCTAGTTTCTAATTCAATTATGTACTATATGAATCTTACTATATGTTATTTGGCATTAGCATACATTGTATTCATGTTTTGGATTAATATTCACAATGTACATATTTTCTAAATACAGCACTTTGAGCTCCAGAAAAAGTATTTCACCTATGCACACACATTTTTTTAAATTTCTTATTGTTATGGATTTTTTAAGTTGTTCATCTCTTCTTGATTTAACTTTGGGGTTTTGATGAATCTAGAAATATCTTTCTTTTCTTTTTTTATATATTTTATTTTTTTATTTTTATTTATTTATTTTTTTCTTTTTAGTTACATTTTGTTAACTCTGTGTCCCAGCTGTATCCCGCTCCCTCATTCCCTCCCCAACCCCACACTCCCTCCCTGGTCTCCTCCCTGCCCCTTTCCAAGTCCACTGATAGGGGAGGACCTCCTCCCCTTTCATCTGACCCTGTTTTATCAGGTATCTTCAGGGCTGGCTGCAAAGTCCTCCTCAGTGGCCTAACAGACTGCTCCTCCCCGGGGGAGGGGGGGGTCAAACAGCCTGCCCTTGAGATCCTGTTAGAAATAGTCCGTGTTCCCCTTACTTTGGAAAACTACTTGGTTACTGAGCTACCACGGGCCACATCCGAGCAGAAGTTCTAGGTTATATCCATAGATGGTCCTTGGTTGAGTGTCAGTCTCAGAAAAGACCCTGTGCCCAGATATATTTGGTCCTTGTAGAGCTCCTATCCTTTCCATATCATACTAACTTCCCTTCTTTCATATGATTCCCTGCACTCTGCCGAGGGTTTGGTTATGAGTCTTAGTGTCTGCTTTGAAACACTGCTAGGTAGAGTCTTTCAGATGCCTTTTGTGGTAGACTCCTGTCATATGTTCAATGCACATCCCATTTGTCTTTCTAAATGAGGATTAATCACCTTCGCCTGTGTCCACTTTCTTGATTATCTTCTTTAAGTGTGTAGATTTCATTATGTTTATCATATCTTGTAGGTCTATATAAGCGAGTATATACCAAGTTTGTCTTTCTCCTTTTAGAAAAAGATTAATGGAATATAGGTTTTTAAATTATTGCCCTATAATATTCTGAATTTCTTTGATAACTAATGCATTTTCTATCTTATTTTCTGATCGTGTTGAATTTAACCACTTTCTTTTGGTTAGATAGGGCAGGTGTATTTTCATTAATTTTCTCAAAGAACTGTCTTTGAGATGTTGTAATTCTGTATTTTATTAGTTTTTGCTATGATTTATGTTATTTCTCCTTTCTTCTTGATTTGGGTTTGGGTTGTTTTTCTTACGTAATTTGAATTGCACAATTTTTCTATTATACTCTTTGTTTTCATTTTTTTTTTTTGACAGCAGGGAAAACATCAAGTCCTATACCTCTTTTTTTATTTTTTATAGTTTATTCACTTTATATCTTATTGTAGTCCCCTCACTCGTCTCCTGCCGCTCCCACTCTCCCTTCCTCTTCCCCTATTCCCTTCCCTAGACCACAGAATGCAGGAACCCTCCTCTCCTACTGTCTGACCCTAGCCTATCGAATCTGGACTTTTTTTTTTCCCTCTGTGACCTGGCAAGGTTGCCCCAGTAAGGGGAAACTGATCAAAGAGCAGGAAACAGAGTCCATGTCAGAGGTAACCCCTGTTTGTGTGTGTGTGTGTGTGTGTGTGTGTGTGTGTGTGTGTTTGTTTTTATTTTATTTTATTTTTTTAACTAGGAAGCCCACATAAAGACTGAGCTGCCTGTGGGCTAATTCTGAGCAGGGAGGGGGTTTAGGTCCTCCTCATGTAAGGTCCTTGTTTGGTGTTTCAGTCTCTCCAAGCCCCTGGGCCCAGAGTTTTTGGCTTGTTGGTCTCCTTGTGGAGCTGCTGTCTGTCTATGCCCCTATTCTTCCTTAAGACTCCCTGAGCTCTGCCCAAAGTTTGGCTGTGAGTCTCAGCATCTGCTTCTATCCTGTGCTGGTTGAAGTCTTTCAGAGGATATCCATGGTAGGGTTCCATCCTGTTCCCTAAAATTTACCTATTAAGAATGCCTTCATCCCAGAAAAGCTGTGTTCCATTTTCATTTTCACTTAAGGTAGGAATGTTTTGATTTCTTTCCTGGTTTCTTCGTTGATCCATTTATCCTTAAATATAGATAATTTAATTTCGATTGAGTATGTTTAATTATGGGGGATTAATTTGCTTTTGATTTTAAGCTCTACTAAATTGTGGTCAGAAGGATACATGAAGTCATTTCAATTTTTTTTTTGATTTGGTTAAGACTTCTTTTTTTCTAAGTTTTTTTTTTATTTTTCTTTATTAATTACACTTTACTCATTTTGTATCCCCCCACTGTGGTTCCCTCCCTCCTCCCATCCCAATACCTCCCTTCCTCCACCCTCTGCCTGCATGCCCCTCCCCAAGTCCACTGATAGGGGAGGACTTCTTCTCCTTTCTTCTGATCCTAGTCAATTAGGTCTCATCAGGAGTGGCTGCATTGTCTTCTTCTGTGGCCTGGTAATGTTGCTTCCCCCTTGGGGGGAGGTAATTAAAGAGCAGGCCAATCAGTTCATGTCAGAGACAGTCCCTGTACCTATTACAATGGAATCCACTTGGATACTGAACTGTCCTGGGCTACATCTGTGCAGGGGTCTTAGGTTATCTCCATGCGTAGTCCTTGGTTGGAATAGGAGTCTCAGGGAAGACCCCTGTGCTCAGATTTTTTTGGTTCTGTTGCTCTCCTTATGGAGTTCCTGTCCTCTCCAGATCTTACTATTTCTCACTTCTTTCCTAAGATTCCCTGCACTCTGCCCAAAGGTTGCCCATAAGTCTCAGCATTTACATTGATAGTCTGCAGTTGTAAACTTGTACAACCACTCTGGAAAGCAATCTGGCGCTTTCTCAAACAACTAGGAATAGCGCTTCCTCAAGATCCATCTATACCACTCCTAGGCATATATCCAAAAGATTCTCAAGTACACAATAAGGATATTTGTTCAACCATGTTTGTAGCAGCCTTATTTGTAATATCCAGAAGCTGGAAACAGCCCAGATGCCCCTCAGTGGAGGAATAGATGCACAAATTGTGGTATATCTACACAATGGAATATTACTCAGCAATAAAAAACAAGGAAATCATGAAATTTGCAGGTAAATGGTGGGATCTGGAAAAGATCATCCTGAGTGAGCTATCCCAGAAGCAGAAAGATGCACATGGTATATATTCACTTATAGACATATAATATAGGATAAACCTACTAAAATCTGTACACCTAAAGAAACTAATCAAGAGGCAGGACTCTTGCTAAAATGCTCAATTCCTATCCAGAAAGGCAAAGAGGGTGGATATCAGAAGAAGGAGAAAAGAGGGAACAAGTCAGGAGCCTGATACAGTGGTTAAGACTTCTTTTATGTCTCAGAAAGTGCTCAATTTAGTGAAGCTTTTATAGGCTACTGAGTATATGATGTATTTTTTGTTGTGTGGGTACAATATTCTGCAGATTCTTGTTAGATTTATTTAATGTAATTTATCAGTTAATTCTGATATTTCATTTTTATATATTATATACATATGCTGTCAATTAGAGAAAGTAGGGTAAGGATTATTAAGTAGAATTTAGGTAATAAAAGAAGAAGTTAGGTAATCTATTTTTCTTAAATTCCAATAATGAAGTGTTCATTTGTTCTTTGACAATTTCATATAAGGTATTTTGATGTTGTTAACCTCATCTTCTCCTCCCTGTTCAATAAATTAATATTCTCCTCCCTGTTCAATAAACTTTTTCCCATCAAGTCCAATTTGTGCTGCTACAATCCACCTATGCAAAGAAGCTAAGTAACAAGAAGGGTACAAGAGTGGTTGAGGAATGTCACTCAGAAAGGGAATTAGGATAGACAGCAGAAGAAAATTCTTTGTTTATCTCGGAACTCCATTTTTAAAAAGGAGTACTTGGTTTATTGATGCCTAGTTTCTTGAGTTCTTTATATATTTTTCATATTAGCCTTCTATCAAATATGGAGTTGTCAGTGGACTGGAGGAAGGACATGGGAGAAGAGGGAGGGAAAGTGAGATTGGGAGGGGAAGAGTGAGGGGGCTACAGATGGAAATCAAAGTTAATAAGTTGTAATTAATAAAAATAAATTAAATTAAATATTTCCCATTCTTTTATCTGTAATTTTGTCCTATTGACAGTGCCCTTTGCTTTACAGAAGCTATTTAATAACATGACATCCAATTTAATAATTATCAATCTTAGTGCCTGTGCTATTTTTGCTCTATTTAGGAAGTTGTCTCTGTATCAATGAATTCAAGGCTATTCCCCACTTTCTCCTTTATCAGTTTCAGTGTGTCTGGTTTTATGCTGATGTCTTTTATCCACTTGGAATTTAGTTTTGTGAAGAGTGATAAGATTAGATCCATTCCTATTTTTCTACATACTGTCAGACATCCAATCACCATTTGCTGAAGATGCTTTCTTTTTTTCATTGTGTATTTCTGGCTTTTTCATAAAAAATTAGGTGATCATATGTGTGTGAATTTACATTTGGATCTTCAGTTTGATTCAATTGATCCATCTGTCTGTTTCTATGTCAATACCATGTGGTATTTATCATTAATGCTTTGTAGAATAGTTTAAAATATGGACTATTGATACCTCCAGGAATTGTTTTATTGCAGAGGAATGATTGGGTTATTCTGGATGATTTGTTTTTCTATATGAAGTTGAAATTCTGTTTTCAAATTCTGAAGGTCTTTTTATTTAATTCAGCAATACATTTCTTTTTGGGTTTATCACTCAGATATTTATTGCTGTTGCTCTATGTTCATGAAAACTTTGTGTCTTTTTTAACTTCTTGAAATTCATTGATCAAGTTCTTTTGTTTGTTTTTTTTTTTATTTTAAATGTTATGTACCAGAATTCATCTACGTAATTCTCATTAGAGAGTATTTGTATAGGAACAATTGGTTTGGCAATTCATATTGTTTCTGTTTTTACCATGTGACCTATGCTTATTTCATTGTTTGTATGTCTGACATGGGATTCTATTTTGCTTTGGGCTAGGCCAGTATAGGAACTGGGAGGCCAGAGTTCGAGGGTGGGGACTGAGTGTATAAGATTCATTCATGTGGGTTCCCCAGTGAAATCCCATAGGCAAGCTGTGCCTCTGGAGCATGGCCTGGAAATTTGTAGAGAACATATATAGATATTGGGGCTTTCCCTGGAAAAGGTACTGGAAAGCTATGCCTTTAACTTAGGTATGTTAATAAAAATATGGGAATTTTAAAGTGTGTAATTTGCTCCAGCATGGCAAAAAAAAAAAATCATCTCAGAGTTCTGTTTTTGTTGAAATAACAAAGTTTTAGTCAAAATTTAAAGTCCTTGTACAGAGGATGTGAAAGAAAGAAATGCTCCAGTGTGGCCTAGATATAACATGTCAGCCTTATCATTCAGAGGCTGAATCTTTGCTTTTAGTGTATTGTTTCATGTTTACTCTAACACAGTAATGTGATGCAAGGTCCCCACCAGGCCAAAGGTCGGCATATGTCTATACACGATGTGGTATGAAGGCAGGAGGGGCATACCATAAAGACATGAAGCTGAGTTTAAAGCATCTAAGGCTAACTAAGTGACTATTCCATATCCGTTTTCAAAGCTTTCCACAGTCCTATCATCTTATTTCTTTCTGTTCAGTTTTGTTTCTAACAAATCTAGATATAGCTATTTGACATAGACCATGATAGTTTAAATTTTAAATGTATGGGCAAATTTACCTGTCACATATCTCAAGTCTCAGCTATAATTAAATTAATTATGAATAAACTTACACATATATCTCCATGATATATACATACAAAGCTTAATATTATGGAAATATTCCATGCACATGAAAGATTAGTATGTAATGAGCAGTAAACACTTAAACTAATAGTACAGTATTTGTGAGTCCAAAAGCATAATTTCATAGATTAAATTATGTTTCCTTTCTAGCCTGATTTATGGAGATTCAATTCAATATTGTTTTATTTGAGGTCTTATATGAGATGTCTTGCTTCATTAATTCAACACAAATTCAAATTAAAATGAATAGTGGTAATTATGATGAGCCCTTAGTTTTCTCCATTCTTCCAAGGCAAGTCACTATTTGTCTATTACAAATAAGGCAAGTCAAGCTCAAAGGTCAAGCATGTAAATTACATGAGATGAGAGAATCTGTTATACTTGCGGATGGGATAAATGGATATTCCTGTTCTCCTCTATGTCCTGCTTCAAAAGACTCTTTAAAGGAATGTATTGTGTTCATTTCAGTGAAGATTTTATTTATTTTTTAGCAGATTTGAAACAGTTTGATCAGAATGATTACTTTAGGGGACATGTTTTCAGCATATGCCAACATAAAAAATGATGGTGCCATAAATAATTTTGATAGATTGTCTACATGTTGGATTTGAGTTTTGGTTTCAAACACCTCATCTTTCTGAGGTTATATTTAGGGAACTGTTTAAATTGTTTGCGAGCTGAGCTATCTCTTTCTAACCAGATCTCTCGCTAAGTGTTGATAAAGATTAATCGCTTTACCATTTTTCATGTGTCTACTCTCACCCCATTCAATTACAATCAAACATATCACATTCCTGTCAGTAATACTGATAATTAGATTTAGGAATCCTGATTTCCTGCTTTTCTGTTATCTTTTATTTAAAAAAAAATTCAACTGGCTTAATATTTTATTTTCTGGCAATTTCAAACCCTCGTTTGTCTCACTTACGTGTGTATGAATGTGTGCACATGTGCATATGTGCATGCGCATTTAGTGTGCACTTGTGTGTGCATGCATGTACATGTTTCTCTGTGTGCATCTGTGTGTGTGCATGTGTGTGCTTGTGAATATGTGTGGCCACATGTGCTGAGGCAAAAGTATGGAAGGAGGTCAGGGAGAAACTCCCCAATGCTACTTTCTTATTCTCTATTACGGTTTCTGTGGGTTAAATTCAAGTTGCCTGGTCTTCGTGGCTAATGGTAATATGTGCTGTTTATTACCCAAGTCCTGTTATTTATCTTTGTTTTCTTCCAGACGTAATTCATCCAAATTGTTTAATGATGTTTCCCTTTATGTTACCTTACACTTATCTCCTTTTAATTATTCATCTAGTTACTGTCACTAAAATTATTATTCACTTATCATCTATTTATATGTCTATATGTATTCATTAGACATTTCATTGGAGTTTATTACAAAATGGTAAAATTTTAATTATTTTCTGTATTTAATTTGTTACAGATTTAATAAATATCAGACTCACACTTTATTACTACCTCTAATTTGGAATAGATGTCAACCTATTCCTAAGTCTTAATTTTAGGAAATTCATTGCTGCCTGATCTTACATTTTTCTTTTTTTTCTGACAATAATTCCAAATATCACAGATGATATATTCCTTCTTAAAATAACTTTCTTCAAATATCTTTTGAAAATATGAACCATTCACCTTTTAATGAGTTGAGGGAGGGAGGATGGGATTAGGAGGTAATGAGGGAGGGAACCACAGCTGGGATACAAATTGAATAAATTTTAATAGAGAAAAAGAAAAAAAATACTTCAGGTAGTTTAGATGCATGCTACTGTCTAACTTTAGTTTGCTACTCTTTATTGTCTCAAACTGATCTGTATTATTCCTAGCACATAGTTCAATCTTACCATTTAATTACAATAAGCCAGAATATCAAATTATTATAAATAATGGCATCATTAAAAGAGATTATTTTAAAAACTCATTGACATGTGTTCACTGCACACAACAATTGGTTTCATAAAGATATTTCCATTCAAACACACTATGTACTTGGTCATATTCATCTCTATATAATAATTTTCTTCCTCTTCCTTTCCCCTAATTCATTGATTTTTCTAGACAACCTCATATTATTTCATGTAAATATTTAACATTGAAGATTTACAAGTGATATAACAGCTATATTTGTCATTCCATGAGTTTTTCTTATTTCATGTACTATCTCTATGTGTATTCATTTCCTACATATTGCATAATTTAGTTCTTATTTATGAGTAAAGCTGATTTATACAATATTTCTTGTTTTATATTTTCATCTTTATCCATATTAATATTGTATTCACTGTATATATTCATCTCTTGATAGATAATTAACCTGATTCTAAAATTTCCTTACAAGGAATAGTGTGGAAATAAATAAATATGAATACTCAAATTTCTCTTTCTTTTCTTTTTTTTGTCTCAACTGACATTTAAGCTGATTCTATAACTTCCTCACATGGAATAATGCAGAAGTAAATATGAATACTCAAATTTCTCTTTCTTTTTTCTTTTTTTTTTTCTCAATTCATTCATTACATATCCCAAGTGAAGCCCTCTCCCTCAACTCCTGCCAGTCCCACCTTCCCTCCCTCTTTCCTCCATCTCCTTCCCCTAGTCCACCTAGAGGGTCAGTTCTCTTCACACTGCCATCTGCCCATAGCTTATCAAGTCTCATCAGGACTGCCTGGATCCTCTTCCTCTGTGGCCTGGCAAGGCTGCATTGCCAGGGGCACGTGATCAAGAATAGGCAACCGAGTTCATGGCAGAGGCAGTCCCTGCTCCCCTTACTTAGATACTCACCTGGAGACTGAGCTGCCAATGGGCTATATCTGAGCAGGGGTTCTAGGTCCTCTCCATGCATGGTCCTTGGTTGGTGCTTTATCCTCCCTTGATTCACCTATTCTTCCTCTAGGTCAGGTAACTTTGTAGAGAGAGGTTCAAGGAGCCTCTGGCCAGACACAATCCTCTGTGATCTTGGGACTCATGGCTTGAACAAAGCATGGCTATTTATTTGATACTAGACACTCACAGGACACTTACTGCTTGGCTTTTGTTTAAATGAGACACCATAAGACTAGACACTATGGCTTAATTTTAATGCATAAAATTATTCTATCCACGCTAACAGAAGACTTATAATCTTCCACTACACAAGCTGTGAGGTTTTGAAACTTGTGAAATGGTAGAAGGGAAATACTACTCAGTGAAGGAAATCACCAGTAAAGCCATAGAGAACCACAATCTACGACCCATGGGTTTGTGGGTGACTGTACTTACCCAGTTCTTCTGCTGTCAGGAAATTCCCTATGTACCTGGTCTAGTCACCTTGCAGCTTCTCCATATCCTGCATGCTAACATACAGTACAATTCCAGGCATTTTTCCTTAAACACATTCACTAATTTCCTTTTCTTGTAATTGAGGGTCTTCCTGCTAATTTTTTTTTATTTTGTTAATATTAGTTACAGTTTATTAACTTTGTATTCCATTGTATCCCTTCCCTCATTCCCTCCCAATCCCACTCTCCATCCTTCATCTCTTCCTTGTCCCTTTCCAAGTCCACTGATAGGGGAGGACCTCATCCCCTTTCATCTGACCCTACTTTATCAGGTATCTTCAGGACTGGCTGCCATGTCCTCCTCTGTGGCCTAGCAAGGCTGTTCCTCCCTCAGGGAGGGGGGGGAGGTCAAAAAGCCTGTCATTGAGTTCATGTCAGAAATAGTCTCTGTTCCCCTTACTAGGGTAACCACTTGGATACTGAGCTACCATTGGGCTACATCTGAGCAGGGATTCTAAGATATATCCATACATGGTCCTTGGTTGGAGAAACAGTCTCATAAAAGACCCCTGTGCCCAGATATATTTGGTCCTTATGGAGCTCCTGTCCTTTTCAGGTCATACTAACTCCCTCTTCTTTCATGATTCCCTGCACCATGTCGAAGTTATGGTTATAAGTCTCAGTATCTGCTTTGATATGCTGCTACGTAGAGTCTTTCAGACGCCCTCTGCGGTAGGCTCCTGGCCTGTTACTTGTTTTCTTATACTTCCAATATTCATCCCATTTGTCTAAGTGAGTATTGATCATCTTAACCCAAGTCCTCTTTCTTGTTTATCTTCTTTAGGTGTATAGTTTTCAGTATGTTTATCATATCTTATAGGTCTATATAAGTGAGTATGTAGCATGTATGTCTTTCTCCTTCTGGGATGCCTCACTCAGAATGATATTTTCTAGGTCCCATCATTTGCCTGCAAATTTTATGATTTCCTTGTTTTTAATTGCTGAGTAGTATCCCCTTATTTTTTGTTTAATTCTTACCTTGATAGGAACCTCAGAGCCAGGAGAAATAAGTTCAACACACTTGCATCAGCAAAGGGGTCAAAGTGGATGATCTGACAGTGGACATAAAATAGGATTCCTTTCTTTTGTGGAAAGGGCCCAAGGAAGAAGGCTGATGGTAAGACAAAGAGCACCTGGAAGCAAGGGGTGCAAAGAGTGATGCAGCTGAGTGCTCAGCCTTAATTCAGGGACTAAGACCTGTGAAGTCTTTTGATTCCATGAAGTCCCATTAATCATGTCTTGCTATTATTTCCTGAACTATTGGACTCCTTTTCAGCACATCTTTGACTATTCTAAATACTGAAACAAATTCAAGTTATGCAAATTTTTATGAATATGCTCAGCAGTCTTTTTTATATTGTTGTACAGAAGCATTATTAAAATGGAAAATAGACAAAGCAGAAGCTTATAGATTAGTGGCATGTTACCACTTTCAAATAGCTGATTAAGTGCCAGGTTCATGATAGAAACTCACTTTGCATAACAATGCAAAAGCTCTCAGCTGTGGCTTGGTCATGATTACTTTGAAGATTAAAAGAAGTTTAGAACTGTTAGAATTTTAGTTCATTTAAATTAAGGTATTATCATTACTGGGGTAGGAGCAATGGGTATGCAGATAAAGGTAATGGCCGTCAACACTGATATCCTAACTTCAATCCTGCAAAATCTTTATACTGGAAAGATATAACCAACTCCCAAAGAAAATTATCTTCTGATGTCTACACACATACACACACATACACACATGCCCCACACATAAGCACACACTCAAACATAAAAATAAATAAAATTGAAAATCATTAATTTAACTGAAATTGCACGTACAATTTGATGTCCTATTAAAATTTTAAAAATTTTTACATAATCATATCCTCTCTCCACTTTACTTCCTCCAAACCCTCTTATGTATCCACCTTGCTTTCTCTCAAATTCATAGGCTTCTTTTTCTTTGATTTTTGTTTTATTAAACATCTGAATACTACTGTCTCTGGCATTATAATGCTAAAGTTAAATACATGTATATAACTAAACACCTATCACTTGTGGGAAAATTCTCATAATTCTTTTATTTATCTTTTAATTTATGCACCAGTAAGTAATTATATATAAATACAAGATGGTGTAATTGCATCCCAGAGTTTCTTTTTTTCTATCTAATTATCCCTAGTTACCCATTAATATACTCTTCTCCATTATTTCCTCATCTTTTACCCCCACCCCAGACTCTGGTAATCAGATAGGTTATCCTTTATTAGCTTCTAAACTCTTTCAGATTCTGTCATCTTGTCCTTGCATTTCTGTGATTGACTTATTTAACCTGACATTTTTATCTTCATTTGAAACTATAATGTCACCAGTGAGACAATTTCATTCTCTTTATTCTGGGACAATGTTTTATTATATAACTAGTACATTTGTTTCAGTCATTCATCAGTTATGGCAGTTAAGCTACTCTCTTCTAAGGCTGTTGTCAACAGAACTGCAATAACCAGGATGGCGCAGATGTTGCTTTGACACACAGATTTCACACTCCTGGATAAGTACTCTAAATCGGAATTGCTGAATCATATTTTGGTCTATTTAGATCTTAGAGAGAATTTACAGTGATTTACATAATCTTCTTCCTTTCACATTTATTTCTGCAGTATTTAAAGGTTCTTGTTATTTAAAAAATTATATATTATTTGTGTGTGTATGTATGTGTGTGTGTGTGCGTGCACATGAGTGTGCACAGATGTGCAATGGAGCACTTGTGGAGGTCAGGGACACTTCTCGGGTGTTCTTTCATCACTTCCACGTGGAATCTTGAGGTCTAATTCAGGTTTTTATGCTAGAATGGCAAACGCTTTCCTCCCTGATGAATCTCATCAGCCCCAGATTTCACTTTTCTCTATGTCCTTGCCAACTTTGTGAACCTTTACGTTTTAGAATATCTATAATCACTGGAGTAAAATGACAGGTTTTTAGTTTTTGGTTTTACAGTTTCTTTGATTACAGTGGGACCTTTCTCACCATGGTATAAATAATGACAAGGAGACTTCCATACAGTTTAAAGTCTAAGCCTTTAACTGGGGCAGATTCCCAGCTACCATGTAGACTTAACTTGGTGATTCTACCTCAACCAGCCATGTGGCTACCACTTTGTTTCTTCAAGTCTGTCTGCTCTCTTCCTCGTGTGCTTCTGACTCTCACTAATTTGCTTTCTTCCCGCCATCTCATTCTCTTCCAGGAATGTCTGCCCTCCACTTCCTTCTCCCAGGATGGAGCACCCTCCTGTCGATGCGTTTTCTCATTCATAGCTCATGTATCCCACTATTCTTCTCGAGATTTCCTGTCTTGATTGTTTAATGTGTCCTCCATGTTTTATGCTCACATTTGAGGATATGCCATTTTAGATCTTGATTACCTCATTCAAAGCGATTATTTTTCTTGGTCAACCCATTTACCTGAAATTTTCTTGTATCATTATCCTTTACAGCCAAATAGTATTCCATTGCGCTCATGTATTACATTTCCTTTATCTGTTTTTCTACTGAGGGACATTGAAGTGGTTTATGGTATTGGTGGGCACTCACACGCTTGTAATATATACTCACACATACACACACACAACTAAAAATATATAATATATAATTTTTTTATGTTTAAACATTTTAAACATAAAATATCCACATGCAGATCAAATTTACCATGATAAAATATTACTAAACCCCCACAATAAATGTGTCTAGCATATACCTATGTACATATGCTAGAATTAGACATATAAATGTGCACATGGATATATTGTTACGTTTTATATGACTCAGTATATATATGAGTATTTAAGTCTATCTTCCTACAATATTTCTCTTATATTCAGTTAGCAATACTTTTAGATAAAACAAAAAATACCCATCTTTGGCATATATTTTTGAAAAATTTTAATTTGAAATTTTTATTTGTTTATATGCGTATTTATATATTTGGGGTATTTAACTTAAACCTGTTGTTCTCTTTTTATTTTTATTTTTTACGTTAATTACAGTTTATTCACTCTGTATGCCAGCTGTAGCCCCTTCCTTCTTCCCCTCACAATCTCACCCTCCCTTCCTCAGCTACTCCTATCCCCTTTTACAAGTCCTTCACCCCTTTCATCTGACCCTAGCTTATCAGGTCTCATCAAAACTGGCCACACTGTCCTCCTCTGTGGCCTGGCAAGGCTGTTCCCCCATCCAGGGGAAGCAGTCAAAGAGTTAGCCACTGAGTTTATGTCAGAGACAGTCCCTGTTCCCCTTACTAGGTTACCCACTTGGATGCAAAGCATATTTATATTTTAATATTTTCATTTTCTAGTTGTGCAAATTTATTTTACCTACTTGTGTACAATATTTCTTCACGTGTGCTTAAATATGTATACGTAGGTGACATATACTTTCTATTACTTTAAGTACAGTCTAGCTGTATAGCCTAGTCCAGTTTCTAACTTGCTTTCCCCTTGCTTTAGTGTGCAGAGTTCTGTAACCATAGGAATGCAAAATTCCATGACTTTCTTGATATTTCTCTTTAACTGTCTTACACAGTTTTCTTCAGTTTAACCCCATTTAATGACATTTTTATCTAAGTGATAAATACATATATAGGACATAATTTCATAGTGTATGTGATTATATAATGTGTGATATAAACATATGATAAATTAACTGTGATAGAATCTATATTAAAGGTTTTTTTCTGTTTTTCATGGTTTTTTGGTGCATACACATTGATCATTTTGAGTTTATGGTCATAAATTAAATTTTAGTATGTCATGTGCTATCTAGCTTCTTGAAGCCTCTTGTAGTTAATTTTATATTGCCCAAGAGTGCAAAGTGGGTGTTGATATTTGCAGTATCTTCCATGCCCTTCACAGTGGTATCTGTATTGCCACTTCCACAGGCTCATAAAGAGTTCCCTTGATGCCAACTTCAGAGCCCACTTCTTTGTAAACCCTTTCATGGCTCTGTAGCATTGGCTTGTGTGTGTGTATGTGTGTGACTTTGATTTTGTTTGTTGAAATAGTTTTTTTTTTTAATTTTCTTCACTCAGATTGTATAAAGAAACCAAAACAATAAAAATCCCTTAAAATGGATGGATGACATATAATTGGCTTCTTATCCAGGAAAAAAATAAATCTCTAAAATTTATACTTCCAGAGTTCTGGACAGAACTAAATATAAATTGACATTAAGTTATATTTTTGCTAGAACCCACTGTCAGAGTACCTGGGTGGGGAGTGAAGATTAAAATAATTAAAACAAATCACACTACACACGGAATCAGCTTGAGAGGGCTGTCAGTAATGACTACAAACAGCATGGGTTTATTCCAGGATTCATATTTTATAGGCAAAAAAAAAAAAAAAGTCACATTAATACAAAAAGAAAAGTTCCTGGAAATGCCAAACTTTTCTAAAACTCCTTCCCTATAGCAGATAAGGTCCCAAGGTCACACAGACAAGCTTTAATGAACTTGGAACAAGTTTTAAGGAACTGGGTTAAACTTCTTTTCTCTTTCTTAAGGTGAAAGCCAGGGTGAAAACATAACAAAGCTTGACAAATAAGCAGCTCTCCACATAGTTTGAAGCTATTAATTTAATTTAATTTTCAAAGTATTTTAATTATGTAATCATAATCCTATAAGATGCATGCTGAAGCATGAGAACTAAAAGGAACATTTCTTCAAGTCACCTTCAATATTCTAGAAAAATATGTATGTTTACATATATATAGTCTATTAAATCTGAAAACCATGTAAATGGGAGTATATTTCACTTGAATTTATGAAATTTTCTTATGCCTTTTAGGTTTCTCAAGCTTAGAATTACTTTGAAAAAAAATTCTCAATGACTAACTGTATTTTCTTTTTTATTTTGTTAAGTTTTTCATTTATTTACATTTATTATTATTTTTGTTTGTTTGTTTTTCAAGACAGGATCTGCCTGCCTCTGCCTCCTGAGTACTGGAATTAAATGCATGTGTGACCACCTCCCCCCTTCATTTTGGATTTTCACTTTAGGGTTTACAGAAATATTTTAGTTGATGAAAACAAAACAATGAGCAACATTTTTAAGGATCTACACTTGTTTCTATGAACACACTTTTGAGCAAATCTTTAACTGTATCTGGACTTGGCTGCATGAAACAAGAAGTTAATAAATTCTGATGAACATTAAGTGTTTTATAAAATGCCTACTTTAAGATGTCCTTCTGCAGATTATATTTTCTCACAATACTTGTACAATGTATCTTCAGCATTAGCTGCTTTTGGTATGTCAGCTTTTCTGAAGAGGCTTATTAAGTATATCTCCAAAGTGAGAAATAAAGGCTTAGGTAAATGGTATCCTTCTTCTCAAGAAAGAAGGATAACAAGTTTAACAAGTTCTTTTATTTATTTTATTTTATTTTTTTTGGAGCTAAATTGACTAGGCCTTAAAGAATAGCTTCCAACTAGACAGAACTTAAAAACAATGCTGTTGAACTCAGAGAACTTGGTAAACAAGTTTCAGTTTGTATCTACTTTACAGTTTGGTGAACATTACACAAGAGTCTGAAAGACATTTAAACTCAACTGTCAAAGCTTGAGGGTAATGTCCAGGAGAAGCAGTCAGCAAGCTTGCTGGCATTCAGCCTTAAAAAAATGCTTTGAATGCTTCAGATGGACAATGGCAGATGGATCACTTCGATGGAAACTTTCAGAATAGGTTAAAGTACAGACTTCAGTACCTCCAAAGGTCCATATTAAGAAAATTAAATTATTTTTATTGGCAAACGTATATTTCATACGACTTTCCTTTGCTTAATTTCAAATATATTATTGTCTAATCATTTAATACACGATTTCATCATGAATACATTCACAAATATGATAGATAAAATGACATGAAGAAGGGATGGAGTGCTTAGTTTTAATTGAATCATCTTTATCAACCACTCACTCTCTTTTAAGGCTTGGGCAACATCATGGAAGAAAAAGCAGAAAGAATGAAAGAGTCACAGTATGCCATAATGCTGTGGTAGGTTGTCTTTGGCTTAACATGGCTAAGGCACTCATAAGCTCACGGTAGCTGTGGTTACAGGCAGAAGACCTATACAAGATATAACATGCTAAAATTCCTATGTAGATGGGGTCTGTGATATCAAGACTTCATTTTATATGGAGGAACTATCACTCATGGAGGATATGATCACAGGCAAGTTTCCCATGGTCCAGTAGATAACCTCACACACCTAGACACAGGAGCAACACCCACCGGAGTTTGTGGGTTACCGAAAATGAGGAAAAAGAGTTAAGAGGAGAAGGAAGAGGAGGAGGAGGAGGAGGAAAGAGGAAATAACAAGGTTTGAAGGGGAGCAAATTTGGAAGATATGGAAGGAGTTGGAGGAGGGAAATGATCACTATGTATGATATTATCACATTATGTACATATATAAAATTCTCATAGATTAAATAATATTTTCAAACATATGTATCAGAATGTGTTTTACCTGGTAATAATTTAGGTTGAATCTTAAAAAGCAACTTTGTCATGAACTAAGATTTTGAACATATTTGTGTTTCATTACAGCTTAATAATATGTGCAAGGTTGTACATCCAATTTTATATACCTTTCCATATTTTATGCTTATGAGTCCATTTTTAAATTTTGAGATCTCATATAATGCTTTCATGTTCTTAGCCAAAATGCCTTCATAATTAAGGTTGTTTTAATATATTGTTTTAATGTTTTTAAATCTAGAAAACTAAACCAAAACCTGACTTAAAGTTACTTACTAATAACTGCCTCAAAAAATTAAAAACATGGACTGATTTATAATCCCATGTCCTTAAGTTCAAGGCAAACTAAAAAAAAAAAGTAATTAAAGAGAAAAATGCAAAGCCTATTTCTTCTTACTGCATACATAGAATTAAAATAATACGTCTTTCTTGAAAGCTACTGAATTGGTTTATAGAAGCTATCTTAGCACTGTTAAAACTAAAGATTCCCTTATATGGTTCAATTATGAAATGAGATGCTTTGCTTTCAATGGATATACTAGGCAGAGATTGGATTTACAAATATCTATTTGTTACCTAATACTCATTAATAAGCCAAGATCATCTTGCATGGAAGATATTAATTTGATATAATAATACCCATGCGATTAATAATTTACTATGGTATGTGAATAGTCATTTGTATGGAAATTTTTAAACTGAGTTGAATGTAAATGATTCAGATGTACTTTCTTGCTTTCAAATTAAATGGATACTCTATCAATGTCTAATCTGCAAACTTTCAGACTCAATAACTTTAAGAAACATTAAAGTATTGGCACTTGAAACATGTTCAATTTCAACATATCTGTCTGCCAGGAGAGAAGCAGCATACCGGTTCCTTCCAGATATTACTTTAAAAGCCAGTATATTCTTAATGTGACTGTTATTTTGAGGATATTTGTCTCGGTGAAATGTCCAGTGAACTACTCATATAGCAAAACAAAAAAGACATCACTGTGAGGAAGATAGGTTTAGCAAGGAGAGAATTTGACAGCATTGGCAAGGAGATAACAAAGAGTAGAAGAGTGAAAATATTCAGAAAACTTGATTAGAATTTTTTTTGTACTTTAAAAATTATTTATTTATTTATCTATGCACTGATCTATTTATTTATTTATTTATTTATTTATTTATTTATTTATTTGAGCTTGGAAGTGAAGATTCATTGAGTTTATTTTTTGTGTGAATATAAGATTTTTTTCAATTTTATTAATTATACTTTATTTACTTTGAATCCCCCCTCACCCCATGAACACATCCCTCCTCCCCTCCCGGCCCCACCCACCCTTCACCTTCTCTATGCATGACCCTCCCCAAGTCCACTGTTAGGGTATGTCTTCCTCTGCTTCCTTCTGATCCTAGTCTATCAGGTCTCATCAGGAGTGGCTGCATTGTCTTCCTCTGTGGCCTGGTAAGGCTGCTCCCCTCTCAGGGGGAGGTGATCAAAGAGCAGGCCTATCAGTTCATGTCAGAGACAGTCCCTGTTGCAATTACTGTGGAACCTACTTGGACACTGAACTGTCATGGGCTACATCTGTGGTAATCTCTGTGAATGGTCCTTGGTTAGAATATCAGTGACAGGAGCTCCACAAGGAGAACAACAGAACCAAAATATCTGGGTACAGGGATCTTTTCTGAGACTGATACTCGATTGGAATTTTTAAAGACCGAGTTTAGTAGATGTTATTAATATACTGATTGACCTTGTTAAAGTATTAACTCTTATAGTTAAATAATTCTGTAAAAAAATATTAAATTTGGGGATAAAAATTAAAATTTTGAAAACATTGCCATAGCATGCATGAAATTAATGCTTGGAAGACCCCAATGCCTGCCACTCTGTGTTGCCACTGACTGTGACCTATTGAATGGTCTCAGCCGAGGTCTTTTGTATTCTTGATCTACAGTGATAAATTACACACACACACACACACACACTTTTGAAAAGAAGAAACAAAGCTAAAAATCAACCCTTTCTGATTTCAATTTTATTATAAAAGTACAGGTAAGTAAGGTGTTGTATATCTATATTTACAGGTATAGAGGCAAATGGAATAAAATAGAATATTCATCATTTTTCATTCACATATGAAGAAATACCGAAGCTCATTCAATTTAGTATCATTAACGCGTATACAGGTGAAGCTGGGTCATGATGTGCAAAAGAAAATAGTTCAATCTTTACAAAACAACAGTGAAAATTAATTCAACTAACATGGATTTAAGTCCTAAATGGAAGAAACAAAACTATGACACATTTGACAAAAACTACAAATGAATTGCTTCACAATATTCAGTTGGCATTACTTTAAGAGCACACAAAAGACACAGCCAAGAAAATAACACAAATGGCAATTTGACCATTATGATATATTTTGAGAATATACAACCACAAATTGAACAAAAAGGAAAGTACATGAGAATAGAAAATTTTTGCTAATTAGCAATCACATACAGCGTTAGTGTCCGGATGCCTCAGGAGACCCTCAAAGTTCAAAATGTGAACAAGAAAGCAGGGAGCACTCATGGAAAGGACATAGACGCTGCTTAGATGAAGTCTATGGACCGCTCTGTTTCCAAGTGTGTTCCATAGGAAAGGGTACCTGACATGAACTCAGTGTCCGGCTCTTTGATCACCTCCTCCTGGTTTGTCCAGCCTCACCCACCAAGCTGGGTTCCATCCCAAGAAATGGGCCTTAAGTCCAACCAAGTGTTGGCTGGTTACTCCTACAAACTTTGCACCATCATATGCACACCAACATAATCTTGCTTGCAAGTCACCATGCAAATCAAAGGGTTTGTAGTTAGGTTTGTATCTAGCTTTCTCCTTTGGTTTTACTTTGTATTTTCCAGTATCCTGGGCTCTAGGTAGACATCATCTCTACTTCTCTTTGTTCCATGAGTTGTGTAGGTGTTGTCTTCAGCAATACAGCCTTACATTCAGTGTGTAGAGAGCAACCCTTGACAATATCCTGGGCTGTTTTGGAGTCTCTATGGGGCCCATTTGGCCAACAGTCATTTATATTTCAATAAGTAACAATATTGCAGAAATACTATCAGTAAAACTATGTAGGGGTTTAAAGTAGAAAAGAAAAAAATAAACACAACTTATGCTTCTTGTTTTCCAGTTTCAGATTCTAATGCCATACAATGTCATGCTTTTTAAAACATTAATTCTCATTGAAAAGTCTTGTAGACTTCTGTCCTAAAACCATCTGATGCTAGGCGTTTGTTTGTTGGAAGTTCTAAGTACTGCTTCTAATTCATTATGGGTTATAGACCTATTTAAATTGTTTATTGATCTAGATTTAACTTTGTTTTCTGGTATATATCAAGAAAATTATCCATTTCTTTCAGATTTTACAAGCTGATGTACAGGTTTTAAAATATATCTTTATGATTTTCTGGATTTCCTCATTTTCTGTTGTTGTGTAACACAAATTCGTCTATAATTTACCTAATTTGCATATTTTCTCTGTATCTTTTAAGAAATTTGCCTAAGGGTTTGTCAATATTATTGATTTTCTCCAAAACCAGCTGTATGTTCCATTGATTTTTTGTATTTGTTTGCTATTTTTGTTTCTATAATATTGAATATTAAGTTTGATTTTGTTCTGCCATGTACTCCTTTTGGGTGTTATTTCTCTTTAATGTTTTATATGTCTCAGCTGTCCCATTAGGTTACTAATATCTTTCCACTTTTTTAAATGAAGTTATTTAGTTCCATGAACTTGCCCCTTAAAACCTGTTTTGATTGTGCTCCAAAAATTATGTATGGCATATATTCATTTTCACTCAATTCCAAAAAGACTTTAATTTCTTTCTTGAACCATTTCACTCATTAGTAAGTTGTTCAGTTTCCATGACTTTCTAATCTTTCTGTTGTTTCTGTTGTTGATATGTAGTACTATTCTGTGATTATCAGATAAGATACAGGGCATTATTTTAATTTCCTTGCATTTCTTGACTCTTGTTTTGTTATTGACTGTGTGGTCAATTTTGGAGAAAGTTCCATGTGGTGTGGGAGAGAAAATGCCTTCCTTTGTGTTTGGGTGAAATATTATTAAATATTTCTTAGGTCCATTTGTTTTACGACATCATTTAGCTTCAGCTGAATGTTATTCCTTTTGGTATGCCTTAATAAGTAATATTGTCTTTTGCCATTGCAGCTTTCAATATTAGTCATTTGTTCTGTGTGCTTAGTATTTTGATTATTATTTGTCACGGGTAATTTCTTTATTAGCCCAATCCATCTGGTGTTCTGTATCCTTTCTGTACCATGTTTAGCCCCTCTTTTTTTTAAATTAGGGAAATTATGTCTATGATTTTGTTAAAAATGGTTTCTGTGTCTTTGAACTAGGTTTCTTCTCTTTCATGTATTCATAATATTAACATATTGGTCTTTTCTTAGTATCCCAGACTTCTTGGATGTTTTATGTCTGGATAATTTTATATTGAAATTCCATTTGAACATCTATCCATTTCTTCCGTCTTGACTTTATTGCCTAAGATTATATCTTTTGTCATTTGTATTCTGTTGGTGAGGCTTTCCTGTGAGGCTCCTGTTCAAGTTCTTACAATTTTTATATCTTGTTTTTCCTCAGTCTAGATTTTTATTTAGAGATCCTATTTCTACTTACATATCTTAAACTATTTTCTTCATTTCATTCCACTATTTGTTTATTTTCATAGACTTCATCAATTTTTTTTCATATCATCTTTAAGGTCCTTGATCATATTTATCATCTCTATTTTGGAGTTATTTCTTGTGCTTCAACTATATTAGGATGACTGGATTTAGGATGATTAATAGAGACATATTGTTCTGGCATTTCTAGATTTTGTTTTTATTCTGGTATCTATGTATCTCTTTATGGAATAACTGAAATTCTAGATGTTGATATCTGGCCTGGTCTATGTTGGGTGGATGTTCCATTATTTGGTTTCCATTGCCCTCTCTGTTTCTTTGGAAAATGTGGTGGCTATTGGTTTCCTTATAGGGAATACTTCTGAGGTCCTGTCAGGTGTGACTCCTGGGTATGTCCTTGATATGATGAACTTCTAAGTATTGGGATATGTCACTAAGAAGTGAGTTTGTGCTAGAAGGAAGTGGGCTCAAAGGGTCCACCAAATGGATGAAAGCTGCATGTGCCACCAGGATCTGAGTAGACCCTGCTACACAGCAAGATATATGACTGGAAACTGGAATTACAGGACAGGAGGAAGAGTGAAGATTACCTACCCAAGTCCTTTGTGGGTGTGGCTGGCAGAATCCCAAAGAGTGCCTCCTGGGAATCTTGAGATAAAAGGCTAGGATAGTGTAGAAAGGCTACAGAAGATCTGTGAGATATCCTGAAAATGAGGGCAGAGAGAATAGGAGACCAAAGCAGGTGGCCTGCTACACAGAAATAAGACCTGGACTTGTAATTGAAAGACAGGAGGAAAAGAACCATGGACATGGTCTTCTCTAATATGGTCTTTGAGCTGGCTTTCCTGTCTTTGAATGTTATCTCATTGGATTATGGCATGACTTATCCCCACTTATCGGCTTTGAGCTCACTTATGGAGGAGACATGTTTGCAAAAGCTTAGGCTTTTCTAACAACTGAGATGCTTGGCATCATCTTTTTTCATTTTTTTCTTTTATTATTATTATTATTATTATTATTATTATTATTATTACTACTACTACTACTACTACTACTACTACTACTACTACTACTACTATTACTACTACAATTATTCACTTTTTATCCCAGCTGTGACCTCCTCCCACATCTTCTTTCAGTCCCAACCACCCTCCTTTTCCCTCGCTCTGCTCCCTCATTTCCTTCCCCTAGTCCACTGATAGGGGAGGTCTTCCTTCCCTACCATCTGACCCTCACCTATCACATTTGGACTGTCTGGATCCTCTCTCTCTGTGGCCTAGTAAGTCCACCTCACCAGGGGGAGTTGAGTTACCAGCAGGCAACCAAGTTCATACCAGTAACTGTCCCTGCTCCCCTTACTGAGGAACCCCAGATGAATATCGAGTGGCAGAGAAACATTTAAAGAAATGATCAGTATCCTTAGTCTTCTGGGTAATGCATATTAAAACAACACTGGGATTTCATCTTACACCCCTCAGAATAGCTAAGATAAAAGACTTAAGTGACAACACATGCTAGAGAAGATGTGGAGAAAGAAGAATCCTCCTCTATTGCTCATGGGAATATAAACCTGTATAACTACTTTGGAAATCAATCTGGTACTTTCTCAGAAAATTTGGAATAGTGCTACCTGATCCAGCTATACCACTCTTGGACATATATCTGAAAGATGTTTGACCATACAACAAGGACATTTCCTTGATGTTATCTTAAATAGATACATGATTATTATATTTATCATAGAAAGAAATGTCACTTCTTTGGGTACAAAGGCTTCAGAAAATTACTAATACTTAATATTTTAATCATTTAATACCTGTTTTCTCATTTTATATATAGCAAGATCATTTGGAAATTTGTGCCTTGAATTTACCCATGGTGACCTGACTAGTAACAAATGCTAAACTTTTCAAGAGCCTGGCTATTTTTATGATTAAATCCTGGTGTGGGTCCTGAGTTTTGTGAGGATGTAAGAAATGAAACACTTTTTATGTGCTTCTGAGGGGTCCCTCTGGCTTTTATATTTAGTTTTACTTGATGATTAATCAACATCAACCTTTGAATTTTTTTTTCTCTAGAACATCATTTGCCCAAGGCAACTTCCCTAGCATTTTACTTGCTTGTAATTACAATTGCCTTCATATTTCTAACCCTCACAATAGGAATAGTTACTAGTGTATTTTTTTCCATTAATGTAACAATCTATTTTGGTACCTTGAGAATTTGAACAATCGCTGTTTTGTTTTATGCCAGAGGCTTCCTATGATTCATCAGTTACCAGAGACAGCCATTACCCCAACAAAGAAGCAGGAGATTCAGAGTGTAGTTAACAGTTTTTTTCAGTGTCTGCGTCTCAGAAGACTCGGGTACTGACATGCAGAGTTTTTATTGTTGTTTTGTTTTTTTGTTTGTTTTGTTTTGTTTTTGTTTTGGGGGGTTATTTTTTTTCCAGAAATGAGTCTTTGAAATGATATTAGGAGTTGAACCTTCACCGAGGAGTTTCCTTGGAATCAACACCTAGACAGAAGGGAAGTAAGTGAAATTGGATGGTGATGCTTTCAAAATAGAGTATATTCACAATTCCAGCGCAGAGGAAGGAGTACTAAGGCAGGTAGGGCACTGCTTATTCTCAGTTGAGACAATTGCTCAGACTCCAGATACAGGCATGGAATAGGCCTCTGGTAAGAGATGACTTTGAGTGGTAAAGAAGCAAGTCCGCTAAGACTCTCTGTAGAGGATAATTTCATTACAGGTTTAACAACTGAAGGATGAAGTTAAACACACTAAGCTCGTAGGAATATAGGCTACTGAACCTCAATAGAAGAACTTGTAGGTTGTCCTATAGCATGACATGCACTGCATGTCCATCTAAGTTTTTAAAAACAACATTGACTTTCACCCTTTTAAAAGAGAAAATCTAGATGCAGGTATTTCCAAAACCAAGAAGAATAGATATGAAGATTTTGTGTAGGGTAAGACACAAAGTGAGAATACTATGAAAACAAACAATTGCAATGCTTCTTCCTACATTTTCAATCTTCACAGTGAAGTCATGTGTAAAATGTGTTGAAAATTATTTTTTAAATCAAAATATAGGCCTGTTTCTCTTCAGTTCCTTATTTTAGTATTGTCGTTTATTTATAGCAATATAAGATCATGCATTCTTTGAAGTGTCTCTTCTCTGATGTCTGATAAAGCTACTTTAAAAAGAACATTTTATTAATTCTTTAATACTTTGCAGTTGAAGTTTTTATTTCCTCCTTCTGGGGGATGAGATGAGAGCCATACCCAAGACTTATGAATATATGGCTGGAGCTGAGCCCAGAGAGTTTCGATCTAATTATCTCTAGGCCTAGGTCTACTCTGCTAACCTACCTCCTCTGAAATATTTGCTAATAAGTTCACCCTTTCTGCTTCTTTCTGAACTCTGGCTGTCTGATTGGCTCAACATGTGTCTCTAACCTGACTGATTCAAATGGGCTTCTCTCAGCTTCTTACTGAATTGCTCTTCATGGTATAACTGCATCTGAACAGAGCTGCACAAACTCAACTGCACTCAACTGAACTGCATCCAGTTGTACTATATTCTGGAACTCTACTGTACTGTCTCCACAAACTCTCTTGCTCTCTTTCTGTGCTTCTTTTAAATAGTTTCTTTTTTTTCTCTTTGTTCTTTTGAGAAGTAGGCATATGCTATTTCTGACTCATTCTGTCATATCTTTCTCTGATTAATCACTTTGTCTGTCCTTCATTTAGATATCACTGTTTGGGATGAAGATATATAATAAAGACATGTTGACATTGCAGCTGGAGGGATTAAAGTATATACTGAGGAGTGTTTGTATTCCAGCTGGCTCACACAGACCTTGATCTTTGGATATGATCCCTTGCCAGAGTGGCCATGCTGTTAGATTAAAACCTCTATACAGAACTTCATGTATTTACTTTGAACCTATTCACCTCTTCCTTATTCAATCCAAGATCCAAATCCCCATTTTATACCCACCAAACTTAGTCGTCTCATTAAAAAAAAAAAAAAAAAGGTCAATTCTCATTAGTGCTGTTGCCTATAAATATTATCTGGCATCTGGCTATCTACTGTAGCTTGTCCAACCTACCAGGAGACACACAACTAGAGAAAATGAATCTTTTGTCTCTTAGCTGCTTTTCATTTCCATTAACTACTCAGTTAGGAGCTGAGTAACATAACCACCATCCTCAACACCCCTCTCTATCTTACCATCTAGTGCAGTGGTTCTCTCAATCTGAGGGTTTGTGACTACTTTGGAAAACCTTTGTCTCCAAAAATATTGACATTATGATTCATAACTAAAAGGATCTAGAAGACCCAAGCATGGCATAACAGAACCAAGCATGACAAATATGGTGCCAGCAGCATTTGCCCTGTCCCCTTCTCTATTCCTAAACCTAGCTACAAGACCAGTTTTCTTATGTTGCCACTTTTTTATGCCTTACTTATTCCTGAAGCTGACCACCAAGGTCAAAATATAAAAAAAATCAAGGTCCAGAGGCCATTTTTTTTTTTATTTTGGCCATCCTAATTAACATAATTAGCTCATGTGGGTGGGGTCAGCTGATTATAGTGCCACCGTGGACTGGTAGTCCTGGGTTCTATATGAAAGCAGGTTGAGCAAGCCATGGGGAACAAGCCAGTAAGCTATCCACCTCCATGACCTCTGCATCAGCTCCTGCTTCCAGAGTCTTGCCATGATTGCATTCCTGACCTCACTGCTATTGACTATGAACTGTTATATGGAACTGTGAGTGAAATAAACCATTTCCTTCATTGGGCCATGGTGTTTTATCACAGCAAGAGCAATCCTAACTAAGACAGCTACTAAGAAAACAAACAGCTTTCTCTTTACAGTATGGTGAGAAATTCAAACCTTAGCCCCAGCCCTTCTAACAGAACCTTCACTGAACATATACTCAAAGCACAATAAAAATTCTGCACACTCTTTTTTTTTTCTGTTTCTCTGAACCATTTCAAACACTAGAAGCCTGCCCTGAACTTTCTTGTCAGCCTCCATTGTACACATAGTTAAAGTGTTTGATTAATTATTGACTAGCATAGAATGCTATATTTTTAGCACCTGGATCTTTGTCTACTGAAAAATGCATCTGTGCAGAGGAAATTTAATCTAGCAACATGGCTGCTCTCTTAAGGGATCATATCCAAAGACCTTCTATGTGTGATCTCCTGGAATACAGATACTCCACACATTTTTCATCCCTTTGTCTGGAATGCAGACACTCAATCTTAGTATACACTTTTAATCCCAAGCAATGATAATTTTTCTGAGGTACAAAAATAAGTGAGAGAAAGATTTAACAGAATGAGTCAGAGATAGGTTGCTCCTAATTTTCATGAGAAAGAGAGAGAGGCTATATAAGAGCAGTACAGATGTAGAGAGAGTTAAATTTCAGTGCAGTTCACTTTAATGCAATTGAGTTCATGTAGTATGGTTCAGTTCTTTTAAGTTCCTGTAGTCAGTGCAGTTCCGTTAGTGGAGTTCATAGGCAGTTTTTTCAAGCAGAACAATTCAGTCAGAAGCTGAGAGAAGCTAATTTGAATCAATCAGTTTAGAGAGGAGTTTGGGACAAAACAGCTGAATCCAGACAGCCAGCCAGCCAGAGTTCAAAATAGGCTAGAAAGTGTGAGCTTCTTTAGCAGTAAGTCTTGGAGGCTGAAACATTCTAGGCCTAGATTGGGTTGTATGGTTGCTAGAAGCTTCGAGGACCAGGCTTAGAAATAAATAGAAGAGAGATAGAAACAGTGATAGAAAGGCTCAGTTTTTGTTAGGGCTTCCTAATTTTTCTGACATATGTACCAGTCTAACTTGGATACCTCCTCTGCTAAAACCAAAATAGCCTTTTCTCATGAAGGGGTTTCTGTGAAATGGCTATGGATACCAGGAACTCTGTTTCTTTCTTCATACCAGCTTCTTTGTGTTGTTTCTCAAATCAATTCCAGACTTTCAGATTCTTACCATATTAGAGGCTGTGGTTATCATTTTGTGCTCTTTCTATTGTACTCAAACTACAAGAGTTATGTTGGAATGTCCTTATCATTATTCTTCCCTAGATTCACACCAATTTCTTTGGGAAACCAGGGCATTTCTGAAAAATGGGTCACTTGACACTGCAAATTTTATATAGAACAATATAACATGGAAGGTTTCAAATAATAGTGACATATTCAGTGTAGTGTTAAATACCATTGGGCCGTGATCTTAATAAATTTGTTCAACCATGTTTGTGGCAGCTTTATTTGTAATAGTCAGAACCTGGAAACAACCCAGATGTCCCTCAATGGAGGAATGGATACAGAAATTGTGGTACATTTACACAATGGAATACTACTCAGCAATTGAAAACAAGGAAATCATGAAATTTGCAAGCAAATGGTGGGATCTAGAAAAGATCATCCTGACTAAGGTATCCCAGAAGCAGAAAAACACCCACAGTATATACTCACTTATAAGTGGATATTCGATCCATAAGATAGGATAAACATACTAAAACCTGTACACCTAAAGAAGCTAAGCAAGAAGGAAGGCCCTGGGTAAGTTGATCAATCGTCACCTAGAAAGACAAATGGGATGAACATTGGAAGTAGGAGAAAACAAGAAACAGGATGGGAGCCTACCACAGAGGGCCTCTGAAAGACTCTACTTAGCAACATATCAAGGCAGATGCTGAGACTCATAACCAAACCTTGGGCAGAGTGAAAGGAATCATATGAAAGAAGGGGGAGTTAGTAAGACCTGGAGAGGACAGGAGCTCCATGAGGACCAAATATATCTGGGCACAGGGCCCTTTTATGAGACTGATTCTCCAACCAAGGACCATGCATGGATATAACCTAGAACCCCTGCTCAGATGAAGCCCATGGCAGCTCAATATCCAAGTGGGTATCCTAGTAAGGGGAACAGGGACTATTTCTGACATGAACTCAGTGGTTGGCTCTTTGATTGCCCCACCTCCTATGAAAGGAGCAGCCTTGCTAGACCACAGAGGAGGACATTGCAACCAGTCCTGATGAGACCTGATAAACTAGGCTCGGATGGAAAGGGAGGAGCACCTCCCCTATCAGTGGACTTAGAGAGGGGCAGGGAGGAGACTAGGGAGGGAGGGTGAGAATGGGAGGGAATGAAGGAGAGGGCTGCACTTGGGATGTAAAGTAAGTAAACTGTAATTAATATTTAAAAAATAACAAAATAACAAAAAATAAAAAATAATTGTAAAATTGCCTGTACTCACTCTCCTTCTTGAGTAGCAGTTCCATTTGTCACTCATAATTCACTTTCCATACATTAGTCTTCTGTCAATGCTCAGTACGTTATTCTCTGCAGCCACAAAGTCAATAAACCATGAAAAACATATTTGCAAAATGAATTGGAACCAAATTTTCCACGTATTGACTATTTCTTCTTGGCATTGTTTTGTAAACAATTAAATGTAACACATATTTAAATATCATTTTGTGTCCATCAAATATATGTACCATAAATTATCTATAAACATAGGTAATCAGAAAAATGTCAAAGAATAAGAAGATGTATAGTAAGATATATGTAAGTTATAGTAAAATACTCTTTCCTTGCTTTTAAAGGAATTTAGCATATGTAGACTCTACATCCATAACAGGCCTCATAGATGTCAACTATAATAATATTCAACTAGCAAAATATTAACATATTAAATAAACATAGTATTCTTTCAAAAAAGTCACGGACCAGATACTGAGAATAAGTGACTGCTAAGGGCTTAGCACTAATGAAAACATTTATGCAATTTCCTGTAAGGCTCAGGGAACATTTCAGAAGAGGGAACATGATGCATGTAGTGGCTAGAAAATAGGGTGAATATTATTAACTTCATCCTCTAAACTCCGTATAATCACTGTAAACATGGCAATTGTGATTTCTTGCACTGGGTCCAACAAGACAAGTCCTGTCAACTACCCTGACGGAAGGGGAAATTGTTAATGGGGCTTTAGCACTGCTAAACTATTGGCTCTTGACAATTCTTGGCATCTAAGGGAGTCATTGTCTGGAGGTGGTGTGTGAATTCACTAATGATCCCATTGGGAACCTGTGGTTGTCTGTCACACAGTTCACTCTGGTTAAACTCAGTGGTTCACAAACAAACACTAATGGAGTACAAAGAGGTATAGTAGAAAGGAAAGTATGGGACATTATGTGCAGTAAAATTTCAAATAGCTAATTTAATTCATAAGAATGAAAGGATATATCAGTGAAAACATCTTTTTTTGACCTTAATTTTAAAGCAAAGCAAAATATGAATCAGTTTCAAAAACGAAATGGTGTACTCAAATTCTACTAAACTTGAAAGTGTACATAAGATTTAGAGGAAAATAATCAAATTAAACTGTCATTAAAAGAACAACATTGCTCTTGGAAGATATATTATAAGGCAAAGCAGAACAGATGCATCCACTCTGCCCCTTACTACTAAATTTTCCAGAAGAAAAAAAGACTATTTGCTTATGGTTTGATTTTATCTCTGGCTTATCATTGTACATTTATAAAACAACTATTATTACATGAATTCTCCAGTTACCTATAGTGTTTTTAAAAGCATTTTCTTCAATTTTAGTGCCCCCCTGTAAGTAACTTAAAGAATATAATTTCAAATATAGAGGAAATAAAAACCTTTGTGGATCTAATAAAAATCACATTTCAAATGTAAGAGTGCTTTACTTACAAAATTTTATTCCCCTTGTGCATGTGATTTGAAATATTTATAAAAGTAAGGCTGCTGGAGCCCTCGGGGTGGGGGGGATGTTCATGTTAAAAAAAAAATCTCTCTACCCCCTTTTCGACAGTTTTATCTGTTGCAATAAGACAAATATACTTGACTACTGATTGACACCATCACCATCAATACAGGGGTTTCTTTTTCTCCAAATCCTCACAACAGGTGGAACTGCTACGGAGAAAATGGGCAGAAAAAAAAAAGAGAGTTGGTTTAATGGCTCTACACAGCATCATAACTATAGACGGTAGCACTGTACAGAAAATTTCAGGTTCTCATACAGAATTTACATGTTCTTCCCACAAAGAAAGCTCTTGAGGTAAGTGATACATCAGCCCTGAGTTTATAACTTCAGGTTGTATACATGTCTGAGGGCATCATATCTGTACGCAACAGAGTTGAAAACTATATACATGTCAGTTGTAAAAATACAACTAAAGATTCACCTTCAAATAACATATAAATCATACAAACCATAAAATAATTTAATTATAAAGCTCATTATCACATGCTGATGACTTACCTTTGAATGTAGATATATTAGATAATCTAAGGCTTATGATATCATAATTGTTAGAAGATACAAAATTTCTAAACATCAGTAATTTCAAAAATGAAAAATTATCAGCAAAATAACTAAAGTGATAAATGTTCATATTTTCTGCATTGCTAATATAATTTTCATTCTTTGTATGATGGCAAAAGAAGCTCATCCATTTATTTACCATGTGTTTATATTCTTGTGGCCATATGTAGGAGATGTAATGCAATCAGTTATTTCTAGCTTAAAGAATACATTTCTCAGCTCACTGATAGGAAACAGAAACTAAGAGTAATGAGTAGATCACAAACATCCTTGTTTATATAAACAAAGCAAAGAGCAAAGAATGCCTGAAGTAGAAGTTTCTGTGACTCAGTAGCCTAGGGCATTTGGAGCTTGAGACAAAAAAAAAAAAAAAACAAACAAAAATCTGAACATTATGTTTGCTGACATGTTACCTCAGGGTTCATTTCCGTATAGCATTAGCAAATCTTGTTTTAAACAATTTTGCCATTCCAAACTTTATAGTTCCAGTCTATGAGAAACCAGATTTGGTGAATAAGCCAAACATTTATGGATCCATCTTGAGTATAAGTGATGATGACACTTAATGAGAGCTTGAAGCTACCTTTGTGGCCTATTTTTACAGCATCTTTAAACACTGGAGTTCATATAATGGTCTCTCCTTGCAACCTCTATCATATTAAAGGAGCAGATAAGCTGATTATATCATGGATTTCCTGCTGAACATGATATAATTTAGTGGTCTTTATTTTTTACATTTTAACTAATAAAATCCCATATTTATATTAAACATCTTGAAGTATGAAGAGATTTATATAATTATATATATATATATATATATATATGTATTTATTTTTACTTGGAATGTTTAGCATATATTAAGGAATTATTTTGCAATTTTAACTAATAAAATCCATATTTATATTAAACATCTTGAAGTATGAAGGGATGTATATAATTATAAATATATGTATTTATTTTTACTTGGAATGTTTAGCATATATTAAGGAATTCAACAAGCTTTGCTTATACATTCTTTAATTTGGAAAAAAAGAAATTAGAAAATTTTAAATAATTGAATATTTAATACAGATATACTTAGAGAAACATAATGATTTGTTTCTTATTTTATTTAAATTTATGTATATTTTTATAAATTACAGTTTATTCACTTTGTATCCCTGGTGTAGCCCCCCTTCCTCATTCCCTCCCACCTACCCTTTCTCTTCTCCTCCCATGCCCCTTCACAAGTCCACTGATAGGGGAGGCCCTCTTCCCCTTCCCTCTGACTCTAGCTTATCAGGTCTCATCAGTACTGGCTGCAGCTGCAATGTTTTCCTCTGGGGCCTGGTAAGGCTGCTCCCCTATATTGGGAGGTGATCAAATAGCCAGCCACTGAGTTCATGTCAGAGACAGCTGGGCACAGGGGTCTTTTCTGAGACTGATACTCCAACCAAGGACCATGCATGTAGATTTATTTTCTTCATTTTTACCACTTTTTACACTTGAAATGAATTCCTTTGGGTTTTTTAATTCATACCCCTTCAATAATCCCAGAAAGCCCGGTTAAAATATTCTAAACTATAAACTCAAATGTTGAACATTTGTATGTCTTTTTAGTTGTTTTCTGACAACTTCACACATATGTAAAATTCATTTTAAGTAGACTCATCTCCCTTTTACTTTCCCTTCTACCGATCAGTTTCTTCCTAGCTTCCTATGTGTCCTCTCTCACATGCATGTCTTCTTGTTTTGTTTTGTAATTGAGATTAACTAGAGCCATCTGTGAGTCCATGGGTTTGCTTGTGAATCACAGACCCTGGTGGTGTCACAAGTGGATAGTCAGCTGAACACGTGTCTCTCTCCCACAAAACTGCAGCTATCTTCCAGTTCAGCAGGTAGGGGAAAATCGTACAGACTCCTGCCACATCTATTACTGGGGCCAATCTTGCGCAGGTCCAGTGGACTCCACCCCAACTATGGGAGGATCGTGATTACAACAGCCTTATTGTGTACAGAAGGCAAACTTTTGTAGCCCTTCTCCCTGTTTTCTGACTTTGCCCACTCCTGTGCTCTTCCCTGAATGATAGAAGAGAAGAAATAAAGACTGTTGATATAATGTTCTCTTGGAATGTATACAATTTACCACTGTTCACTCAAATGCTGATTCTCTACCCCACTATCTGGTTTCAATCCAGACATTGCATTGTCTCAAGTTTGTGTAAACATGCCAGCATTTGTTCTCTGTATTGTCAATTAAACACTCAGCCCCAGTGCTGAGCAATGGAGAGAATAGGGTGGGAACCCTGATCCAAAGGGGAGAGAGAAAGGAAGCAGGAGAGTAGGAGCAGAGATCGGCAGGAAAGAACTTCGAACCGGACCTAAGATATGACTAAAAGCAAATATAATTGGTAATATCCGAATGGTAGGAACATATGCAGTCTTGGAAATTTAGGATGGAGTAACTATTGCCCAGTATTGTGCTCAGGGTTAATTAAATAAATCACAGCCTCTGGTGGTGATTTGGTTATACATCTGGTTTAGGAATAACTGCAGCTTAACTAAAAGATAAATCAATAGTAAATATTAATAACCCAAACAAAAGATCAGTTTAGGGCTTAGCACACAAGCAGTAGCCTTGAATCTTTAAACAGTTTTTTCTAGATTGGTACTATTCTCAAAATTATTACATTCTGTGTACGAAAAAGATTAAACAATTCATTTGTGTCACTACATTTTTTTGATTGTAAAATATAAAAACGGTAGTGGGTGAGTATAATTAATATAACTTTTATACATGTATGAAGTGTTTATTATTTCTGAATATAACATAATATTAGACTGTGTGTCTTGTCTACTAATGTTCATATATATTTCATTTTAGAAAAATAATAACCACACAATATTTAAACAATGATCCTCACAAGACAGGTGTGGACAAACTAAAATTCTCAAATAAATTTTTTCACAGTTTTTCATTATCATTATTATTATTATTATTATTATTATTATTATTATTATTATTTACACTTTGTTCACGTTTTTATCCAGGCTGTAGCCTCCTCCCTCATTTCCTCCCACTCTCACCTTTCATTCCCTTTCCCACTCTATATCCCTCCCCTAGTCCCCTGGTAGGGGGTCCTCCTCCCCCACTATCTGACTCTAGCCTATCAGGTCTCATCAGGACTGTCTGGATCTGCTTTCTCTGTGGCCTACTAAGGCCACCTAACCAGGGGGAGGTGATCAAAGAGCTGGCAACCAAGTTCATACAAGTGGATGGCCCTGCTCCCCTTACTAGAAAACCCACATGGAGACTGAGCTACACATGGACTACATTTGAGTAGAGGAGGTCTAGGTCCTTGGTTGATTCATCAGTCTCATCTGTCCCCTGAGCCCAGATATTTGGTTCTATTGATCTCCTTGTGAAGCTACTTTCTCCTCCAGGTCTTACTATCTCCCCCTTCTTACATAAGATTCCCTGCACTTTGCCCAAGTTTGGCTATAAGTCTCAGCATCTGCTTTGATTCGCTGCTGGGCAGAGTATTTCAGAGGCCCTCTGTAGAAGGCTCCTGTCCTATTCCCTGTCTTCTCCCATTTCTGATGTCCATCCCATTTATCTCTCTGTATAAAGATTAAGCTTCTTCCCTAGGGTCTTCCTTCTTTAGCTTGTTTAGAACTATAGTTCTTAGTATGTATATTAGCCTATATTATATGGTTAATATCAACTTATTTTTTTTCAACTTTGATATGTGTTTTATTTAAAATTTTTATGTCATTAAAAATGTATTTTTTTCTTTATTAATTACACTTTTTTCACTTTGTATCCCCCCTGTGGTTCCCTCCCTCCTCCCATCCCTCCCTTCCTCCACCCTCTGCACACATGCCCCTCCTCAAGTCCACTGATAGGGGAGGACTTCATTTCCTTCTTTCTGATCCTAGTCAATTAGGTCTCATCAGGAGTGGCTGCATTGTCTTCTTCTGTGGCCTGGTAATGTTGCTTCCCCCTCAGGGGGAGGTAATTAAAGAGCAGGCCAATCAGTTCATGTCACAGACAGTCCCTGTTCCTATTACAATGGAACCCACTTGGATATTGAACTGCCATGGGCTACATCTATGCAGGGGTCTTAGGTTATCTCCATGAATAGTCTTTGGTTAGAATAGCAGTCTCAGGAAAAACCCCTGTGTTTAGATTTTTTGGTTCTTTTGCTCTCCTTGTGGAGTTCCTGTCCTCTCCAGATCTTAATGTTTCCCATTTCTTTCCTAAGATTCCCTGCACTCTGCCCAAAGGTTGCCCATAAGTCTCAGCATCTACATTGATAGTCTGCAGGGAAGAGCTTTTCAGAGGTCCTCTGTGTCAGGCTCCTGACTTGTTCCCTCTTTCCTCCTTCTGATGTCCAGACTCTTTACCTTTCTGGATAAGAATCCAGCATTTTAGCAAGAGTCCTCCCTCTTGATTAGTGGGTATATAGCATATGTGTCTTTTTGCTTCTGGGTTATCTCAATCAGGATGATCTTTTCTTGTTCCATCCATTTGCTTGAAAATTTCATGATTTCCTTGTTCTTAATTGCTGAGTAGTATTCCACTGTGAAAATGTACCAAAATTTCTTTATCCATTCCTTGACTGAGAGATATTTAGGTTGTTTCCAAGTTCTGGGTGTTATGAATAAAGCTGCTATGAACATAGTTAACTAAATGTCCTTATTGTATTGTTGAGTACATTTCAGATATATGCCCAGGAGTGGTATAGGTGGATCTTGAATTAGCATTATTCCTAATTTTCTGAGAAAGGGCCAGGTTGATTTCCAAAGTGGTTGTCCAAGTTTACATTCCACCAGCAATACAGGAGCGTTCCCCTTTCTCTACGTCCTCACCAGCATGTGTTGTCACTTGAGTTTTTTTTTTAACTGTTATAATCCACCAAATTTATTGGTTAAGTCAAATTAAACAAGGCTATTCATAAAATCATGACATTTTACATGGTGCATTGCTTTATCTTTTAAATTAATGATTTTTTTTCTCTTTAAGCAATTTCTTAGCCTTCTAAGTTATCAAATCAATTAATCTGTATTTCTTTTGTCACTTGAGTTTTTGATGTTAGGCATTCTGATTGGTGTGAGGTGAAATCTCAGGGTTGTTTTGATTTGTATTTCCCTCATAACTAAGGATGTTGAACATTTCTTTAAGTGTTTCTCTGCCTTTCCAAATTCCTCTGTTGAGATTTCTCTGTTTAGCTCTGTACCCCATTTTTTAATTGGATTATTTAGTTTGTTGGTATTTAATTTCTTATTTGTTTATATATTCTGGATATTAGCCCTATGTCAGATATAGGGTTGGTGAAGATCCTTTCCCAGTCTGTAGGCAGTTGTTGGTTCTGATATCAGTGTCCTTTGCTTTCCAGAAGCTTTTCAGTTTCATGAGGTCTCATTTATTGATTGTTTTTCTTAGGGCCTGAGCTCTTGGTGTGATGATCAGGAAGTTGTCTCCTAAGCCAATGAGGTCAAGGCTCTTCTCCACGTTTTTTTTCAAACAGGTTTTGTGTATCTGGTTTTATGCTAAGGTGTATTCTCCACCTTATTTAAACTATTGTGCAGGGTGCTAAGTATGGATCTATTTGCAATTTTCTACATGTAGACATCCTGTTAAACCAGTACCATTTGTTGAAGGTGCTGTCTTATTTTGGTTGCTCACAACCATGAGTAACTCCAGTCCTAAGTAATCCAACACTCTCTTTTGTTCTCCTGCAGCACCAGACACACATGTGGTGCCCAGACACTTAGGCAAAACACTCATATACATAAAATAATAAAATAATAAAATAAACCTAAAAGTTAAATGTTCTGACCCTAGAGCACTTTTTAAAAATTAAGTGAAAAAATTATCAAACCTCATTAATTCTTTTCTTCCATTGCTGTGATATGTCCAGCAGGCCCTTTTGCCTCAACAACTAACTTATCTGGAATCTGTCTAGTATTTCCCTTGACCAGGCCTCCCTATAGGTCTTTTGAATCTTTTGAATCCATTCTCACGTCTTCTGTATATCTTTTTTAGTGATCCCATTTTGTAAGCTAGAAAAAAAATTATTAAGGTAAAATGTATACAACAACAAAACAAACTGTGATAAGGACATATAAGGTGGAGCTTAAATTTTTAAATCATGCACACAAGATGAAGAGATGACTTTTGGTTAAGAGTATATATTACTTTTTGAGACCCAAGTTCTATTCTCAGGACCCTAACAAGGTAGCCACTAGTTTGGCCATTACGTACACACACACAGACACACACACACACACACACACACACACACACACACACAAACACATACACAATAAAACTACATTAAAAATATATGTATATATTATGTAAATATATTGTGTGTGTAACAATAATTAAAGAACATGTCTTTAGTTTAGGAAGGCTTCTGGAAATGAAGTATTGGAGGATAAAGGTGAAAGGGTAAAATGATGTGTATTATATACTTATATCTGTAATTTTTTTAATTTCTATTATTATTTACATTTTAGTAACTCTATATCCCAGTTGTATCCTGCTCCCTCATTCCCTTCCAATCCCACCCTCCCTCCTGCAGATTCTCCCTGCCCCTTTCCAAGTCCAATGATTGGGGAGGACCTCCTCCCCTTTCGTCTGACCCTGTTTTAAAAGAGATCTTCAAGACTGGCTGCAAAGTCCTCCTATGAGGCCTAGCAGGACTGCTCCTCCCTTGGAGGGTGGGGAGGTCAAAGAGCCTGCCATTGAGTTCCTGTCAGAAATAGTCCCTGTTCCCCTTACTATGGGAACCCAATTGGTTACTGAGCTACCACGGGCTTCATCAGAGCAGAGGTTCTAGTATATATCCATACCTGGTCCTTGGTGGAGTATCAGTCTCAGAAAAGACCCCTGTACCCAGATATATTTGGTCCTTGTGGAGCTCCTATCCTCTCCACATCATACTAAATCCCCCTTCTTTCATATGATTCCCTGCACTCTGCTGAAGGTTTTGTTATGAGTCTCAGCATTTGCTTTGATACACTGCTAGGTAGAGTCTTTCAGTGGCCCTCTGTGGTAGCCTCCTGTTCTGTTACTTATTTTCTCCTACATCCAATGCCCATCCCATTTGTCTTTCTAAGTGAGGATTGATCATCTTACCCAGGGTCCTCTTTTCTTGTTTATCTTCCTTAGGTGTATAGATTTCATTTTGTTTATCATATCTTATAGGTCTATATAAGTGAGTATATACCATTTGCATCTTTCTCCTTCTGGATACCTTACTCAGAATGATCTTTTCTAGATCCCACCATATGCCTGAAAATTTCATGATTTCCTCGTTTTTGATTGTTGAGTAATATTCCATTGTGTAAAAATACCACAACTTCCTCCGTTGATGGACATCTGGGTTGTTTCCAGGTTCTGACTATTACAAATATAGCTGCTACAAACATGGTTGAGCAAATGTCCTTGTTGTGTACTTGAGCAAATTTTGGGTATATGCCTAGGAGTGGTATAGCTGGGTCTTGAGGAGGCACTATTCCTAATTGTCTGAGAAAGCACCAGATTGATTTCCAAAGTGGTTGTACCAATTTACATTCCCACCAGCAATGGAGGAGGGTTCCCCTTTCTCCACAACCTCTCCAGCATGTGTTGTCATCTGAGTTCTTGATTTTAGCCATTTTAATGGGTATAAGGTGAAATCTCAGGGTCGTTTTGATTTGCATCTCCTTGATGGCTAAGGATGTTCAGCATCTCTTTAAGTGTTTCTCTGCCATTTGATATTCCTCTACAGAGAATTCTCTATTTAGCTCTGTACCCCATTTTTTAATTGGATTACTTGGTTTGTTGCTTTTCAGTTTCTTTAGTTCTTTATATATTCTGAATATCAGCCCTCTGTCAGATATAGGGTTGGTGAAGATCCTTTCCCAGTCTGTAGGCTGTCGTTTTTAAAATGAAAAAATCTTTGTTTTAAAATATCACTGTTGGTAAGAGGGCAATTGCAAATAACCACATACCAATTACTAGTATATTCTGGAAACAAACTGGTTAGTTAGAATGCAGCTATCTTTTGTGATTGTTGACAAGGAAGAACAATAGTTTAAATACAAAAGAAAAAGAAAAGAAAATTTAAAAAGCATGACATGGGGACATCCAGATTCCCTTTAGGAAGCCTCTGGTTAGCCCCATATAGAGAAGGTTTATCTTTGATCACTTGTGGGTTGCAATTTTAAAGTGTTTAAAATTTTGGCTTAAAACAAGGAAAGTATCTCAAAAAATTCACATTTAATTCATTTTCTCTTATGCTTATGTGAGAGGTAGTGTTTCCTTGAATGACACCAGTGCTAGCAACTGGAACATATTCTGTGTTAGAAGCCATGGCTAGTATTTTTATCATTGTGGATGGTATCCTCAACACCACAAAAAGAAAATTATCATAAAGTTCCTTTTTCATTCCACTTAATTAAAACAGTTTTCTTTCAATTCTGATGTCAATCAAAATTTGCTTTGAGGTGGTAGTGTAGAGTTGTTGAACAAAGTCCCTGGGGCAAATTGCCCAATGAAAATCCAAGGCTCTCACATAATCTTGTGTATTGTTTTACAAATTTCTCACTAATCCTCTAATTCTTTATTAATGAGATGGGATATATTCTCTAGTATTATCACGTTCTTACAAAAGTATTATGTACACTGACTGATTTAACACACGACAAAAGCATAAAACACAAAGTATCAGACAGAAGACAGATGTGCTATTCTAATTACTATGCTTTCAGAAAAGCTAGCCTGGTCTTTGTACTTGTGTAGTTTTCTTTCTTTCTTTTTTTTTTTTTTTTTCTAACTGTAAGACAACATATCAGAGGTACAGTTTTATGTGCATTTGTGGCTGTTGTCACACTAGACATGAAAGTTCACTAAGGGTGGCAATTTTTCACTCTCAATTGCAGAAAAATAACCTGCTACATTCTAGGTGTTCAATAAAAATTTACCAAGTGAATGAATGGAATTATGGTGCAGCTCTTCCACTCAATGTTTCAGTGTCTAAGAGACATTCACAGTGACCCTCTTGGTGATGCTGTTGATTTCCTCCAATATCCTCAGCGAGCCTACAGGAGATAAATTAGATCCGGTTCAGAAAATCCTCTGACTTCCAGCTTTGTTTTCTCTAAACTCAGTATACTAGCCCTTCGTTTGTAAAAATTAGTAAATGTGAAATTTTAGAACTATGCAATGTATAAGTTTTTAATTTCAGGCGATTTTAAGCAGCAGGTAAAACCATCTCTCAATCCACAGTGCCGTAGTGGTGTACTTAGCTGGTCCTCTAGTAGCCATCTCTGTTATAAGTGGCTAATGTATTTAACACTTCTTGTGTTCAAGCAAGATCTACAGAATGCAACACTCCTTCACACTGTCTCTGTTGCTCATCCTACTTGCACTCATTATGAGACACTGTATCAGCCAAGCAGTTAGCTTGGCTTGTATTGTCCCAAGCAGTTAGCACATAACAATAAGACATTTAGCCACACAAAGCACAGTCATATCACTGCAGTTGTCAAACATTACTATTATTCTAATTTTTTCTCAGTCATTTTTGCTTATATTTATATGTTTTATAAATATACTTTATGTTGCTTATATTTATGTGTTTCTATGGTGACCAGAGATAATAAATAAGCAATTGATGGCTCTTCCCTGGTGAAGATTGAGTCTCTCTCCCTCAGAAGTCATTAACTGCCTTTGTCTCTTCATTTACAGTTGGGACTTTGTGAGATTTCCTCCACTCCTTCCTACATTAAGAGGTGAACTTGGGCTGTCATTTAAATGTCCTTCTCTTAGTGGATGGCTAGTAAAAACGTGGTACATGTGCACAATCAAATTCAATTTCTCTATAAAGAAAAATAAAAGAAACTAATAAATGAATTGAAATAGAATATATTATTCTGAATAAGCAACTCAGACACTCTTATTAAATGGTTTCAAGCTCTGAATCCTTAGATGGTAGCATCTGACATTGATTAATCTCAGAAATCAGGAAAGTAAACTTCCTCCCTCTCTGGAAGGAGCTCCAGAGAGAAGCCTGTGAGACAGAGATGCTATGAAGAGAGAAATGGAGTCAAATGGAGATTCTAATTTGGGAAAAGGATAGAGTAATCAATAGGGAGGGACAGAAAGGGAGGAGAAACAACACTAAAGATATTGAAAAATTACAAGGTTCATGATTTTCTATTTATCTATTACTGTCCTGCCAGTTTATGTGAATTAATTTTATGGCAAAAATTATATTTCCAGGTATATTTTGCCAGCGAAATAACATGCCATGGATTGTAAGAACAAAGTAATGGAAACCACCTACTAACCATCTACTGAGAACTCAATAACTACATTGCAATGAATCCATAAAAAGTAAAGTTTCTAATACGTATGTTAATACTTTTAGTTCATATAGTTGGAAAACATTCATAAATGATATTGTAATTAGGCAACTGAAATTCATAACGAAATATATATTTTCCTTATGCTGCTTTAAAGATTAAAATTACATGAAAACATAATTTCAATTATGCCCTTTCTTCCACTTGTGAACATGTGTGTTAATTGGAAGAACCTAATATTGTATTCATTTATACAAGACATGTACATTAAATATCCTCAGAAATAGGATCAAAATTATGTTAGGAACATTTTACTGTTAAAAAAAAAACATGCTGTTTTTCTAACTAAAGATATAAAAACTCAACACACTTGCTTCAGTGTGGAAGACTTAGCTGATGAAATAAATTCAATATTGATGGATAGAAATGTCGCCAAAAGAGTAAGAATAGATTTAGGCAATCATGCTTTGGAATACTAGAAAGGTCAAAGGAGACTTGTGAATTTAACATTCTGTAGGTGTATCTTAACTAGAATCGGGTCAGCATTACGTTTAAACAGAATGGAACCGAATGCATGCATTTTGTGATAAATAAATCTCACAGACAAGGCCTTGTGATTATTTTCTTTTAAATTTTGTTTTACTTTGCCTACTTTATCGTATTTGAGGCAACCCCATACCTTGTAGCTCATTTCGTTCTTGAATTTTGTATGCCTCCCTCGCTAACTGAGGATCTTGTGGCTGGAACATCCTCAGCAGCAGCTTTCTTGCTATGAACTGCCATACCCAACTTACTTTTTATAAGATATTAATTTGGACAGTTTTGATTCTTTGTGAGTGAGGGAGAAATTGAAAAAAAATTACACTCCAAATATTATTCAAAGCGTATACGGTAATACATTAAAGTTTATTTTGCCTGGAATTTAGTAAAAAAAAAAAAAAAAAAAAAAAAAAAAAAGTGCCGGAAAGTAGTATCTTCATTCTCGGCGAAAAGTATGTGATTTGCACACTGTCTTACTAAGGAAAATATTTTCAGAGATAATATTGCAGAACAATAAAACTTTTCCTTTTTGTATGATATACTGAGGCATGAAGAATTTATAAAATCTAACATGCAAAAGTTCATGAAGTTATCTCGTTCATGTATTTAGTTTACATTGATGTTCATTTAATTAATTTATATAAAATAGAATAAAGGGACATTATCATATGTCTATTTACTGACATTATTCCCTAATAATCCTGATTTTAGTTTATTCTTTTTGGGCTTACAACAAAGTTCTATTACCAGGAAGTATCTATCTTTTCTTCTATTTTCTGCCATCAGAATTGCACCACATGCTTTTCTGTTGTAGAAAGCAACCAACTGCTGCTTTAATGCCTTTAGATTTCTTCATGATTCTTCACACAAAGCAAAGAAAGTCATGTTGCATGATAACTTATTGAATGCACTGTCTCCGATTGTATTAACAAAGGAATATTGGGTTATCAGTAGCCCAGCATTTACATATGTAGCTATATTATAGTATTTCCATGAATTGATTAATTGTACCTGCATCTCTTGAATTTATAATAATCATCTCCAAGGATATCATTTGATTTAGACAAATATAAAATGATTAAATATCAGTCAGTATAAATAAGCATGCCCTTATGAGCTTCACAAAACTTTAAAATTAAGTGTTACTTCTTTATGAATAGTTGTGAAACAAGTCAGTTGATTCTATTCCTTGCAGTTTTCTGTTTACTAAATATCATTATAAGAACAAACAATTATTACAGTGATGAATACTGCGTCTTACAATTTTAGATTTCTTTTTAATTGGTAATTTTCTGTGATTCTTCCACAGTTAATAAGATGTGGTAATACTATACAATAGGTAATATTTTCTTTTTACATATTTGGAATAACTGAGGAACTGGAATTAAATAACTTGTCCAAACCTGAAAAAAGACAATGGGATCAAATTAACCATATATCACACTGGGCTGATTGAGGAAATATCATCAAGGTACAATTTTATACTTTAAACATAATTATTTCTTAATTTATTAAGAATTGTCTTGTACTTTTGAGGGGAAGATTATTTTATGTGTCTTAAATTGTGTTTAAAATATGTTTGATAATAAAGAATTAAGAACAGAAGATGCAGGATAGGTAATTACTGCCTAAAAACATTGCTCTTTAACAATGTTTTGTGATTGAGAAATTATCAATGTATCTAAGACACAAAAAATAAATGTGTAAAAATATGAGAAAATTCAACAAATTGTACTTACAATGAGCTTTACTGCACCCCATCATATAGAGGCATTGTGTCAATTGAGGTTTCCTCCTCTTTCATGCCTCTATTTTGTTTCAAACCACTGAGCTGAAAGATACAGCCAGAAAAGGTTTTGTTTCCATGCCTACTTCCTGTTAAAATCATGAATTTGTATTAATTTCTGTCATTAGCAACTGTGTGTGGGAACTGTCCCAGACTGAGCACAGTCCAGAATTTTCAAGTCCAGCTAAGACTGGCTCTGCTGTACCACAATATCCATTCTTAGAACTGATGCACCAACCATGTTAACTTTTCTACTTCCTCTTAACTTGTCATCCTTTCTAGATTTTTGTCATATTCTTTGTCTTGCAGGCATTATGAGCTTCCCTTGTTTGAAGCAATTTAATTTAAAGCACATTAAAATTCTTGTTTTTTATATTACAATGAAATCTGATTAAATACTATACATTTTGAAAATATAGCTTCTATAATCTATAATTCAGTGAAAACTCTAAGTTATGGAACTACCATACAAATGTTAGCATTAAAATTCATTACATTGAGTCATTATGCTCTTCTAAGACATTAAACATATTTTTGAGGAACAAAAGAACAAAAACAGATTTTTTTCCACTATTTAATTGATTTATATTAAGGTCAAAAAATGTCTCCTTAAATGTCTCCTTATATTCTCCTTAAAAATGCAGTTGACTATGTTTTCAATACCAGGCACACATTCCCTTCAGTTTATTGGCCTTAAGTATTTTTAGAAGGTTGTAGGTTACCCATGATATGTAAGTGCCATATTTGAACCACAAGTGATATCTTTTCATGTATTTGGTTCACTGTTGTTATTTATGGGCATCAAATCCTGGGTAAACGTATTAATTTTTATTTTACCCTTTGATAGCTTGCATAGCAACTTTGGAATCTACCAGGGCTATTCTTCAGGAAAAGACTTCCTTCTGTGTTCCATACAATTTCTTTGTGTGAAGTCCAGGGAGTCCTTAACAATAGAGTCTTACCTCTAAGCTTTTGGAAGAAATCAAGGGCAATGGTAATAATATGTATTGCTTTGAGGCTGTCTTGAATTACAATGATCACTGACTTGAAAGAAAATGCCCCACACCCAGTAAGAGTGTTGCTGTTAGATAGATTATGCCTCTTGTTGTTTTTTATCATCCTAAACAATGTAATGTGTGCACACACACATGTGCACACAAACACACACATACTTATACTTATGGTGCTTATACTTATGCTGTTTCTTTGTGTCCTTGTCAGACTACCTTAGTGTTCTTTATTCCTTTTCCCCATTTCCTTCTCTTTCTACGTCCCTCCTTCATTCCCATTTAAAGCTCCCCACATTTTCCTATTTTTTTCTTTATCACCACTTTGTTTTATTATCTATTTCTCCAGAACTTTTTCTTCTCCGGTTTCTCTTTACTGAGGGAAGTAAAGACAGGAGCTCAAGAAGGAAACCCAGAGGCAGAGGTGAAAGCATAGATCATGGAGAAATATTGATTAGAGGAATGGGTTCCATGTCTTTCCATAAGCCCCTTTCTTGTACTACCCAGGATTGAATGCCTAAGAATTGCATAGTGCCATAGTTTTCCCCTTGTCAATCATTAATAAAGAAAATACCATAGACTTGTCTACAAATAAATCTGAAAAGAGGAACATAACAACAGACACTGAGAAAATCCAAAGAATCATTAGGGCTTACTTAAAAAAAAAAAAAAAACTTCAACACCACAAAATAGGACAATCTAAAGAAATGGATAATGTTCTTTATAGCTACCACTTGCCAAAGTAAAATCAAGTTCAGCTAGACAACTTAATTTGATGTTTAACCTCTAAGGAGACCTAATCTACAAAATAATAGAAATAGAATAAGGTGGGTCCCTGCTCCAAGAACAAGAAAATATTTTCTCTCTTTTTTTTAATTTATTTATTCATTTTTTAAATTACAATTTATTCAATGTATATCCCAGCTGTAGCTCCCTCCTTCCTCCCCTCCCAATCCCACCGTATATCTCTCATCTCCTCCCCATGCCCCACCTCAAGTCCACTGATAGGGGGTCTTTCTTTCCTTTCATCTGACTCTAGCCTATCAGGTCTCAGCAGGACTGGCTGCATAATCTTCCACTATGGCCCAGTAAGTCTGCTCACCCATCAGGAGGAGGTGATCAAATAGCCAGCCACTGAGTTCCTGTAAGGGACAATCACTATCCCATTACTAGGGAAACCTCTTAGAAACTGAGCTGCCATGGGATACATCTGTGCAGGGCTTCTAAGTTATCTCTATGCATGATCCTTGGTTGCAGTATCAGTCTCAGAATTGAACCCTTTGGCCAGATTTTTTGATGCTCTCCTTATGGAGCTCCTGTTTCCTCCAGGTCTTTCATCTCCCACTTCTTTCATACCATTCTGTGCACTCTGCCCAAAGTTTGGTTGTAAGTCTTAGCATCTGCTTTGATACAAGGCAGCCTACAAATTGGGAAAGGATCTTCACCAACCCTATATCTGACAGAGGGTTAATATCCAGAATATATAAAGAACTCACGAAGTTAAACAGCAACAAATCAATTATTCCAATTTAAAAAATGGAGAATAGAGCTAAATAAAGATTTCTCAATAGAGTAATACTGAATGGCAGAGAAACAGTAAGAAAAAACAGGGTCAGATGGAAAGGGAGGAGGACCTCCCCTATCAGTGGACTTAGGTAGGGGCAGGGAGGAAATAAGGGAGGGAGGGTGGTAGTGGGAGGGAATGAGGGAGGGTCCTACACCTGGGATACAAAGTAAATAAACTGTAATTAATATAAAAAATAAAAAAAAATGCTCAACATCCTTAGTTATCAGGGAAATGCAAATCAAAAACGACCCTGAGATTTCATCTTATATGCATCAGAATGGCCAAGATGAAAAACCCAAGTGATAACACATGCTTAGAGGATGTGGAGAAAGGGGAACCCTCCTCCATTGCTGATAGGAAAGTAAACTTGTACAACCTCTTTGGAAATCAATCTACTGTTTCTCAGACAATTAGCAATAGTGTTATAAAGATCCATCACTACAACGCATATATCTAAAATATGCTCAAGTATACATAAAGTATATTTGCTCAATCATATTCATAGCAACTTTATTCATAATAACCACAATCTGGAAACAACACAGATGCCCCTCAACTAAGGATTGGATACAGAAATTGTGGTACATTTACACAATGGAATACTACTCTGCAATGAAAAACAAAAATTCATGAAATTTGCAGGCAAATAGTGGGAAATAGAAAATATAATCCTAAAGGAGTTATCCCAGAGGCAGAAAGACACACACAGTATATACTCACTTATAAATGAATATCCGACATATAATATAAACATACTAAAATCTGTATGTTTTAAAGAAGCTAAGCAAGAAGGAGGACCGTGGGTAAGATGATCAATCCTCATTCAGAGAGGCAAATGGGATGGACGTTGGAAGAAGGAGAAAACATGAAACAGGACAGAAGCCCACCACAGAGGGCCTATGAAAGACTCTACCCAGAAAATATTTTCAACAAAATCATCGAAGAAAATTTCCCCAACCTAAAGAAAGAGTTGCCTATAAACATAAAAGAAGCATATAGAGCATCAATTAATTTGGATCAGAAAAAAATCCTCCCATCACATAACAATTAAAACAGTAAAACCTACAGAACACAGAAAGAATACTAAAAGTTGCAAAAGAAAGGGGCCAAGCAAAAAGCAAAAGCAGACATGTCAGAATTACACTAAAATTCTCATCAAACATTCAAAAAGCCAGAAGGGCCTGAGCATATGTCTCACAAATCCTAAGAGACCATAGACTTTAGCCCAGCCTACTATACTCAGCAAAACTCTCAATCAACATAGATGGAAAAACAAAACCAGATATTCCAAGACTAAACCATGTATAAACAACATATATTCACAAATCCAGCTCCACAGAAAATACTAGAAGGAGAAGTCCATCCTAATGAGAGTAAGTACATCTAAGAAAACACAGGAAATAAGTAATTCCACAAAAGCAAAAAGAATTGAAGTGAGCACACACACAACACACCACAGTAACACAACTAACATCAAAATAACAGCAATTAACAATCTGTGGTCATTAATTTCTCTCAACATCAATGGACTTTATTCACAAATAAAAGGACAACAGAGTTGTTGAGAAAACAGGATCCATCATTCTGCTGCATACAAGAAACACACCTCAGCAACAAAGATAAGTAGTACCACAGAATAACAGGCTGGAAAAGGTTTTCCAAGAAAATGGACTCAAGAAGCAATCTGGATCCTTGTCCTACTTCTGATGCCTGTCTGCCCTTCTGCTTGAGCTATCGGCCTCTTCCCTAGGATCCTCCTTGTTGTTTAGCTTCTTTAGGACTACAGATTTTAGTATGTTTATCCTATATTACATGGCTAATATCCACTGATGAATGAGTATATAGCATATGTGCTGTTCTGCTTCCTGGTGACCTCACTTAGGATGATCTTTTCTAGTTCCCACTATTTGTCTGCAAATTCCATGATTTCCTTGTTTTTAATTGCTGCATAGTACTCCATTGTGTAAATGTACCACAATTTCTGTATCCGTTCCTCCACTGAAGGACATCTGGATTGTTTCCAGCTTCTGACTATTAAAAAATGATGCTAAGAACATGGTTGAGCAAATGTCCTATATGGTGGGGCATATTTTGGATGCATGCCTAGGAGTGATATAGTTGGATCTTGAGGTAGCACTATTCCTATTTTTTTGAAAAAGTGCCAGATTTATTTCCAAACTGATTGTACAAGGTTGCATTCCCATCAATAATGGAGGAGGGTTCCCTTTGCTCCACAACCTCTATATCATGTGTCATCCCTTGAGTTTTTTGTTTGCCATTCTGATCACCCAAAGGGTCTTTAAGAGACTGTTACTCCAACCAAGGACCATGCATGGAGAGGGCCTAGACATATGTTCAAAGGTAACCCATAGATTGCTCAGATTCCAAGTGAGTTCCCTAGTAAGTGGGGCAAGGGCTGTCTCTGACATGAACTCAGTGGCAGACTCTTTGATCACCTCCCCCTGGGGGGTGTAGCCTTTCCAGGCCACAAAGAAAGATGATGCAGCCAACCTTGATGAGACCTGATAGGCTAGGGTAAGATAGAATGGGAGGAGGTCCTCCCCTATCAGGGGACTAGGGAAAGAGTATAGGAGAAGAAGAGGGAGGGTAGATGGGACTATGAGGAGATGAGAGAGTGGGCTACAGTGGGGATACAAAGTGAATAAATTGTTATAAATAAAATAATTACAAAATTTTGACTAACAAAATTATTCAAATGAGATAGAGAAGGGCACTTCATACTCTTCAAAGGAAATATATGCCATGATGACATCTCAATTCTGAACATATATGACCCAAATGCAAGGGTAAGGGAGGAAATAAAGGACAGGAGCTCCACAAGGACCAAATATATCTGGGCACAGGGTTCTTTTATGAGACTGTATCTCCAACCAAAGACTGTGTATGGATATAACCTAGAACCCCTGCATAGGTGTAGCCCATGGTAGCTTAGTATCCAAGTGTGTTCCCTAGTTAGGGGAACAGGGACTATTTCTAACATGAACTCAATGGCTATCTCTTTGACCTCACTCCCACCGAGGAAGAGCAGTCTTGCTAGGTGACAGAGGAGGACATTGCAGCCAGTCCTGAAGATACTTGTTAAGCTAGGGTAAGATGGAAGGGGAGGAGGACCTCCCCTATCAGTGGACTTGGAAAGGGTCAGGGAGGAGATGAGAGAGGGAGGGTGGGATTGGGAAGGAATGAAGGAGCAGGCTATAGCTGGGATACAAAGTTAACAAACTGTAACTAATATTAAAAAAAATAAAAATTTAATTATAAAAAAAAGAATCAAAGCAATCTCTCATATGAACACTAATGCAAAAATACTCAATAAAGTACTTGCAAACTGAATCCAGGAACACATCAAAAATATCATCCACCATGACGAAGTAGGCTTCATCCCAGGAATTCAGGGATGGTTCAACATATGAAAATCCATCAATGTAAGCTACCATATACACAAACTAAAAGAAAAAAAAAGCCACATGATCATCCCATTAGATGCAAAAAAAAAAAATACTTTTGACAAAATCCAACACTTTTTTATGTTTAAAGTCTTGAAGAGATCAGGACTACAATAGAGGCAATATACAGCAAGCCAATACTAGCATCAAGTTAAAGGGAGAGAAAATTAAAATAATTCCACTGAAACCAGAGATAAAACAAGTCTGTCCACACTGAATGAGAATTAAACTTTTTTTTTCTCTTTTGCATTGATGATTTTTAATTAAATTTTTACTTTTTATATTAATTACAATTTATTCACTTTGTATCCCAGCTGTAGCTCTTCCCTCATTCCCTCCCAATTCCATCTACCCTCCCTCATCTCCTCCCTGCCCCTCTCCAAGTCTACTGATACAGGAGGTTCTCTTCCCCTTCCATCTGACCCTAGCTTATCAGGTTTCATCAGGACTGGCTGCATTGTCCTCCTCTATGGCCTGGAAAGGCTGCTTCCCCCTTGGGGCAGGGTGGGGGAGTCAAAGAGCCAGCCACTAAGTTAATGTCAGTGTGAATTCATCCCTGTACCCCTTACTAGGGAACTTACTTACATAATGAGCTGCCATGGGGTAAATCTGTGCAGGGGTTCTAGGTTTTATCCACGAATTGTTGTTTAGCTTCTTTTGGTCTCTAGATTTTAGTATGTTTATTCTATGTTATAAGGCTTATAGCTACTTTGTAGGTAATCTAAGCAGATCCAATTACACACAGCCAACTTTTGGCAGTGTTTTGGGAGTCTTAGGGAAAAAGAAGGAGATAGAAAGACCCAAAGGGGACAGGAGCTTTACAAGGAGACGAACAAAGCCAAAGATGCTGGGCCCAGGGGGTCCTGGAGAGACTGATACACCAACCAAGGACTATGCACGAAGACGAAGACCCTCTACTCAGATGTAGCCCATTGGCAGCTCATTTGCCCTCTGGGTTCCCTAGTAAGGGGAGCAGGGGCTGTCTCTGACATGAACTCCTTTGCCTGCTCTTTGATCACTTCCCCTTAGCAGGGCAACCTTGCCAGCACACAGAGGAAGAGCGTCCCAACAGTCCTGATGAGACCTAATAGGCTAGGGTTAGATAGTTGGGGAAGAGGACTTCCCCTTTCAGTGGACTAGGAAAGGGTAATACGGGGAAAGAGGAAGGAAGGATGGAACCTTGAGGAGATGAGGGAGAGAGCTACAACTGGGATATAAAGTGAATAAATAATAATAATAATAATAATAATAATTATTATTATTATTATATTAATCATAATAATAATAAATCAATGTTATTTCTTTGAGTTTCTTTTTTTCTTATGAGAATTGTAAACAAATTTGTTTTTTGCTTATATATTTTGGTTTCTGATTTTGTGTTTTTATAGGTTTTTCTCTTACACATACATAAACACACAATACATATATATGTTTACATATGTAACCCCTGCACTCAGGAAGGTAGAGGCAGGCTGGTATCTGTGGGTTTAAGGCTAGCCAAGGCTACACAGAAAAATGCTGTCTCAAAAAAAAAAGTTTGTGCATTATTCAGAATTTTGGATACCTCTCTTAAAGATTTGGATAAGAGGTCTGTGGAGCAGGAAGTATTAATGCAATAGGTTGTCAAAGTTATCCCATGTAATTGAAACTAAAATGAAAAACAAAGTCATAGTTTATCATTAAAAACTTAAGTAACATTCCAAAGCCCTTGAAGCTCATGCAAGAATGTGGTTTCAGAAAGGAACATACTAACCCAGTATATTATGCAAACTCTACATTCAGTTTAATAATTTCTTAACTCTCATTAAGTATAAAGCTTTACTTATAGAAATAATAGACACTATTAGCTTCTAATAAGAACAACCATTTATAGGTTGCAATAATGGAATTAAATTACTAGAGACATCTGTGTTGAAATAAACTACACATTCTGTATTTCCACATTTAATTAGTAATAGAGCCATTAAATATCCATCTATTATCTGGAGATCATCATATCTTCTTTGGTATCTTATTCTCTACATATTAATTTAATGGTGGGTGCCCTTTATATATTTGCATAAATAATGATATACTGGTGCTTGTTCCAGTGTATTGTATACTAGAGAGAAAGTATACCACTGTACACTTTGTTCATGTTATTTAAGATATGTGAACCAATTGGAGGGAGCCACTATTCAAAGGTCAGCAGTTCTATCACACTTCCAGTTTATTTTTATTTTTCAATAAGCTAACATCCTCCATTAGCATGTAATTTTAGTGAGTCAGTAAGATGGAGAATAGAAGTGATGTTCATTAGTACTTTATAAATGGCTTCATCTAGTTCACTGAGGCAATATCAACTGTAACCAAACATATTTCTCCAGAGTTCATTTTCACTAGTATCCAAACATTATGGAAAAGAAAGTATAAAAAGGTTTAAGAATATCAGGTATGCAAGCTGTTAATGTAAATTCTACTTTACATTTTGTCCATGTTTTCTTTTTTCCTTTCCTTCTATTGGAAGACATGAAGGCATTTATATTTCCTCCTTTTTCCTTCTTACTCTATATTCCTACATAATACACAAATTTGGAAGCAGGTCATATGTCATATTTTTATCGTTATTAAAGATGAATTCCTGGCAGAGTCAGTGTGGGTTGGGATGGGAAGAGGAACAATCAGGTAGGGGGAGAGAGATGGAGAGGAAAATACTGGGAGAGAAAAACTGGAACTGGGAAAGCATTTTATTGATGATTAAAGCTTACGGAAATGCATCCTCCCTGGTGACCTTAGTGCAGACTTCTGATAACCAGGTGTACAGAGCCTGAACTGGCCATTTCTGTAACCAGAAAGGCTTCCAGGGGTAGGACTGGGACATCAAACCAGCCACAAAACCTGTGGAACTACAATTTGCCCTTTTTTCAAGATGTGCTGGGGTAACAGCCAGTCTTGATGAAACCTGATGAGCTAGGGTCAGATGGAAGGCGAGGAGGACCTCCCCTATCAGTAGATTTGAGGAAGGGCATGGGAGGAGATAAGGGAGGGGGTTGGGAATGGGAGGGAATGACGGAGGGGGCTACAGATGGGTTACAAAGCAAATAAAATGCATTTAATGTAAAAAAATTAATTAAAAAAATAAAAGATGGTACAAAACATGTGGGAGTTGCCAGCCAATGACTGGGCCAACTTATGGCCTATGCCACAAAAGGGAGCCTATGCCTGATGCTGCCTGGATGGCCAGGAACCAGAGGCTTGATACCCCACAGACCTAGGATAAGGACCAAACATGACTAAACAAAAACAAAAGTCAACGAAATGATTCCTAATGATGCCATGCTCTACTTGTATACTGGAGTCTAGCATAACTGTCATCAGATAGGCTTCATCCAGTAACTAATAGGAGCAGATTCAGAGATCCACAGCCAAACATTAGGCACATCTTGGGAAATCCTTTAGAAGATGGGGAGAAAGGACAGTCAGAGGAAAAGAATTGAGGACCCCACAAGACCATGTCACAGAGAATCAACTAAGCAGGGCTCATGGACCTCACCAAGACTGAAGGGACAATCAGAGAGCCTATATGGGTCAGAGCTAGGCCCTCTGCATTGTTATGCAGCTTGGTGTTGTTGTGGAAATCTTAATATAGTGAGTGTGAGGGGGTTCTCTGACTCTTTGGCCTGTTTGGGGGAGCCTTTGCCTTGTCCAGCCTTGATATGGACATATATGTTTAGTCTTATTGTAACTTGTTATGCAGAGTTCGGTTGATATCTCTGGGAGTCCTGTTTTTTTTCTGAGGAGAAGTGAATCTTATGGGGGGTGGAATAAGATAGGCAGTGTAGAGAGTGGGAGAAGAGGAAGTGAAAACTGTGGTCAATAAGTAATACACGAGAGAAGAATAAAAATGAAAAGAAAAGGAGAAAGGTAAGTGCCCTGCATTCTTTATGAACAAGCATTTCCTTTAAGGCTTGAAAATCATTTTTCCTTGGATGCATCACAAAGGTAGTTAGAGTCTGTGCTATGGGACAACCTTAGGTAGAGTCTCACAGGTGGAGATGTTTGCAGTGGGTGATACTCAGATAGTTGTGGGACTTCTCAGCATGAACTGTGGTACATTAAAAGAAGAAAATGTAAACTAAGGTAATGAGTAAGTACAGGCACATTCTGGTTGTCAAATTTCACACCCCTCATCAGAGAAATGTATCTTTCTATCAGATGAGTATTACAGAAAAACAAAAACAATCAAAATGCTGAATTGTGTAGCCCAGTCTACAAAACAACTCCTGGGGCAGGGAGGGTACTGCAGGAACAGTATAGCTTCAAGCAGGAGGAACAGTCTTCCTCAGGGAAAGTACCCAAATTGGTTATCCAATACCAAATTGAAAGTCCTGAGAACATACATACAAGTAGCATTATGCAGAATGAACAGGTTGTATTCCTTCATTTATGAATAGGTATATATAATGCACAAACAGAAATACATAATCGTCATGTACATAAGAGAAATAAATGAAAAGGGGGCCATGAATCTGCAAGGGATACTTTAAAGGGAAAGAGGGAAAGAGAGTTTAAAGGGAAAGAGTTTACGGAAGAGTTTAAAGGGAAAATAGGGTAAGAGAAATGATGTAATTATGAAATAATTACCAAAATAAAAGAAATTAAATGTGTCAACAAAGAAGAAAAAACTCTTGAATTACAAATTATAGCAATATTACTGGTCATCATAGCCCTAATCTTTTACAGACGCCAATTCTCTTAGTATGACAAAAGTACCTGAAATAAATTTTGAACCAGTGAAACTCTCAGTCAATTTTCTACTAGCAAAATTTCCTTATAACCCTAAAAATTTATTTTTCTCTCACAGTAATTTATACTATAAAAGGAATTTTTTCTTGGTAAATATGCCTCAAGAGAAATTTATAGATTATTTTTTATAGATTTATATTTTTAATTTCACTTACTTTTTAAGTATAATATTAGAAGTAATGATAAAATATTATTTATACCATAAATCACATTACTTTATCATAATCTAAGGTCATGATAACAGTCTTGGTTTTATTAGTCTTTTCGTCATTTATGTATGGTTATATGGGTGTGGGGGTGAGACTTGAACAAGCCATGGTACAAATATGAATAACACAGCAAATGTTTGGGAATTAATTCTCTCCTTTTATCAAATGAGCAAAGTGGGAAAAAAATCAGGGTTGATGGCAGGCACACCTTGAACAGGCTAAGCAGTATCAACAGCCCAAGCTAGGACATTTTTTGAACTAGCTTTTATAATGAAGCCTCAAACCCTTGAGAGTTAACAGAGGAGGTGAAGGTGAATTGCAACTAGTTAATCCAGGAAGTAAGAACAATCTAGGTTTAGCAAAGCACAAAACTATTTCTACAGAGGAGATTCATGGAACATAATTTAGCTCAATGTAGTTGTGATAAGATCATGGCCGAGAATGCAGAGGCATAAGTCTTTCAAGAGTGAAAATGAAGGTGGAGACAAACTAGCAAGTTCAGGAATACTGAAATTTTATGATATATAGATTAATAATAATAATACTTTTTATAGATTAGAGAAAATATTTACTATCAGTGTCTAGAAATCTTTTGAAGGGTTGACCAAGACACTAAGAGAAAGGAATTCATATTTTGAATAATATTGTCAATATCTAGGGGTGATACAATGCAGGACAATATAAGAAATGTTGCAAAGATAGTTTTGGTCATCCGTTAATGTGTTTAAAATAAGTAAACACAAATACTCTTTTGGAGTATTTGACTATGAATATAATGTTACATATTTAAAGCAAATTATGTGGAAAGAATACAATGATATATAAACCTATGCATATATAGATATATACATAGAAACATGTACCTAAGAGAAATAAATGAAAAATGAGCCATGAATCTACAACATAGAAAGAAGTGGTTTTAATGAAGAATTAAAAGGGAGGATAGGATAGGAGAAATCATGTAACTATGGAGTTAAAAAGAAAATGTCAAATCAAGGCATTGCATAATTACACACACAACTTTATAATTTTACATAATATGTGATAATGAAATATATAAAATATTTATATAAATAAATACATGTATACATTTATCTTTTAAATGTATTTGCTATCATTGCATCTCAGGAACAGATGACATTATATAGAAATATTGTAGGTTTCAAAGTTTCCTAAACATTAATTTCACAAATTCTGTATTTTCAGATGGTGTGTGTGTGTGTGTGTGTGTGTGTGTTTGTCTGTGTGTGCTTATGGGTGTGTTAAAATCGGAGAACAACCTCAAATATTGTCTCTCTCTTTCTCTTTTGCTTGTTTGATGGAGACGGAGCCTAGTTGGATTAGGACCAGTCAGGTAGACTGCTGGGAACAAGACCCAGAGATCCATCTCTTTTTCTCCTTTGTATGAAAGCTGGAGATTTATTCCAAACTTGTTCGCATGGATTCTTGGACTAGAACTCAAGTCCTGTACTCAGTGCTATCTCCAGACTCACTAGTGGCCTGTCTGATGGTATGTTCTTATTTGCATATATCACCTTCTGTCTTATGAAAATTTTTAAAAATTATTTTTATTTTTATTAATTATAGTTTATTCACTTTGTATCCCCCCTGTAACTCCCTTCCTTCTCCCCTCCCAAACTCACCCTCCCTCTTCCCCACGCATGTCCCTCTCCCATTCCACTGATAAAGGAGGTCCTCCTCCCCTTCCCTCTGACCCTAGTTAATTAGGTCTCATCAGGAGAGGCTGCATTGTCTTCTTCTGTGTCCTGGTAAGGCTGATCCCCTCAGGAGGAGGTGATCAAAGAACAGGCCAATCAGTTCCTGTCAGAGACAGTCACTTTCCCCATTGCTATGGAACCCACTTGGACACTGAACTGCCATAGGCTACCTCTGTGCAGGGGTTCCAGGCCATCTGCATGAGTGGTCCTTGTCTGGAGTATCAGTCTGAGAAAAGACCCCTGGGCTGAGACTCTTTTGGATCTGTTGCTCTCCTTGTAGAGCTCCTGTCCTCTTATCTCCCACTTCTTTCATAAGATTCCCTGCACTTTGCCCAAAGTTTAGCTAAGAGCCTTAGCATCTGCCTAGATACCCTGCAGGTTAGAGCCTTTCAGAGGCCCTCTGTGGTAGGCTCCTTTCCTGTTTCCTGTTTTCTCTCTCCTCCGATGTCCAACCTCTTTGCCTTTCTGAATGGGGATTTAGCATCTTAGCCAGAGTCATCCTTCCTGATTAGCTTTCTTAGGTGTACAGATTTTAGTATGTTTATTCTATATTATATGTCGAATATCCACTTATGAGTGAGTATATACCCTGTGTGTGTTTCTGCTACTGAGATACCTCACTCAGAATTTTTTCACATTCATTATAGACTTTTCACATTCATCGTAGATTTTATAATGTGTGTAATAGGTGGGTAAGCCATAATTTATATTCAATATATATTGTCAGGATTTAAGATTGAATGGAAATTATGTTCAATTTATAATCTATCTAGGTTCACCTATCAAATATTTATATGTAAATTAGGGAGTGAATAGTAACTAAAAGATTTTTTTCTATTTGAAATTAAATTTTATTGTCTTATTCTTGTTTATTTTGTTTGGTTACAGACTCAAAAGCTACATCTTCCTTCTCAGCACTTCAATTATAGGATTCACCATTAAAATATGTGTTTTACACTTTTCTGTTAAAATTTTTACATACCAACATTGACAAAGACAAAATATTTTAACATTTTTAAAATTTATTGTTAGGATAGAGCTAACATCATTAACGTCACTTTGAATGTTTAGTTTTATATCATTTTTTAATATTAATATTATAATTTAAAAGAAAATCAGCTAAATTGTAAATGCACAAACTTAGTTATCTGAAAAACTTGGAATATAATTTATTATCCTAATTTCACATTCTTTCCAGTAATTTTTTGCCTAACAAAATTTGGTTATGCTCTCAAACTTATACTTTATTCTTAACCTTGGAATTGAATAAAATAACATGTCTTAATTATCATAACTGAAAAAGACTATTGGTTTTTTTAATATATGAAATACACTAATTTAATTGATACATTAAAAATAAATTGCACAGTTCCAGGAAGAGAGTAGGGGTTGTATGAATTTGGTAAAATTGTCTTTATATTCTTTATGGATTTTTAGGCTTATAAATCTTTCTGTGTTTGAATAACTACTAAATAATGAAAAAACTATTCATTATTAATATCTTACTTAGAAACATAAAAACTTATGATGCTCCTCAGACTTATTGTCCTTTGAAAATAAAGCATTGAAATACAAATATTGCCATAATTTCAGCTATGATCATAAGACAAGATCTCTCCTGTTTAAATTCTCAACACTCAACCCCACTAATGTTGGCAAATCAGATAACGTAGCAATAATCAACCCGATTTATGTTCTAGCAGACGTGTGACCTATTTAGAAACAACAGAAATTACTTTCATTCATTATTTAAAAGAAAGATTTAATATTCAATTGTTTTTGCACAAAGACATTATGTGCAAAGTACTTTTAGTGTCCTAGATTTATACAAATATATGGAAGGAAGCATGCCCACACTATAATAAATACCTGTCTCAAATAATAAAGAAAATGCATAAACAAACAAAATAATAGAGCTAAATGTAATTTGACGACTATAAAATTCAGATAGCGTGTTGCTCACAGAATTTAAGCTGCTAGAATCATACGGTAGAGAGTTCCGTAGCGGGTTCACAAATCACACCACACGACCGGTTCCACATGGGAGGTTTATTAGGGCAAAGGGTTGCAGAGACCATCTCTGGACAAGGCAGGAGAGAAAGAGAGAGGAGGAGGTCCCAGAGCAAGCACAGGTAGTTTTCGGTGGTCAGCGGGTGGTCTGGTGGCCTCACAGATGTGGATAACAGTTCTTAAGGTCCCTTGGGGCTGGCTGTAGAGATGCCTGCTTACGGATCCCAACATAAGCAGCAATTGGAAAGGCATTGGCTAATATTCAGGATTGTTTCCAAGAAAAAAAATCATAATACATGAAAATTTGAATATTTAAAATATTTATATATGCTAATCAATATTCAAACAATTATGTTCCTTTCCAGAATGGAAAACTGATTTATATTTTCCTTCTAATTTTCTGCTTCTTTATGACTGATAACATGGATTTGTATGTTTATCTTTGAATCATTTTTAAAGGCTTATTTTATTTTTAATATTTTGTTACATATTTCAAGTCTTTGCATGTGAATTTACAGTGCACATTTGAGTTAAGATTTGCCTGGGTATCCATAGAACTTGAGTTACAAGTGATTGTGAACTTCCTGATTTGGGTACAGGGAATCAAGTGGGTCTTTTGTTTTAAATTAATTTAGTTTTTTAATTACTTTTCACCCCAATGACATCTTCCCCATCCTCCTCTCCTCTCATTCCCTTCTTCTCTCATCCTCCCTTTCTCCTCTGAAAAGTGAAGTCTTCCATAGATACCAACCAACCTTCGCATATCAAGCTGCAGTAAGACTAGGTGCATCTTCTACTGAAGCAGCCCAGTTAGGGAAAAGAGATCAAAAAGTAGGCCAGAGTCAGAGATAGTCCCTGCCCCTGAAGCTACAAGTCTCACATAAAGACCAAGACGCACTACCATTACATGCATGCCGATGGCAAACGGTCTGTGTCAGTCCCATGCTTTCTCTCTGGTTGGCAGTTCTGTTTTTGTGAGCCCCTATGGTCCCAGTTTAGTTAATTCTGTAGGTTTTCATGTGGTGACCTTGACCCCTCTGTCTCCTTTAATTTTTACTCCCTCTCAGCCCCTTACACAAGATTAACAAACTCTGTCTAATGTTTGGCTTGGTTCTTTGCATTTGTTTCCATCAGTTGCTGGGTGAAGCCTCCTTTGATGACAGTTACGCTGGCTCCTGTCTACGAGTATAGCATAATGTTTTTAACAGTGTAAGGGGTGCATTTTTTAATTTGTTTTTTATTAAATTTTTACTTTTAATATTAATTACAGTTTATTTACTTTGTATCCAAACTATACTTCCTTCCCTCATTCCCTCCCAATATCTCCCTCTCTTCCCATTCCCCTCTCCAAGTCCACTGATAGGGAGGGTCTCTGAAAAACTCTACCCAGCAGTGTATCAAAGCAGATGCTGAGACTCATAATCAACCTTTGGGGAGAGTGCAGGGAATCTTATGAAAGAAGGGGTAGATAGTAAGACCTGGAGAGGACAGGAGCTCCATAAGAACAACAAAAATCTGGGCACAGGTATCTTTTCTTAGACTAATACTCTAACCAACTACCATTCATGGATATTACCTAGAACTCCTGCTCAGATGTAACTCATGGCAACTCAGTATATAAATGGGTTTCCTAGTAAGGGGAACAGGGACTGTCTCTGACATGAAATCAGGGATGCAATTTTTTAAATTTTTAATTATTTTTATTCTTATTAATTACAGTTTATTCACTTTGTATCCACCTGTACCTCCTTCCTTCCTCACCTCCCAATCTCACCTACCCTCTTCCCCACCTATGTCCCTCTCCCAGTTCCCTGAAAAGGGCGGTCCTTCTCCCTTTCCCTCTGAGCCTAGTCTATCAGGTCTCATCAGGAGTGGTTGCATTGTCTTCTTCTGTGGCCTGGTGAGGCTGCTCCCCCCTCATGGGGAGGTGATCAAAAAGCAGGACAATCAGTTCATATCAGAAAAAGTCCCTGTCCCCATTACTATGGAGCCCACTTGGATACTGAATTGCCATAGGCTACCTCTGTGCAGGGGTTCCAGGCCATCTCCATGAATGGTCCTTGGCTGGAGTATCAGTTTCAGACACCTGTGTCCAGACTTTTTGGATCTGTTGCTCTTCTTGTGGAGTTCATGTCCTCTTATCTCCCACTTTTTTCATAAGATTCCCTGCACTTTGTCCAAAGTTTAGCTATGAGTCTCAACATCTGTGTTGATACCCTGCAGGACAAAGCCTTTCAGATGTCCTCTGTTATTAGGTTGCTGTCCTGTTCCGTGTTTTCTCCTTCCTCCAATGTCCATCCTCTTTGCCTTTCTGATTGGAGACTGAGCATCTTAGCCAGAGACCATCTTCTTGATTAAATTCCTTAGGTTTACAGATTTTAGTATGTTTATCCTATATTATATGTCTAGCATCCACTTTTGAGTGAGTGTATACCCTGTGTGTCTTTCTACTTCTGGGATACCTCACTCAGGATGATCTTATCCAGTCCCCACCATTTACCTGCAAATTTCATGATTTCCTGTTTTTTTATGGCTGAATAATATTCCATTGTGTAGATGTGCCACAATTTCTATATCCATTCCTCAACTGAGGGCATCTGGGCTGTTTCCAGCTTCTGGCTATTACAAATTAAGCTTCCACTATGACCCAGTAGGCTTCATTCCAGGTATGCAGGGGTGGTTCAATATATGGAAATCCATCAATGTGATCCACCATATTAACAAACTGAAGGAGAAAAACCACATGATAATCTCCTTAGATGCTGAAAAAGTATTTGACAAAATCCAACATCCATTCATACTTAGTCTTGGAGAGATCAGGGATATAGGGCACATACCTAAGCATAGTAAAGGTGATATACAACAAGTCTATAGCCAACATCAAACTACACGGAGAGAAACTTAAAGAATTCCCACTGAAATTAGGGACAAGGCAAGGCTGCCCACTATTTCCATATATCTTCAACATATTTCTGGAAGTCCTTGCTAGAGCAATAAGACAATTGAAGGAGATCAAGGGAAAACAAATCGGAAAGGAAGAAGTCAAAGTATCACTATTTGCAGATGATATGGTAGATTACCTGAGTGACCCCAAAAATTCTACCAGGGAACTCCTTCAGCTGGTAAACACCTTCTGTATTTTTAAGAGTAGCAATTACTCTTAACTACTGAGACATCTCTCTAGCTCCTGAATCCCTTTATACCATAGCATAACAGTAAGAATTAATGGAGAATGTAGCTATGAAAGTTTCTGAAGCAAGGTTATCTCATTTGAGAAGATGATAGAAAATGTGGGAGAAAATGACACCTACCAGTTGTAAAAAGTGATCCTGATGATCAAAAGTAGGACTTATGATACTTCTTCACCTTGACTTAGGTGTTCATCAGTGTAACTAACATACACATGAGATAAATGGTTAAACAAAAGAAGAACATTTATTTCTTTTGACACAGATTCAGAGGGTTCAGTCCAAGGACAAGGGTATTGATCTTCATTTTTATGTGGTAAGTGGAGCCTTATGACCAGAAATGGAAAAAAAAAAGAGAGGAAGTTTTAGGTTCCTTCTCTTCCTTCCTACTGCTTCATCCAAGAAACTAAAATTCCCACAAGACCACATCACCTCAAGGCTTCACCACATATCAATAGGGCAGATGTAGATGACAAAATAACACAGTTGGGGGATGTTCTATTTCCAAATAAGTGCAGCATGAAGCCTGATGTCAGACTTAGTGATAATGACTGTGCACATGGATATTGTGCAGGCAGATGGGAAAAGCTTGTAGCACAGAGAACTTTGAGATGTAGAATGTTAATATGTCTTGCTTTACATACATGAAACAATACATGGAGACAGATAGTTCCCTCAGTGCAAGACTGTTTTGTTTCACTCCCAGAACCAGCCCTAAATTATGTGTTTCATAAATACCATTCTTCATTTAACTGAATTATTTATGCCAATGACACACAATCTAAGCAAAGTATCAGTATTTTCTTGGTAACTTACATATTTTTCTTGAAAGTTTTCTTGAGGTTCTGGTACTACTTGATGCCAGTCGTATGAATGAGAGTTAAAATAGCAATTAGATTAACATAAACAGGCTTAAAAACATATTGGTAAGACAAAAATATTAAATACTACTATTATTTAAATCTTCTCTTTAATGTGATAGAAAAATTAAACAGCAAATTAAGTATGAAAATGTTAGAAGTCTCACCATGAAGCCTTAGGTCACTTTCCCAAGCCCACCATCTGTGGATAACTTCCTGGTACTTACTGCTGGCAGCTTGAAACTTGGGTGTTCACTTTCACTGCTTATGGAATAGATACCTTTCAATACTGGGGATGAGGACCCAAACTTTGACACACACTCTCCTGGTCCTCTGGATACCTTCTGTGTACCAGCAGCTCTTGATTCCAAACTGAGGAAACCACACTCATCATCCCATGGACACCTTCCTGGTCACAACAGCTAGTGGGGCTCACTCTCACCATCCCGAAGAGGGTATACCTTCAAGTCCAGTAGGAGGTGTAGCTCCATTCTGCTTGCTCCCCATCTAATTGGCCCACCTGGATCAGAAACATTGACCCAGCACAGAACAATAAATCCAGTCCAGGTGAGCCAGGCACAGGACTCAAATCCCATTGTCTGCCATCTCAAGGAAGCTTGTGGGGCACTGGAGCAGCTGTTGGCCTGGAGACCTTTTTACCTGTGCCCCAGCTACCTGGCATACCTGAGTCACAAACCGTGAGCCAATAGAGACAATGAATCCAGCAGAAAATATGCCAGACTACAGACAGATAGACCCAGTATGCTGTACAGGTTCCAGGAACAAATAGTCAAGGCTATAATCAGATGGCTAGAGTTATAAGAATACAATCAACAAACACCAGGACATCATGGCTTTACCAGAACCTTTAAAAATCAATGGATATTCTATTGCAGCTAAAACACAGAAAATGATCTTAAATATATTGCCTATGCAGTTATTTGAGGCACATAAATAACAGACAAGAACCCACAATGAATCGAGGGAGGAAATGAATAAAATCATGTAAGATGTGAAAATGAAATTAGAATCAATATAGAAAACATAAACAGAGAAAACCATAGAGTTAGAGAACTTGAAGATCAAGAACCATAACGATAAGCATCACAAAGAGAATGCAAGAGAAGGAGAAGAGAATCTCAGGCATGGAAGATAAAGCTGAAGAAACTGATATGTTTTTCAAGAAAACATAAAAATGGAAAAGTTCCTGACACAAAATATCCAAGAAATTAAGGACACTTTGAAAAAACAAAACCTAAGAATTATAGGAATAGATGAAAAAGAAGATTCCAGGCTCCAATGTCCAGAAAATATTTTTAAGAAAAGCAAAGAAGAAAATCTCCCCAACCTTAAGAAAGGGATGCTCTTAAACATACAAGAGGCATAGAAACATGAAATAGACTAGAGCCAAAAAGAAATTCCTCCCTCCAGATAATAATCAAAAGACTAAATCAACAAAACAAAGAGAAAATATTAAAAGCTCCAAGGGAAAAGGGCCAAGTAACATACAAAGGCAGTCTATCAGAATCACACCATATTTCTCAACAGAGTCTATGAAAGACAAAAAGGCCTGGGGGATATTATGCAGACACTAAGGAAAAACAGATGCTACTCAGATTACTATACCAGCAAAACTTTTAGCAACATAGATGAAGAAAACAAAATATTCTATGACATAACTAAATTAAAATACACACACACATACACACAGTAACTCAACCCTACAGAAGATATTAGAAGGAAACCTCAAACCCAATGAAATAAATTATACTCAAAATAAGTAGTTGATAAAGATACCTTCACAACAAAGCAGCAAAAGAAAAGAAGCACACAAACACACAATCACCACCAACTCTACAATAAAAGGAAATAATCATTGGTCACTAATATCTATCAACATCATTGGACTCAACTCTCCAATAACAAGACACAGACTAAAAATATGGTTGTGGAAACAGGATTTAACATTCTACTGCATCCAAGGAACACACCTCTGCAACAAAGATAGACACTGACTCAGAGTAAAGGACTGGATAATGGTTTTGCAACCAAAACAAACTCAAGAAACAAGTTAGAGTAGCCAAAATTAATTAAAAGAAATGAGAAGAAATACTTCATTTTCATCAAAGAAAAAAATCTATCAGGAGGACATAATAACCCAGAAAAAAGTTTGAGACATCTTAAACAAGCAACATAAAGGCATACTTAAAAGCCATAGAACAAAAAGAAGCATACTCACCCAAGAGGAGTAGACAATTGGAAATAATCAAACTCAGAGCTGAAATCAATGATTTAGAAACAAGGAAAACAATTCAAAGAATCAAAGAAACCAAGAGCTGGTTCTTTGAGAAAATCAACAAGATAGACAAACCCTAAGCCAAACTAAGCAAAAGGCAAAGAGAAGCAATCCAAATCACCAAAATAAAAAATGAAAGGGGGGAGATAATGACAGACACTGAGGAAATCCAAACAATCATTAGGTCTTAATACAGAAGTCTATATGCCACAAAATTTGAAAATCTAAATGAAATGAACAATTTTCTTGATAGATTTCATCTACCAAAACTAAACCAAGATCAGTTAAGTAAATTAAATAGTCCTATATCCCACAGGGAAATGGAAGCAGTCATCAAAATTCTCCCTTCCACAAAAGGCCCCAGGGCCAAATGGCTTCAGAGAGAATTCTGTGAGACCTTCAAAGAAGAGCTAACTCTAATTCTTTTCAAAATACTCCACAGAAGGAACATTATCAAACTCATTCTATGATGCCACAGTAACCTTGATACCTAAACAACACAAACAAACAAACAAAAAAAAAAACTTCAGACCTATCTTTCTGATTATCATTGACACAAAAATACTTAATAAAATACTTGCAAACAGAATCCAAGGACAAAAAAATATATTACCCACCATGATCACGTAGACTTCATCCCAGGCATGCAGGGATAGTTTAATATATGGAAATTGATTAATGTAATCCAACATATAAACAAACTGAAGGAGAAAAAAAACACATAATCATCTCCTTAGATGCTCAAAAAAGAATTCCACAAAACCCAGCACTCATTAATGTTTAAAGTCTTGGAGAGATCAGGGATACAAGGCACATAGAAAAGACAATATAAAACAAACCTATAACTAACATCAAACTAAACAGAGAGAAACTTAAATCAATCCCACTGAACTCAGGGACAAGGCAATGCTGCCCATTCTATCCATATCTCTTCAATATTATACTTGAAGTCCTAGCTAAGGCAATAAAATTACTAAAGGATATCGAGGGAATTCAAAACAAAAAGAAAGAAGTCAAAGTATCACTATTCGCAGATGATATGATAGTATACAAGAGTGACTCCAAAAAGTCAACAAGAGAGCTACTTCAACTGATAAACACCGTCAGCAAAATTACCTCAAAAAAAAAAAAATCAGTAGACAATCTGAATACAAAAGACAAAATGGCTGAGAAAGAAATGAAGAGAAATACACCCTTCACAATACCCACAAATAACAAAAAGTACTTTGCTGTGACTCTGACTAAGCAAGTAAAAGATCTGTTTGAAAAACACTTTCAAGTCTCTGAAGAAAGAAATTGAAGATTTCAGAAGTTGGAAAGATCTCGCATGCTCATGGTAGTAGAATTAATATAGTTAAATGGCCATCCTAATAAAAGCAATCTACAGATTCAATGCAATTTCCATAAAAATACCAACAAAATTATTTACAGAACTTGAAAGAATAATTCTCAGTTTTATACGGAAAAAAACCAAACCCAGAATAGCTAAAACAATCCTGTAAAAGAATGGATCGTCTTGGGGTATCTCTGTTCCTGCTCTCAAGCTGTATACAGAGGAAAAGTAATAAAAACTGATAATACTATCTTAGAAACAGACTGGTGGATATATGGGATTGAATAGAAGACCCAGAAATAAACCTACAGAAACATAATTTGTCTAAGGAGCCAAAACCCTACCATGGAAAAAAGATAGCATATTCAAAAGATGGTGCTGGTCTAACTGGATTTCCACATGTAGAAAAATGCAAATAGACCCATATTTATCACTCTATACAAAAAAAAAGTCCAGTTGGATCAAAGACATCAACCTAAAACCAGACACATTAAATCTGTTAAAAGAAAAGGAGGAAACGAGCCTTGACATCATTGACACAGGAGAAAACTTCCTGAACAGAATAACATCAGCACAGGCTCAAAGATCAACAATCAATAAATGAGACCTCATGAAACTGGAAAGCTTTTATAAAGCAAAGGACACTATCATCAGAACAAAATAAGAGCCGACAGACTGGGAAAGGATCTTCATCAACCCTATATCTGGCAGAGGGCTGACATCCAGAATATATAAAGAACTCACAAAGTTAAAAAGCAACAAATTAAATAATCCAATTAAAAAAAATGGTGTTCAGAGCTAAGCAGAGAATTCTCAATAGAGGAATATCGAATTGTAGAGAAACACTTAAAGGGATGTTTAATGTCCTTAGACATCAGGGAATTGCAAATCAAAATAACCCTGAGATTTCACGTTACACCCATCAGAATGGCTAAGATCAAAAACTCAAGTGACAACACATGCTGGAGAGGATGTGGAGCAAGGGGAACCTTCCTCCATTGCTGGTGGGAATACAAACTTGTAAAACCACTTTGGTGATCAATCTGGTGCTTTCTCAGACCATTAGAAATAGTGCTTCCTCAAGATCCAGCTATACCAATTCTAGGCATATATTCAAAAGATGTTCAAGTACACAACAAGGACATTTGCTCAAACATGTTTGTAGCAGCTTTATTAGTAATAGCCAGAATCTGGAAAAACCCAGACATCCCTTGAGGATGTTGAGGAATGGATACAGAAATTGTGGTAAATTTACACAACGGAATACTACTCAGCAATTAAAAAGAGTGAAATCATGAAATTTGCAGGTAAATGGTGGGAATTAGAAAAGATCATCCTGAGTGAGGTATTCTAGAAGCCAAGAGACATTCATGGTATGTACTTACTTACAAGTGGATATTAGACACATAAAGAAAGATCAACATACTAAAATCTGTACACCTAAAGAAGCTAGGTAAGAAAGATGACCCTGGGTAAGATGATGAATCCTTATTCAGAAAAGCAAACAGGATGGACATCGAAAGAGGGAGAAAACAGGGAATAAGACATGAGCCTACCACAGAGGGGTTCTGAAAGACTTTACCTGGTAGGGTATCAAAGCAGATGCCAAGACTCATAGTCAAACTTTGGGCATAGTGCAGGGAATCTTAAGAAAGAAGGAGGAGATGAAAGATCTGGAGCAGATAGGACTTCTACAAAGAGAGAAACACAAACAAAAATCTGGGCACTGGGATCTTTTCTGAGACTGATACTTCAACCAAAGACCATGCCTGGAGATAACCTAGAAACCCTGCACAAATGTAGCCCATGGCAACTCAGTGTGCAATGGGTACCCTAGTAAGGGGAACAGGGACTGTCTCTGACATGAATTCAGTGGCTGGCTCTTTGATCACCTCACCCTGAGGGGAGAGCAGCCTTGCCAGGCCACAGAGGAGGACAATGCAGCCAGTCTTGATGAGCCCTGATAGTTTGGTGTCAGATGGAAGGGGAAGAGGTCCTCCCCTATCAGTGGACTTGTGGAAAGGCATGGATGAGAAGAGGGATGGAGGGTGGGATTGGGAAGGTACAAGGGAGGCAGCTACAGCTGGAATACAAAGTGAATATGTTGTAATTAATAAAAAATATATTAAAAATAAAATAAAAAATAAAGTGAAGAATTGTAAATAACAATAATAATTTTTAAAACAAGAAAATAATAAGACTAAAATTAGGATTGGAAATCAATAGCACTTAATGTAGAAAAACTATATATTCCACAGAAACAAAGCTTTTTCACTCAAGTGTTCAATATTATTGATAAGACAAACAAAGTCTAATAAAAATAACAGAAGTAAGCATACTACCTATCAATATAAATCATCAAAAAGAAGAATCATATAAACCTCTGGACATTAAGTAAAAAAAAAATAATAATAAAATACAATGCCTTTATTCATGACATTACATTTAAGAGTATGATAAAAACAGATACATTACTTGAGTTACACAAATCACCAAATAGACACTAGAAAAAAATAAGAAATTTTAATCACATTAATTTACTTACAGAGAATGCATATGAAATTAGAATCTTTCATCCAAAATCAATTTTAGATGCAGGTGGTTATACTGTTTATTTCTGCCTACAATTAAGAGAATAAATATTATCAATATACAATAGAATTTATTTTTAGGAAACACTGTATGTAGGGGTACTTTTCCTTCCTGAGCTTCATGCTCCCCTAATACCTGAGTACCTAAGAAAATGACTTCAAAGAAGATAGCCTTCTTACTGTGACCTTAACAATCTGAGTCTCTATTGTTGGGCAGCTAAAAAGAAAAGAATAATTTTGATGATCGACTACAGATATTAAATGATAAATAAGAAGTAACTGAACACTAAAGAGTAAATGGATATTTATTTTGACTAGATAACAAAAGCAATGCAGCATAAACACATAAGCTGTATGGATGAATCCACATGATGAAGTTTTGTCATCGCTAAAAAGGCATTATTTTTATTTTATTCATTCATGTTGACAGATTCATAATATTACAAATGAAATTTTGCTTTTTAAAAATCTGTCACGTAGAGCTGAACTTTATATGTAATTATGCTTTTAACTTTTTAAACATAGAATTTTGTAGGAAATTAAATATGATACTTAGTAGGAAGCTTTCATTGTTTCCCTTTAGGCCATTATCATTATATTACAAGGAGGCACTTAAAGTTGTTTACATTGTTTTTGTTTTGTTTTGTTTTTGCTTTTAGAGAGGGTTCCACTCTGGAACTCAGTCTGTTCTGGAACTCAATAAGTCATCCAGGATAGCCTGGAAGTAATAGTAAATCTTTTTTTATTCCTTCTGGGTCTTAGAATTATAGGTATAAATCAACACACCCACTTTATTTAGACATTTGTTAACTAAGAAAAACTTTGTTTTACTTTTGTTACAATAAGTTTGGATATTCCTATGAAGTATTTGTTTTAGTATACAGGAGGAAATACTATTTTCTCTTTGATGTCGCAAACAAATATATTTTAAGAATATTTATTATTCTTAAAAGTAAAATCAAGAAAGGGGAGCGACAAGATGTTGGCACCGGGAGGACACTGTGTCTGAGGAGCAGGACAGCAGTGTTGACACAGCGACCAGGAGACTGAACTCAGGGACCTAAAAAAACAGCGTTTGCATTTGCCAGGTGAGAGGAAAGCCAACTGTGTGGAAATTAATTGGGATCGACCTCAGGTCATCCAGTCAATACCTGGTAAATGTCCTGTGGACCAATGGGCTCACCCGCCACCAAAGATGGGCGCACATGGACACAGCCTCCTGCAGCATCTCCAGCCAGGACCGGGACACACAGCCTCTGGCCCAGAGTGAGGCGCTCAGCCTCCGGACCAGAGCGGAGCCCTCAATTGCCAGCCCAAAGCAGAGTGCACAGCCTCTGGCCCAAAGCTGGGCGCACAGCTGCCAGCCCAGATCAGAACGCAGAGCTCGCAGACCAGAGTGGCGCCCACAGCCGCCATTCCAGACAGGAACACACAGCTTCCAGCCCACAGTGAGGCACCCAGCCTCCAGAGAGGAGCCTTCAGTTGCCAGCCTAGAGAGGAATGCACAGTCTCCAGACCAGAGGGGCGCCCTCAGCCTCCAGCTCAAACTTGGGTACACAATCTCCCTGCCCAGAGCAGAGCACTCAGCCTCCGGCCCAGAGAATTGATAGGTGCTCCTCTCACCTTCTCAGACAGAACTGTGTGCCCCAGGATAACAGAATGAGTTTCCCTGTTGGGAGAAAACCCCACAGCTGGGGAATCAACAGGTTCTTCAAGAGGGCTGTACCTGGAAAACTGTAACAACAGCAGCAGCTCACTAAATTCAGAACAAGGAGAAACCCAGCAGCAGGGCAGCTGTTTTGAGGATGTCTACGGGTGAGAGGAGAGCCCCCCTGAATAACAAAGACCACAACTACTACTTAGGTCTATACACCTGAGGTGAGCAGTGGTAATTCCTGAGAAACACTGGCCATACAGTGACCATACCCAAAAAGCAGAGGAGGCCTCCTTCAGGAAAAATCATCTTCTGTTCAAGGGGATTCTTCCTACATCAGGACTCCAGGAAGCACCACAAACTAACAGCCAACACCTAAAACAGCCCAATGGGTAGAGGTCAGTGTAGAAGCTCAACCAACAAAAGACAGAACAATAAGGCATCTCCAGAACCCAGCCATCCAGGGGGGGGAGGGAGCAGCCCTAGACAACCCAGCATAATAGAAAATCAAGAAGAAGACCTTACATCTATGATGATGAATAGGATAATGCAGGAAATAAATAAAATACATAAAGAAATAGAGGAAGATAAAATCAAACAGATCATGGCTATCCATAAAGAAATGGAGGAAGTTAAAGAAAAATACAGATTATGGACATCCGTGAAAAATATGGGAAGATGCAGCCAAACAGTTTGTGGCCTTCAGAGAAGAAATAATTAAATCACTGAAAGAAATAAAAGAAACAGAGTTGAAGGGACTAAAAGAAAAACAGGAAAATACAATCAGACAGGTGAAGGAAGTAAACAAAACAACTCAACATCTGAAGATAGAATTGGAAAAATTAAAGAAAACAAAAATGGAGGAAATAATGGAGAGGAAGAATTTAGGGAAGAAAACAGGAACTACAAAGGTAAGCATAACCAACAGACTACAAGAAATGGAAGAAAGAATCTCAGGTGTGAGAGATACAGTAGAAGAAATCGATGTATCCGTCAAAGAAAATGTTAAATCCAAAAAATTCCTGACACAGACCATCCAAGAAATCCAAGACAATATGAAAAGACAAAACCTAAGAAAAATAGGTATAGAGGAAAAAGAAGATTCCCTCCTCCAAGGTCCAGAAAATATTTTCAACAAAATCATTGAAGAAAATTTCCCCAACTTAAAGGAGAGACCAATAAGAATACAAGAGGCCTACAGAACACCTCATAAATTAGAACAGAAAAGAAAATCCTCCCCCCACATAATAGTCAAAACAGTAAGTATACAGAACAAAGAAAAATACTAAACGCTATAAGGGGAAAAGGCCGAGTAACATATAGTGGCAAACCCATTAGAATCACACCTGACTTCTCAACAGAGACTATGAAAGCCAGAAGGGCCTGGACAGATATCATGCAGACCCTAAGAGAACATAGATGTCAGCCTAGGCTACTATACCCCACAAAACTCTCAGTCCTCACAGATGGAGAAAACAAGATATTCAATGAAAAAAACAAATTTCAACAATACCTACACACAAATCCAGCATTACAGAAGACAATAGAAGAGAAAATTAAACCCAAGAAAACTAGCTACTTTCAAGAAAACACAGGAAATAATTAACCTCACTACAGTAAATCAAAAAGCAACCAAGCACACAACCTTATGACCACAGCCAACATCAAAAACAAGCATCCAACAGCCACTGGTCATTAATCTCTTTCAACATCAATAAACTCAATTCTCCAATACAAAGACACAGACTAAGAGAATGGATACATAAACAAAACCCAGCAATCTGCTGCATACAAGATACACACCTAAGTCAAAAATATAGACATTACCTAAGGGTAAAGGGTTGGAAGACGACATTCCAAGCAAATGGACCCAAGAAGCAAGAAGGAGTAGCCATTCCAATATCTGATAAAATAGACTTTCAACCAAAATTAATAAAAAGAGATGGGGAAGGACACTTCATACACATCAAGGGAAAATTCCATCAGGAAGACATCACAATCCTGAACATCTATGCCCCAAATACAAGAGCACCCACATTTGTAAAAGAAATATTGATAAAACTTAAACCACACATAGATTCTCACACATTAATAGTGGGAGACTTCAACACCCCACTCTCAACAAAGGACAGGTCAACAAAACAGAAATTAAACAAAGAAACAATGTCTCTGACAGAGATCATGAATCAAATGGACCTAAAAGACATTGACAGAACTTTACACCCAAACACAAAAGAATTTACCTTCTTCTCAGCACCTCGTGGAACCTTGTCCAAAAAAGACCATATACTTGGTCACAAAGCAAGCCTCAACAGATACAAGAAGATTGAAATAATCCCTTGTATTCTGTCTGATCACCATGGAATAAAGCTGGACCTCAACAACAACAGAAATAGCAAAAAGCCTACACACACATGGAAACTGAACAACTTGTTACTAAATGACAGCTGGGTCAGGGAAGAAATAAAGAAAGAAATTAAAGTCTTTCTAGAACTCAATGAAAATGAAGACACAACATACCCAAACTTGTGGGACACAATGAATGCAGTGCTAAGAGGAAAGTTTATAGCACTAAGTGCCTTCAAGAAGAAATTCAAGACAGCTCAATCAAGCAACTTAATGGCTCACTTAAAAACCCTAGAAAAAGAGGAAGCAGACACACCAAAAAGGAGTAGACAGCTGGAAATAATCAAAATCAGGGCTGAAATCAATGAATTAGACACAAACAAAACAATTCAAAGAATCAATGAAACCAAGAGCTGGTTCCTTGAGAAAATCAACAAGATAGAAAAACCCTTAGCTAAGCTAACTAAAAGGCAGAGAGACACCACCCAAATCAACAAAATCAGAAATGAAAAGGGGGACATAACTACAGACACTGAGGAAATCCAAACAATCATTAGGACTTACAAAGTCTATATGCCACAAAATTTGAAAATCTAAATGAAATGGACAATTTTCTTGATTGATTTGATGTACCAAGGCTGAATCAGGACCAGGTAAATCAATTAAATAGTCCTATATCTCCCACAGAAATAGAAGCGGTCATCAAAAGTCTCCCATCCAAAAAAAGGCCAAGGCCCAGATGGTTTCAGCACAGAATTCTACCAGACATTCAAAGAAGAGCTAACTCCAATTCTCTTCAAACTATTTCACAAAACAGAAACAGAAGGAACATTACCAAACTCATTCTATGAAGCCACAATCACCTTGGTACCTAAACCTCACAAAGACTCAACAAAGAAAGAAATTTCAGGCAAATCTCCCTTATGAACACTGATGCAAAATTACTCAACAAAATACTTGCAAACCAAATACAAGAACACATCAAAGATATTATCCACTATGACCAAGTAGGCTTCATCCCAGGTATGCAGGGGTGGTTCAATATACAGAAATCTATCAATGTGATCCACCATATTAACAAACTAAAGAAAAAAACCACATGATAATCTCCCTAGATGCTGAAAAAGCATTTGACAAAATCCAACATCCATTTATGTTTAAAGTCTTGGAGAGATCAGAGAAACAAGGCATATATCTAAACATAGTATAGGCGATATACAGAAAGCCTATAGCTAACATCAAACTGAACGGAGAGAAACTTACTTCAATCCCACTGAAATCAGGGACAAGACAAGGCTGCCCACTCTCTCCATATCTCTTCAACATAGTGATGGAAGTCCTAGGTAGAGCAATAAGGCAGTTGAAGAAGATCAAGGGGATACAGATGGGAAAGGAAGAAGTCAAATTATCACTATTTGCAGAAGATATGATAGTATACATGAGTGACCCGAAAAACTCTACCAGGGAACTCCTACAGCTGATAAACACCTTCAGCAAAGTGGCCGGATACAAAATTAACTCCACAAAAATCAGTAGCACTCCTGTATACAAAAGACAAAAGGGCTGAGAAAGAAATTAGAGAAACAACACCCTTCACAATAGCCACAAATGACATAAAGTACTTTAGTGTAACCCTAACAAAGCAAGTCAAAGACTTGTATGAAAAAAATTTCAAGTTCCTGAAGAAAGAATTAGAAGAAGATATGAGAAGATGGAAAGATCTTCAATGCTCATGGCTTGGCAGGATTAACATAGTAAAAATGGCCATCTTACCAAAAGCAATCTACAGATTTAATGCAATTCCCATCAAATTGACAACACAATTCTTTACAGACATGGAAAGAAAAATTCTCAACTTCGTATGGAATAACAAGAAACCCAGAATTGCTAAAACAATCCTCTACAATAAAAGATCTTCTGGAGGTATCTCCATCCCTAATCTCAAGCTGTACTATAGAGCAACAGTTATAAAAACTGCATGGTACTGGCATAGAAACAGAATGGTGGATCAATGGGACCGAACAGAAGACCCAGAAATAAACCCACACACTTATGGACTCCTGATTTTTGACAAAGATGCTAAAATCATACAATGGAAAAAAGATAGCATCTTCAACAAATGGTGCTGGTCCAACTGGATGTCTACATGTAGAAAAATGAAAATAGATCCATACTTATCACCCTGCACAAAACTGAAGTCCAAGTGGATCAAAGACCTCAACATAAAACCAGACACATTAAATCGACTAGAAAAAAAAAGTGGAGAATGCTCTAGAACTCATTGGTACAGGAGAAAACTTCCTGAACAGAACGCCAACAGCACAGGCTCTAAGAGCAACAATCAATAAATGGGACCTCATGAAACTGAAAAGCTTCTGTAAATCAAATGACATCGTCATCAAAACAAAGCGACTGCCTACAGATTGGGAAAGAATCTTCACTAACCCTTTATCTGACAGAGGGCTAATATCCAGTATATATAAAGAACTAAAGAAGCTGAAAAGCAGCAAACCAAGTAATCCACCTAAAAAATGGGGTACAGAGCTAAACAGAGAATTCTCTGTAGAGGAATATCAAATGGCAGAGAAGCACTTAAAGAAATGCTCAATCTCATTAGCCATTAGGGAAATGCAAATCAAAACAACCCTGAGATTTCACCTTACACCCATCAGAATGGCCAAGATCAAAAACTCAAGTGACAACACATGCTGGAGAGGTTGTGGAGAAAGGGGAACCCACTGCTGGTGGAAATGTAAACTTGTACAACCACTCTGGAAAGCAATCTGGCACTTTCTCAGACAAATAGGAATAGTGCTTCCTCAAGATCCAGCAATACCATTCCTAGGCATATACCAGAAAGAGGCTCAAGTACACAAAAAGACATTTGCTTAACCATGTTTGTAGCAGCTTTATTTGTAATAGCCAGATGCTGGAAACAGCCCAGATGCCCCTCAACTGAAGAATGGATGCAGAAACTGTGGTATATCTATACAATGGAGTATTACTCAGCAATGAAACATAAAGAAATCATGAATTTTGCAGGTAAATGGTGGGACCTGGAAAGGATCATCCTGAGTGAGTTGTCCCAGAAGCAAAAAGACACACAAGGTATAAGCTCACTCATATAAACATACAACATAGAATAAACCCACTAAAATCTGTACATCTAAACATACTAAGCAAAAGAGAGGACCCTAACTAAAATGTTCAATCCCCATCCTGAAAGGCAAGAGGATGGACACCAGAAGAAAAAGAAAACAGGAAACAACCTAGGAACCTGCTACAGAGGGCCTCTGAAGGCCAGAAGAAGAAAACAGGAAACAAACTCTGAACCTGCACAGAGGCCTCTGAAAGCCTCTGCAGTGCAGACTGTCAAAGCAGATGCTGAGCCTGATGGCCAACTGATGGGCAGAGTGAATGGAATATTATGTAAGAAGTGGGAAATAGTAAGAGCTGGAGAGGACAGGAACTCCACAAGGAGATCAACAGAACAAGAAATTTTGAACACAGGAAACTTCCCAGAGACTCATACTCCAACCAAGGACTATCCATGGAGATAACCTAGAACCCTGACAATGCAGCCACTTCTGATGAGAACTGATAGACTAAGATCAGAAAGAAGGAGAGGAGGACCTCCCCTATCAGTGGACTTTGGGAGGGGCATGCATGCAGAAAGGGGGACCGGGAAGGAGGATGGAGGGGCTTATGGGGGATACAAAATGAATAAAGTGTAATTAATAAAAGTTAAATAAAAAAATTCAAATCTGTGAAGAAAGAATTAGAAGAAGATATGAGAAGATGGATAGATCTCCTATGCTCATGGCTTGGCAGGATTAACATAGTAAAAATGGCCATCTTACCAAAAGCAATCTACAGATTTAATGCAATTCCCATCAAATTGCCAACACAATTCTTTACAGACCTGGAAAGAAATATTCTCAACTTCGTATGGAATAACAAGAAACCGAGAATTGCTAAAACAATCCTCTACAATAAAAGATCTTCTGGAGGTATCTCTATCCCTGATCTTAAACTGTACTATAGAGCAACAGTTACAAAAACTGCATGGTACTGGCATAGAAACAGAATGGTGGATCAATGGGACCGAACAGAAGACCCAGAAATAAACCCACACACTTACGGAAACCTGATTTTTGACAAAGATGCCAAAACCATACAATGGAAAAAAGATAGCATCTTCAACAAATGGTGCTTGTCCAACTGGATATCTACATATAGAAAAATGAAAATAGATCCATACTTATCACCTTGCACAAAACTGAAGTCCAAGTGGATCAAAGACCTCAACATAAAACTAGACACATTAAATTAGCTAGAAAAAAAAAAAGTGGGGAATACCCTAGAACTCATTGGTACAGGGGAAAAGTTCCTGAACAGAACGCCAACAGCACAGGCTCTAAGAGCAACAATCAATAAATGGGACCTCATGAAACTGAAAAGCTGTAAAGCAAAGGACATCGTCATCAAAACAAAACGACTGCCTATAGATTAGGAAAGAATCTTCACTAACCCTTTATCTGACAGAGGGCTAATATCCAGTATATATAAAGAACTAAAGAAGCTGAAAAGCAGCAAACCAAGTAATCCACTTAAAAAATGGGGACCAGAGCTAAACAGAGAATTCTGTAGAGGAATATCAAATGGCAGAGAAACACTTGAAGAAATGCTCTACCTTATTAGCCATTAGGGAAATGCAAATCAAAACAACCCTGAGATTTCACCTTACACCCATCAGAATGGCCAAGATCAAAAACTCAAGTGACAACACATGCTGGAGAGGTTGTGGAGAAAGGGGAACCCTCCTCCACTGCTGGTGGAAATGTAAACTTGTACAACCACTCTGGAAATCAATCTGGCGCTTTCTCAGACAAATAGGAATAGTGCTTTCTCAAGATCCAGCCATACCACTCCTAGGCATACATCCAAAAGAGGCTCAAATACACAATAAAGACATTTGCTTAACCATGTTTGCAGCAGCTTTTTTTGTAATATCCAGAAGTTGGAAACAGCCCAGATGCCCCTCAACTGAAAAATGGATGCAGAAATTGTGGTACATCTACACAATGGAGTATTCCTCTGCAATGAAAAACAAGGAAATCATGAAATTTGCAGGTAAATGGTGGTGCCTGGAAAAGATCATCCTGAGTGAGTTGTCCCAGAAGCAGAAGGACACACACAGTATATACTCACTCATATGGACATATAATATAATTTAAACCTACTAAAATGTGTTCATATAGAGAAACATCTAGAGGGAGGACTCTGACTAGAATCCTCAATCTGCATCATGAAGGACAAACAGGTTGGATATCAGAAGAAGAAGGTGGGAAACAGCCTAGGGGCCTGATGGGGAGGTCCTCTGGGGGCCTTTGCCCAGGGGACTCTCAGGGCAGGTACTGAGACTTATGGCCGATGATCGGGCAGAGTGCATGAAATCTTATGTAATAAGTGGGAAATATTAGGATCTGGCGAGGACGGGAACCCCAGAAGGAGATCAACAGAACCAGAAAATCTGAACACAGGGGTCTCTGGAGAGACTCATACCCCAACCAAGTCCCAGGCATGGAGATGGCCTAGGGCCCCTGGGCAGATGTGGTCCATGGCAGTTTAGCGCCTAAGTGGGTTACATGGTGATGGGAGGAGGGACTGCCTCTGGCATAGTCTGGTTGGCCTGCTCTTTGATCACCTCCACCTGAGGGGAGGGCAGTCTTACCGGGCCACGGAGGATGACAATGAGGCCACTCCTGATGTGATCTGTTGGACTGGGATCGGAGGGAAGAGGAGGAGGGCCTTCCCTATTGGTGGACTTGGGGAGGGGCATTCGTGAGGGTGGGAGGGAGGTTGGGACTGGGAGGGGAGGAGGGAGGGGCTTATGGGGGATGGAGGGTGGATAAAATGTAATTAATTAAAAAAAAAGTAAAATCAATACCAAAAGTAACATTCTTTTCTACATGGTACTAAAATTTCAAAACCGACTGTTAATTGTAAATATTGATTTTTAAATGTTGTTAAAGGTTTCTTTTTAGTTCAATTTTTTCTTGATTTCTGAGATTATAACTTAATTTCTCCTTTCTCTTTCCTTCTTCCAAAGCCTTCTACAAACCCCTTCGAATAGATAAATATTTTTAATTATGTGTAAATGGGGTCGCTGTGTGTCCAAAAGCATACAGGTACCTTCAAAAACCACATTCATTGGACAGTCTTGAATTTAGAGTTAGAGGAAATTGTGAGTCACCCATTATAGGTTTTGAGAACCAAACAAGAATCTCCAAAGTGCAGTTCATGCCCTTAAAAGTTGAGCCATGTCTTTGGCAGCCACTGTTTTTTGTTGTTGTTGTTGTTGTTGTCCATTTCTTTGGCAGCCACTGCTTTATTATTGTTGTTAATTTATTCATATATATATATATATATATATACATTCATATTCATTTACATACATACATTTATATATGTGTATGTATGTATAAACCTGAGTCTAAGTGATAAGCCTAGGGAAAATTACTATTCTTCTAAAGGAATATGATAATAATAAAACCCCTAATAACATATTGCTATATGCAAAGATCACTGTATCACATGACAAGCAACAAAAAAAGTTATATTTATTGTTGTTTGTTTGTTTGTATTAGATTCTAATTCATAAATATACCTGGAACTGGACAAGGGGCACTTTGGAGCACTTAGCACTAACTGGGATGCCTTTATCTATCCCTTTCCATAACAGCTCAGGGACCTATGCAGAGGAAAAGAAATAAAGATTATCAGATTGAGAGTTGGTAGATGATTCCAAGGATACAATGTCTTCCAAATACATGATTGATGCACCTATGAACTCACAGACACTGTGACAGCAAGCTCAAGATCTGTGCAGTAATCAGAAAAACAAAATCCCAGCAAGGTAACATGAAAGTGGACACAAAGTCCCACTCCTAACTAATAAACTATTTGCAAGTGATATCTGTTGTAAAAGAGAAAATCAATTTTCTCCAAAGGTAAGTCACTGGGTAGGTCATCCACACTCGAGAGCAAGCCCAATTCCCAGGAGTTGGTGTCAATAGAAATTTCCTCCATCTTTATTTTGGTATGTATTTGACATTGCAGGTTTTGTTTTGTTTTGGTATTTATTATCTTACTGGTTTCCCTTTTTCTTTCTTTCTTCTTTTTTTTTTTCTTTTTTGATGTTTCTAACATTTTTGTTTTTTGTTTTGAGGGAGAAAAAGTAAACCCAGGAATTTTGGTGTGGACAGAAATGAGGAGTAACTGTGAGGAATGAGGGAGAAGAAAAATAATAATCTAAATATAATGTGAGAAAAAGCAAAATTAAAATAAATATAATTTGGTGATACCTCTCTCAGAATGTAGTAGTTTTCAAATCGTCCCATGATTGTAAGGAAAATTCGACAAAGATTAGTAGTTTTATTGGTATCCTTTTATAAGATGTTCAATGTATTTCAGCATATTATATTGCTACACACCAGAATTCAAGAAATTATACTATGTACTTGTGACCAACTCATGTAAGTTTAGTGAGGTAGAACAAACTTACATGCAGTAAATAATGTGAATTTGTTTTATTTTTTATTTTTGTTTTACTTTATTCAACATATATATATATATATATATATATATATATATATATATATATATA